>NC_080787.1:65872711-66185420 GCF_028018385.1 Neofelis nebulosa
CTCAATACTGAGTTGATTATCATCTGATGATCCTTCTTCTGAAGGAATTCTGTTCTTAATTTAACTGGTTGGGAGAAGAGGGAAAACTGCTTTCCTAAAAAATTTTCTATATTGATTTGTTTTTACTATTCAGGTATACATACAAGAATGATTAACCATATCACATTTTATTTTTCATTCGTGTTAGGAGTAAAATCATGAACTACTTGTGTAGAGAAGATGAACATTTTTTTTAAATGACTGTTTCTGTAAGACTGTAAAACACTCATTCATACTCTTTTTGAAAACTAAAAGAAAAATGGTGGAATCAACTCAAATATCCCCACTATATTCAGTGTAGTACTGAAAGAAAAGGTGGGAAGAACATGTAATAGATAACAGAATAAGTACAGAAACTCATGTGTTTTTTAGAATGTGTTTCTCTTTAAAGGTAAATTGTAATATTTAAAAATAGCTCTTCAGCATATGTCCAGAACAGATGTAGGCATACTTTTTCCACAAAGGGCCAAACAGTAAATATTTTAGGATTGTGGACGATACAGTGTTCAGTGCAGCTATTCAACCCTGCCATTGTTGCATGGAAGCAACCCTGGACTGTAAGTACATGAATGGCTATGGCTGTATTCCAAGACTTCATTTGTGGACACTGAAATTTGAATTTCATATAATTTTCACATGCCAAGAAATATTATTATTCTTTTGAATTTTTTCAATTATTTAAAAATGTGAAAACCATTTTTAGCTTGCAAACCATGCAAAAAATAGCTAATAGGACAGATTTGGCCTGTGGGCTATAATTTGCCAATTCCTGGTTGAGACGATTTAGCTTTAATGAGAGTCACATGTAGGCTATGGATGTACCATGTGCATAGGCATGATTACATGTTGGGGAGGTAGGGGTGACCTGAGAGCAAGCCACGGGAGTCCTCCATGGAGAGCACTAAAATCTGGCAAAAGTACTGTAAGCAGGA
The DNA here is from genome assembly GCF_028018385.1 of Neofelis nebulosa. Taxonomy (NCBI): domain Eukaryota; kingdom Metazoa; phylum Chordata; class Mammalia; order Carnivora; family Felidae; genus Neofelis; species Neofelis nebulosa. The sequence continues at coordinate 65,873,683 of NC_080787.1, forward strand.
ATAAGAATGTGCCCTGCTGTGCAGAGTCTCCCAGGCTTGGATACAAAGCAGCCAATGGATAAAAAGCAGAGTCTGAAGCTAATGATTCACAAGTAATTTACAAGTTTTTTTTAATTTTGATGCTGGAAAGGAATATGCAAAATGGTTAAGTATTTAAAGTTTCATTATACATAGTAAGTCATTAAAAAGTAACAAGTTGAAAACAGTGTGCTCAATATGCCATATAGGTCCTTTTTTGACTGCCTGTCTAGTTTGTCTACTTTTAAAAAAAAATCAGAGGATCCTACTTTTTCTCTTAAAAAGAAAAATCTGTAAATTCCTAAAGAGAAGAGTATTTCTCATCTAAATCTCTGTGTGCTGGTCCTGGGACTTGGGGATGCTTCACTCTAGTGGTGATGGTGGGATAGAACTGATAGGTGCTGTCAGAGCACTGGGTCCTTTCAGATGCCCCTGCCTAGTGGTTCCATTTCCTGGGAAGTCATGGCTGCACGCTACTTTCTAACAAACCTGTTCTTTCTCTTGGGCTCTCAGCATTCCAATCTTGGCATTTTGGGAAAAGAGACAGAGTAAATGGGGGAGACGGGGTAATGAGAAAAACAACCAAAACTGGCCGTGTGATTGTCTGTTTCCTGTAAACCACTCACAGGAATGTGATTTTTCATGGAGATGTTAGAACGTAAAGATATGCTGGACAAATTAAAGTACGTGTCTGTTTGCCCTTTTGATAATCACCATTCTTCAGTAGTATCTAATTTTGATCTCTTGCTGGACAAGTGAGAATAGCTTCATTTCCTCTCATTGAATTATTATGTCTGTCTTTTATATTTAGTGCAAAAATATTACAGTAAGACAAAGTAAATTTGCTGCTGATTTGTTAGGTAAGATCAAACTGCACCACACAGTGCAAAATCATATATTTCTGAGTAGGCAAACTGAGAATTGAATCACAATGTTACCACTTTAACAGAGTCTACTTCCTCATTTGTAAATGAATGTAGGGATAATAACAATGAGGATACTGATAATAATGACACCTCCTAGGGTTGCTTTAAATATTAAATAAGGGTTGTTTTAACTATTAAATAAGATATCACGTGTAAAGCACTTGCCTAAGTGCTGTGCTAAGAACAGTGCCTAGCACAGAGAAGATATTTGATACATACTTGTTGAATAGATTAAGGAATGTCTAACAAATGCCAAGGTCATGGCAACTATTCAATAAATGTCAGCTGTCCTTCCTTTCCCTCCCAAATGCCCTCAGTATTTTATAAAGCACTCAGCATTTCTATATAAATATAAAAACCATGACTTTTTAAGCTGCTAAATGCCAACAGATAACACTACATGTAGGCTTTGCTCAGCCCCTCTGTGCTTGCATTAGGTACACAAACAAAACTAATTGCTGCTTTCTAACACACTGATGCAGTGCATACTTCCTTCCCTGCCATATTTTTCGTATGGGATATCAAAACTGTGGAGTGACTATCTAGTAATATTGAGTGATGTTTTCCACAAGCAAATCCATTTTTATAACTAGCCAATTTCCTCATATTGATGAGTCAAGACCCAATTTGTAAGTTGTTCCCTCTGAATCAACATGAAAAATGATGCAAACTTTAAATATTTTGGAAACGTCAATATCCCTTTTAAGGCATCTCTTAAACTTCTTTTTCTGTATCCATCTACACTTTTGCTTATGATAGGTTCCCTTGTTTGGGAGTTTCCGCTACTCATTTATACGATGTGAATTGCTGCACTAAGTTAGGTCACTGCATAAGGGTAGTGCTTTTGAAGTTCTCTTTGCAGACTGTGGCCTTGGCTGCAATGGCAATACTGAATCTGTCACCTAGGATGCAGTAGGTTTCTTTTCCAACTGAGATTTTTAACCTGGCTGACTTTGTGTGGCCAAATAACCAGAGAACCCAACCTCTTCCCTCTGGAAGATTCTATTGGAAAAGGAAAGGGAGAGGGACAGAAGGATGGAGACAGAGATAGAGATGGAGGGAGACAAGGAGAGAGACATAGAGGTGGGGAGAGAGAGAAGGAGAAGAAGCAGCAGGAGGGAGGAGGAGGGCAGGAGAAGGAGAGAGGGAGGGAAGGAAGGAAAGAGAATGAGTAAGAAGGTACCTTAGCTCCCTAGGTGACACATTTAAGTACTAAAGGATGAGCTCTATTTTAAGTATAATCCCTACCTTTGGTTAAATGCAATCCCTACCTTTGGATAACCAACATAAACTTTTAAATACATAATCTTATGCCAAAGTCACTGAAGCACAATCAAAAAAGAATGTCTTTTGGGCACTTGGGTGGCTCGGTCAGTTAAACCTCTGACTTCGGCTCAGGTCATGATCTCACGGTTCGTGAGTTCGAGCCCCACATCGGGCTCTGTGATGACAGCTCGGAGCCTGAAGCCTGCTTTGGATTCTGTGTGTGTGTCTCTCTTTCTTTGCCCCTCCCATGCTTATGCTCTGTTTCTCTGTCTCTCAATAATAAATAAATGTTTAAAAATTTTAAAAAATAATAGCTAACACTTACACAGCATTACCCACATACTGTTCTAGGCATCTGACTTACCTCTTGACACATAGTAAGTTTCATCTTCCAGCATCTCAGTGAGGTGGATAATATTATTCCCATATTACAGAAGAAAAAATTGAGGAACAAAGAAGTTAGGCAATGCCCAGTGTTGCACAATTTATAAGATGGACATGAAATTTGTCTTCTAAAAGGAGCCTTTTGGGAGTGGTAGGGTATGCTTTCCATAATTACACAAAATGGCAAAGAGAAACTGGGACTGGCCCAGAAAAACAAACAAACAAACAAACAAACAAACAAGATATTATACTCTACAATATTAGGATTTGAATCCCAGGCCAGATTCAGAGTCCAGACTTAAGCCATCTGGAAAACTGTGGTTTTTCCCTGTTAGCTCTCATTTGCCCATTTTCTCATCCCTTCAGCATTCATCGGTGTACTTTGGCTCTCTAGTCTTTTCCTTTTACGTGCCTCCATTCTTGTCCATGATGCAACTGCTGCATCATATTAACTAACCCGAGCTTTTGTATGTGGGCCATTCACATTACCTGACATGCCATTACATGACAGAGTTGCCATTCTCCAGAACCTCAATTAGGGCAAAGTGCTAAAACCTCGTGATTTTCCTCAGGGACAAGGTTCAAAGCTCCACCCTGCTTTGATGAACCAAAAGCAAAACAAAAACAAACAAAAAAACCGACCTTGTGCTTTTAGAGTCTGCAAGGATTCCTTATGCTTTCTTATGAGGAGGAATTTTATGCTGCATATCCAAACTCAAAATGAAAGTTTTAAAATTGGAAAATGAAAGTGCAGCTGGTTTTGCTGCAAGGTTTATCAGTGATGAGTCACCTATTTTTATTGCATAAGAAATCAAATCTAGTGTTGTAATGAAAACACGATACAGTGAATTTAGGATAATTCTTGGAGCATTCGAGATGTGCCTATTTGTTCAGGGACACTGTGTCCTTTGTGATTTCTTCTAAGCACTTTAATCTTCTGTAAGAAAGGCGTTTTCTCAGTTTTTGAGGAAAGATGCTCTATTATCTAACCACCCACAATGACTGGTTTTAATGCAGCAATTACTGCAGAAACAGAGTGTAGACTATGCACTTATGCTTTGCATTTATGTTCCTTTGTCAGCACTGGACACGTATTTGTATAAACTTGGCATAGTTTAAAGCATTCACTTTTAATCCTACCTCTTTGGTATTCACTTAACATCTGGGCTTTCCAGTTCCCTAAAGACTACATCTGAGTTTTACCTAAAGGTTTTGGACACTCAAACTCAGTGAAGGAGGGAAGAGATTGAGGATTGGATTGGTCCAAGTGTCTGGTACAGGGACTGAAAGAAGGAGGAAATAAAAGTCATCTTTGAACTATTTTTGCTATATGGAAATGGGTTTTCTTGTTAATCATGTCAGGATCATGAAGAATCACAGTATCACCTAAAGCATCTTCCTAGGTAGCTTTAAGGTAAAGATGTAATATTATAAATATTTTGTATTTTAAAGAACATGTATACACTGATAATTTGAAGACTAACATTTGAATCTCATCAGCCTATGAAGTCATATCCTTTTTTATAATGCATTTATTGAAAATATCATCTTACTTTAAGAATTACATTTCTACTAAAATCAATGAATAAGTGTTTGTTTTCATGTACTCCCTATGCTCAAGACTGCAATTTAGAGGACTTCTTGCACAAATTAAATGCTGATCCTAATTGATTTTTATATTTGTTTAATCTAGACTGTGTTCAAAAGTACAATATAACCTATATAGTCATAATTCAATAGCCAGTGTACCATTGATTGAAGAATGAGTGCATTTCATAATATGAGATGCATGCACGTTTAATTCTATCATTTTTGTATATTTAAGGACATGCCATTAGTCTAGAGCTTATTCAGGATAAAGTGATAGAGTTGGTAAAGAATGTGCTTCCTCCATTTGTTACTGCTTCTTTTTGGTCATTTGTTTTTTGTTTTCTATCCAAGGAATATAGTAACAGAGGAATTATTAGACTTCAGGGTTCAACAATTTATCTCTTATTTATTTTCCCTTATAACAGAAACCAATTGTGTGACAGTCAGAAACATCTTCATTTCTTTTCATCAATTTTTAGAGCAAAGAGGTGAAATAAATTTCCTCTAAATATCAAGAAAACCAAAGTGAGAGCCAAGGAATTTGGAAGTAAATGAATTTAATTTTGCAGATTAAATAAAACTTATAGGACCCTCAAGAAAGAATGTGCTACCAGTTTGCTGACCTGTCCATCTAATTGCAGTGGAGGATTTGGACCTTTTAGGACATGTGAACTGGGTTATTTATGGACAACAAAGACTATATTGTTTGAAAAATTAAAGAAAGCAGAATAATTATAGCTGTTATTCAAAACCAGCATGTAACATCCATAACTAATTTATGTGTTACCCAGCACCCTCTTTCTTTCAACATTTAGTAGCAAAATCCTTTTTTAAGCTTATTATGTCAAATTACAGGCCAAATGAAATTTCATCCTATGCTGATAATGGATGTCTATAATAGCCGAAAGAGCTTTAGTAAAGTACGATAATACATAACCATTTCAATTTGGAACTAAGCCAGTGTTGCAATATATTTATACAACTAATATTGTTAAATTTCTAATTTTCATTCTCTCGATTTGAATTACAAGTTTCTTCAGAATGAAATCCACTTATGAGGAGCTGAATGGTTTCTTACTTTAGCTTACTATTGTAATGGCTGCTATAGTTTTTTTCATTATCTATTTATATCCTCCATGAGATACCTGAAACTTTCATGTAGAACAAGTATGAACCTCTGTAAAAGTTGTACAAATTACATTTCTTAATTGAAAATGTATATAATTAATAAGTACTTAAGTATTTATAATTTTATTATGTATGTATATATGTGTGCATATATAATTGTTAGATATAATAAAAAAATTCAGGCATTACCAAACATATCATTCATGACTTTTTTCAATATATATTAAAATACTTATTGCAAGTAAAGACACAATTCTACACTCCAAGTATCCATTTATTACTTTCAATTATGGAGGGGGCTGTTTTAAAAAGTTTGTGTTATTAATCTACTTGATAAATATTTTTGCATATTACACTGTCTCTGTGGTTATAGCATTACTGGTGCTTTATTAGTTGGATTATGACAGTTCTGTCTTCAAGAGTAATATGCCTTTGTTTTCCATGCCTTCATGGTACCCCATTTAATCCATGAAAAATTTCTTTCAAAGATGACATTCACATGTAAATGCAGAAAATTTGTTCCGAGAACAAAGTTCAGATATAAACACAAATTTCAGTCTATGAATCAAATGTGTTAATCAAAATGCTTAGCAAAAAACACAGTATGAACATATAACCATTAGAATGGAAGTCAACTCTGAACAACCGCGTGGCAGTACATGCTGCTCTCAGAATACACCCCATTGACCATGTGTATGATTCCTGGGGAAAGCAATAGAAATCTAAATTGATAAGTAAAAGAATTGGCAACCTTAATGATTATTGTCTAATATTAGGAAATAAGTCTGTTTTGTAGCTCTAATAAATATAATTTGGCTCAAAACTTTTTGAATATATTGCAAGGTGTAATTTGATCAATTTTGATTCCACTGAAAGATCTTAGTTAACATTATTACTTCTTTTCTAATAGTGGCTAGCATTCAGAAGCTTCCTGCAGCATCTGTTCTAACAGACATCAACTTCCCAATGAAAGGACGAAAAGGAATGGTTGACTGGGCAAGAAACTCAGAAGATAGGGTAGTCATTCCAAAAAGCATTTTTACTCCTGTATCATCAAAAGGTAAATATGTGACATAATTTGAGCTTTGAACAAAACATTTCTAATAAGGTTATTTAATAGTACACTAGATACAAATCTGCTTATGTTAAACAACTTAGTCTGCAATCATGAGTCTAATTTTGTAAATACAGAAGACTTACACATAGTCTTTAAATCTGAATTTACTGGTGGAAAGGACCTATTAAAATGGAAAAATGCAAATTATAGATCTGCCCTTGACATAATTAAGTCTCAGTAATGTCAGTTTTATCCCAATGTAAAGCATGTGGCATAATATTTTAATTTGAGGTATGGAAACATACCACTTTCTACAGTCATTTTTAATTTTGCTTTGGTTTGTAGTTATTATTTTGGTATGTAAAGGCAAATTTAAGAAAAAATTAAGTTTTAAGAACATCTCCAGAAGCCTCTAAAATTAATGGCTACTTTCAACAGTGACGTTGTAGTCTTGATTTTTACCTTGGAGATTTTGACCATGTATCTTAAACTCCAAAAGAAAGTTGTCTCTGAAGCTCCTTAGCTGCACCTACAGCTGCCTCTGGTCTCAGCCTGGTGAAGAAAGGTTACTTCATAAGACACAAAGCCACTGAAAACACATCTTTTAGAGCTACCATTAATATGTATGGTGTGTGGGCTTATCTGCACCATGCATGGTTAAAAAATCATTTCTTCTACTCGGCTTTGCATCAGCAAGTACTGCAATCCCCTTGTAATGAGCAGATTAAAGTTTTATAAGACAGTATTTTTCTTGTTTCACTAATATTTTTAATTTCATTCTTTCTAGAATTAGATGAATCATCGGTATTTGTTCTTGGAGCAGTCCTATACAAAAATTTAGATCTAATTTTGCCCACTTTGAGGTAAGCTACGAAGTAATAAGCTGTTATAATCTTTGTAAATTATTCCAAAAATGTGATTATAGCCCATTCTATGAAAGTAGTCAAACAAGCTTTGTTAATACAAAGAGCCTTTTCTTAAATTAAATAGAAAATACCAATTTAATGAACAGCTTATTAGCATATTATGCACTTCAAAACAACTAGAAAAGACAATTTTGGTCTCTGATTATAGCCCTGCAATTCTTTTATAACTAATCATGACTTGCCTTAAGACTGAGGGAAAAAAATAAGAAAAAGAAAAAATTGAAGTCTCTGTAATAGAATGGGTCGTTTTAAAATTAATCTGTCTTCTCTCTTTATTTGCACTTAATGGTACTGTTCATCAGCATTACATGAAATTAAAGGAGTGCCATGATGACTGGGAATGCATGCTTTGTTCTTCATTTGCACAAGATCTCAATTTGCTTCTAAATAAATATTCAATTATAGCTACATTAAGAAAAAATGCTGTTGTTCAATTAGAGAACTATTTTTGGAAGAAATCCATTGATTTCTTTCCTCCCAGACACTAAAGGAAACAATTACACATAGCAATTCTACCAACATTAATTTATTTGCTCTATTGTCTTAACTACTTTACCTGATCTCACAGAAAACATCATTCACACCTACTTGGGTAGTGATGCTATCACTCAGGATGACCCATTTCTTTCATTTCACCCCATCTCCTTCAGGAGGTCTGAGACCAATCCTTTGTTTTTTTGTTTTTTTTGTTTTGTTTTGTTTTTTGGTTTTTTGGGGGTTTTTTTTGTTTTTTTTTAGTTAGCACAACAGTGAGTTGTGAGCTCTTACTCACACCCTCATGAATAAAGCTTCCACTTTTTAGGGAAGAAAGACTGAATGATCTGTACAGTTATACCTGGGGCATAACAAATAGCATTGTAAATAAACACAATTAGAGTTCAGTCCAACAGAAAAAAGCCTTGCAAGGAAGCAACTAAGTTTTCTGCAGCGGCAGTGACTAATTATGATTCTTTGGGAGAAATCTTTCCATGTGCAGCAAATTATTAGTATATTACTTGGTGAGTCATGGAGTGACCCTCTAGATGCAATGCAGGTTCACATTCAACCAGAAAGACAACTATGGGAAGTGTAGTTTTAACTCCTTTTTCTTTGGATGGAATTTGGGCATTCTGAATTTGAATCAGTCCGTATTTGCTTTTGTTCTACCAATAACAGATTTCAAAACAAGTAAGTTTTCTCTCAACTTTTCCACTGGTTTGATTAAAACACATTGGTATGCAGGATTACAGATAAAATGGATTTCTGGTTACATTGCCTCTAATTCTGTGTATTTTGTTCATTTGAAAAGAAATGTGGTAAAGTTAAACGTACCCAGATACTCAAAGTTAGACCCTCATTTCCATAAGGAGTTCATTTGTATGAAGCTAATCTTTCAACAACTCTAGACTAGACACTGACTTGGAATCAGATGACTTGGGTTTTAAATTTAATTTCACATAACAAGAAATTTTTAAACTTGCCCCAGTCACTCAGCAAGTGCCTTCCTTTAGTTCAGCTGTAAAATAGAAGCACCTTAATAAATAAATAAACAAATAATAAATAAATAAATAAATAAATAAATAAACAAACAAACAAACAAAATATAAGCAGTGTGATGTGCAATATCCACCCTTTTCGCTGCTGAGTGATATAGTGAATGCAAGTAAAATATTCAACATAAAATGCTTTAGATAGTGAATTACTTTTTTTCCTACAGAACTAACAAAGTTAGATTGTGTTATGATTAATCATGTTTTGTATAATACCATGGAACTCACTCACTTAAATAAAGCCAGGTTATTCCATATTTCTTAAATTTATGGTCAAGGGAATTGAAATTTTATTTAGGGTAGACTACTGGGTATTTTAATGAGTGATTTAATGGATAAAGCAGGGAATTGTCCAGAGCAGTGACTCCTGTAATACCATCTGTGAAGCAAACGGATTTAGATTAATTTGGGGGCAAATCATTGAACTTTTAATATGTAAATTGTGAAGTTGAACTCAAAGGTTCTTTCTGACTTCAAAATTTCCTTGTCTTTATTGTAGTAAAATTGTAGAATTGTGCAGTTCTGATATATTCTTTAAAGTCCTCAACAACCTTTATATAAGAACTCTGAATATGTATACCTATTCAGAGTTTCTATGTATAAAGTAATTAGGTAAATGACCAAAGGAAAACAATATTCACATTTAGATTCATTGACAAGAAATAATGATAATGGAACATGCAGGATTAAATGTTTGTTTAAGTACTATTTGAAGGTGAAACATTAGCATTTACTTCTCCTTTTCTTTTATTTTGTACAGTAAAATGTAACCATGAAGCATTCTCAGGCATGCTTTTTTTCCTTTCAAAAAACTATTTCAGAAAGTTGAGTTAGTAACTGTACAATTATAGATCTGCTAAGTAAGAATAAGCCTTTTAAACGACAAGAGTTATGTCTTTGTTTCAAGCCACTGAACAAACATTTACTAAGCTGCAACCCAGCTAACCTTACTGGTCTGAATTCTTTTACATCTGCTTTACTGTTGAAACTCCAGAACAATGCTTAGTAAGTAACAAAGGTCCCAGAAATGTTTACTGGAATAATTAATTGTCTTATCTGATAGAATATTCTACATAAGCCATTTTTAAAATAATTAGATACATAGACATTTATGGTATATACCGTACAACTATTTTAGGAGCAGAGGAATAAAATATATATATCTTGTTGTTTTACTGTATAAATTGTACTATGTGAATTGAACCCAATAGGAAAGGGAATATTTTATTTATTTATTTTTTGTTAAAGCTTATTTATTTTTGAAAGAGAGAGAAAGAGAGAGAATGAGTGGGGGAGGGGCAGAGAGAGAGAATCCCAAATAGGCTCCACACTCCACACTGAGCCTGACATGGGGCTCAATCCCACCACTGTGAGATCGTGCCCTGAGCTGAAGTCAAGACTCTAACACTTAACCTACTAAGCCACCCAGATGCCGCAGGAAAGGAAATGTCTTCCTATTCATCATGAAAAAAATACTCAAATTTGCTCTTTATGTTTAGTCATCATTTACCAAATTTTCATGACACATTTTCCTGAGTGATCATTTTACTAATTATCTGTTGAAACTTTAAAAACCGCATTTCCTATACACAGAATAATGTTAGGCTTGCTGTTAAGTTTCCAGAAATTTTATATCTTGATATAATCATTTTCAAAACAATACTTTGCATAATTTCTCTCATGGGGACTAGGAAGGAGAACTTGATGTAATGTTTTGAATAGATATGATTTAGAAATTTTCCTTCACACACAGGCAGAAATAACTTTGCATCTTGACTCTTTTATTTAGAGATTTATTTTCTTCTCTTGCCCTAATATGCATTCAACTATTCTTCAAGCTATAATTTTTATTTTGCTGTTGGATTGTCTTCCTTTTACAATTAAGTAGATTCAGATTGTCCCTTCAACTGAAAGAATGTGCTCTACTCAAGTCCAAGCTAAATATGTGCTATTCTCAGCCTTCTACTTTTTATCCCTCTTTAGAATAGTTTTCTATGGTTAAAAAAGCATAGAACCAGGATAGTAGTGCTACAAGGCCCTTTAACGGTTCGTACCATCTAGAATTTCAATTCTACACATGAGAAGCTAAGGTCCTTATTAGTTCAGTGACCTGTCCAAGATTATATGCCCAGTAGGTGACTGACTTCACGTCTTCTCTACCCAAACCAGGACTCTTACACTGTCTTGCTGCTTCTATGATGCTTGTATTGATTCATTTGAGCAGTACAAACTGTGTACCTCTATGTTAGTGTGAATACATATTGCTGTTCTGCAGAAAATCTTGTAAAGTCAAGGAGGAGGTGACCATGTATGAACAGACTCAAGGATACTTGAGAGTCAACTTGGTCACTCCGAACCAAGCTACTGACACCAAGGCGAGAGCCTGTTACTCTTCCCAGCCCCTCATGACCATTTTGGGGCCTGATAGATGAAAGCTGGCCAGCAGAGGACAGATGGTCTTTTGGGAGAGGCAAGGCCACCCACACACATGCCTCATTCCCTGTGTGTGGAAACTAAAAACCACTCACAGCCTGGCAAGTTCCCAAGCTGCTGGTGAGGATTTTTAACTGAAACAACCTTTTAGTGGGATGATTTGGCAATCTCAAGAGGCTTTAAAGATGCATTGTCATTGAAGCAGCCACATCTAGGAATTTATGTTACTGAAATTATTTCAAGGAAGAAAAAGTGTATCCAATCATATATTCAAGCTAGAGTTTAAGAAACAGTTGTAAATAATCCATTTTCTGATTCATTTAATAGTCAGGTTCTGGTTTTATAGGAATTCACAATACTTTTTAATGTAGGAGTAATATGTAGTTTTCCTGTAGGACATGTGAAAAATATAGCCTGTTTAAAAAGAAGAGCTTTTTAATGTAGCTATTAATATTCACGACATTGTAAAGGATCTAATTAAAATTATATGCAAATTCCACTATAGTTTAAAATGCCAGGGAAAATAAAGATGAACCAAAAGCAACAATGTTCTCATAAGCCAGTAGTGATTTGAAAATTATCTTTCAAAAAGGAAAAAAAAATATTTTTCAATAATGCAAAATCACATGAATGTGATGTCAAGTGCACCAGCCTGATAAAGATAAATGATGCTGAATTTTTTTCATATTTAGAAAATGGAACTCATTTGAGTTCATATATCATAGGAATTAAAAGCAAATGGGAAAAGCAATTGAACTAAATTATATTAGAAATAATCAAAACATGAAAAACATAATTACTTTTAAACCAATACATCCTGAAGGCAATCAACCTGAAATTGTTGAGTTCTCTTAAGAGCACCTGTTCTTCAGTTTCAGGACCTAAACTTTTAATCTTGCTTCTTCATTCTGAGTTTGCAATGACATATTGTAGTTTTGTGATATCCTGTATCGTTTTATAATATCCTATTGTGAAAACACTAGAAATTAAAATCATCTATGGAAGTAACAAATTTGCATGACTAATATTAATGAATATTATTATGCATTCAGTATATGATTTACAAAACTCTGAATTTAATTTGGACACACCTTTTGAAAGTGAATTTAAATCCCTGATCACTTAGCTTCTTTGTAGTTTTAGGTGTTACATCCCTTAGTAAACCTACTTTGAAATTGTAATTAGTTTTAAAGCTCTAAGTTAGCTGAATCCTACTTTTTAGCAGCCATCAGATGATTTTAGTTTGAAAAGCAAATATATTTAGCTTAATGATTTCAATGAAGTCCTTAGTTCCTACAATATGTGAAATCATCTACTTTGGTTTGGTTTTATTTAAATTGAGGGGCTTTTTGAAATAATTATGAAAACTCTCACTTTAGAAGCTATATGAATTATAATTCTAAAAATGGAAAAAGACTACAGTAATTTTAATATTTTTATTAAACCATTAAAATATTTTCACTGTACCTTATCTGATTACACTTTATTTGCACAATTACTTTCACAGTTCCCTCCACTGATGTTTTTTTGTAATACTGCATTGCATTTTTTCATGTGATAAAAAACAGATAACATGAAATTTACCATTTTAACCATTTCTAAATACACAGTAGTATTAACTATATGCACCTTATTGTGCAACAAATCTCTAGAACTTTTTCATCTTGCAAAATGGAAACTGTATATCTTTGAACAACAACATCCTTTTCTTTTCACCTCCTCCCAGCCTCTCAAAACTTTCTGTTTCTAAACCTTTGACTACTTTAGCTTCCTCATATAAATGGAATCATGCATTACTTTTTTTTTTTTTTTTTTTGTGACTGACTTATTTCACTTAGCATGATGTTTTCAAAGTTCATCTTTTTTGGAGCATACAACAGAACTTCCTTCTTTTTTAAGGTTGGATGATCTACTGTCTGTATATACCATATTTTATCTATGATCTATCAGTAGGTATTTATGATGCATCTGCCTCTTGGCTATAATGAATAGTGCTTCAATAAACATGGGTATGCAAATATCTCTTTAAGATTCTGTTTTCGTTTTTTTTGGATGTATATCCAGAAATGAGATTTCTGCATCATATGCTAATTATGTTTTTGATTTTTTGAAGAATCTCTATACTGTTTTCCAAAGCAACGTTCCCACCAGTAGTGCACAAGGTTTTCAATACCTTTACAACCTTGCCAACACTTGCTATTTTCTGGGTTTTTTATTGTTTTGTTTTGGTTTGTTTGTTTGTTTGGATAGTAGCCATCCTAACAGATATAAAATGATATCTCATGGTGGTTTTGATTTGCATTTCCCTGATGATTAGTGATGTTAAACATCTTTTCATATACTTACTGGCCATCTCTATATCTTTGGAGAGATATCTATTTAAGTCTTTTGTCCATTTTTTAATCCTATTGTTTGTTTTCGTTGTTGAGTTTTAGGATTTCTTTATATATTCTCAGTATTAATCCTTTGACAGATATATGGCTTATAAATATTCTTTCTTATCCCACAGATTACCTTTTCACTCTGTTGATTGTTTGCTGCATAGAAATGTTTAAGTTTGATGTAATACCATTTGTCTAGTTTAGCTTTTGCTACCTATACTTTCGGTGTCATATCAAAGAAATCTTTGCCAGATTCAGTGTCATGAAGATTTTCCCCTATGTTTTTTCTAGGAGTTTTGTAGCTTCAGGTCTTACGTTTAGATCTTTAATCTATTTTGAGTCAATTTTGTTTATACGGTGCAATGTAAGAGTCCAACTTCATTCTTTTACATGTGGATATCAAGTTTTCCCAGCCACATTTGTTGAAGAGATTATCTTTTCCCCATTGTGTAATCTTGGCACCATTATCAAAGATAATTTGAGCCTATATGAGAGGGTTTATATCTGGGATCCCTATTCAATTCAGTGGTCTATGTGTCTATCATTTGTCTTTATTCCAGTACCGTACTATTTTGGCTTGCTGTAGCTTTGTAATATGTTTTCAAATCAGGAAATACGAAGCCCCTTGCTATGTTTTACTTTCTAAAGATTGTTTTGACTATTCAGGGTTTTTTGAGAATCCATATGAATTTTAGGATTTTTTTTTCTATTTCTTTTTTTAAAAAGTGTCATTGGGATTTTTCATAGTAATTGCAGTGATCTGTACATTGCTTTAGGTAGTACAGACATTTTAACAATATTAAGTGTTCCAATTTGTGAACATGGATTGTCTTCCCATATTTGTGTGTCTTCTTTGACTTTTCTCAGTAAGTTTTTTGTTTTTGTTCTTGTTCTTGTTCTTGTTCTTGTTCTTGTTCTTGTTCTTGTTCTTGTTTTTGTTTTGTTTTGTTTTGTTTTGTTTTGTTTTGTTTTGTTTTGTTTTGTTTTTGGCTTTCAGTGTAGAAGTCTTTCACTTCTGGGGCACCTGGGTAGCTCAGTGGATTAAGCGTCTGACTTCGGCTCAGGTCATGATGTCATGTTTGGTGGGTTCAAACCTCATGTCAGGCACTGAGCTGTCAGCACAGAGCCTGAAGCCTGCTTTGAATTCTGTGTCTCCCTCTCTCTCTAACCCTCCCCCACACATGCTCTGTCTCTCTCTCTCTTCCTCTCAAAAATAACTAAATATCATAAGAAATTGTTTTTAAAACAAAGACTTTCACTTCCTTGATTAAGTTAATTCCTAAGTATTTTATTCTTTTTGATTCTATTATAAGTGGATTTGTCTTATTAGTTTACTTTTTAGATTATTTGTTACTGTGTATAAATGCAACTGATTTTTGAGTGTTATTGTTGTATTCTGTACCTTTGCTAAATTTGTGTATTAGTTCTGACAGGTCTTTTTGTGGAATCTTTAGGGTTTTCTACATATAGGATCATTTCACGTATGAACAGAGATAATTTTGCTTCTTTCTTTCCATTTGATGGCCTTATATTTCTCTTTCTTTCCTAACTGCTTTCATTAGGAATTCAATACTATGTTGAATAGAAGTGGCAATAGAGGGCATCCTTGCCGTGTTCCTGATCTAACGGTGAAAACTTTCAGTTTTTCACTATTGAGTATAATGTTAGCTGTGGGATTTTCATATACGGCCTTTATTATGTTGAGATACATTCCTTCTATGCCTAATTTGTTGAGAGCTTTCATCCTGAAAGAGTGAATTTTTTTCAAATGCTGTTTCTGCATCGAGATAATCATGTTGTTTTTGTCCTTTGTTTTGTTCATGTGTTATATCACCTCGATTTTCATATGTTGACCATCCTTGCATCCCAAAATAATTCCCACTTGATCATGTTGTATGATCTTTTTAATGTGTTGTTGAATTTGGTCTGCTGGTATTTTAGTTAGATTTTTTTTTTTTGGCATGACTATTCATGAGGAATGTTGGCCTGTAGTTTTGATTTCTTACAGTATCTTTTTCTGATATTGATAGGAAGGTGTCACAAAATGAGTTTGGAAGTATTTCCTCCTCTTCAGTGTTTCAGAAAGTTTGAGAAGAATTGATGTTAATTCTTCTTTATGTGTTTGGTGGAATTCTTCAGTGAAGCCATTTATTCTTGAGCTTTTCTTTGTTGGGAGGTTTTTGATTACAGAATCAATCTCTACTAGTTATAGGATAGGTCTGTTTCAATTTTTAAAATTTCTTCATGAATCAGTCTTGGTAGGTTGTATATATATATATATAGGAATTTATCCATTTCTTCTAAGCTATCCAGTTTATTGGCATGTAATTGTTTTAGTATTCTCCTGTAATCCTTTTTTATTTCTGTGGTATCAATTGTACTGTCTCCTCTCTTCACTTCTGGTTTTGTTATTTAAGTTTTCTCTTTTTTATTAGTTTAGTTGAGAATTTGTCAATTTTGTTGATTTTTTGCAAATAACTAACTCTTAGTTTGGTTGGTATTTTCTATTGTTTTTCTATTCTCTATATTTCATTTGTTTCTGTTTTAATCTTAATTATTCACCTCTTTCTGCTAACTTTGGTTTTAGTTTATTGTTGGTTTTTATTTCCTAGTTCTGTGAGTTTTAAAATTAGGTTGTTGATTTGAAAACTTTCTTCTTTTTATTTTCATTTTTTAAGTTTATTTATTTATTTTGAGAGACAGCAAGTGTGAGTGGAGGGAGGCACAGAGAGAGAGGAAGAGAGAGAGTCTCAAGCAGGCTCTGCAGTGTCAGCGCATAGCCAATTTTGGGTCTGGAACTCACCAACTGAGATCATGACGTGAGCCCAAATCAAGAGCCAAATGCTTATCCAATTGAGCCACTCAGGAATCCCATTTCGCTTCTTTTTAAATGGAGACATTTACCCATATATTTTTCTGTCTTGGTAGGGCTTTTGCTGCATCTCATTAGTTTGGGTATATTGTGTTTTCATTTTCATTTGTCTCAAGATATTTTTAATTTCCCTGTGACCTATCATTTGGTCCAGTGATTGTTCAGGTGTGTTTTACTTAATTCCACATATTTGTGAATTTTCCAGTTTTTCTTTTGCCTTTGATTTCTAGTTTCATTCCACTGTGGTCAGAAAAGATACTTAGTATGATTTGAGTTGTTTTACATTTCTTAAGACTCTTTTTGTGGCAGCTGTGATTTATCCTAGAGAATCTCTATATACACTTGAAAAAAATGTATTTCTGCTGTTGTTGGAGAGGGAATTCTTTATATGGCTGTTAGGTACAGAAGTCTATAGTGTTCAAATCTTCTGTTTCTTATTGAAACACTATCTGGTTGATTTATCCATTATTAAAGTCAGGCATTGAATTGAAATCTGTTATTGTGTAACTGTCTGTTTTTCCTTTCCATTCTGTCAATATTTGCTTCATATATTTGGGTGCTCTGCTGTTAGGTACGTATATGTTTATAATTATTATATCTTCCTGGTGAATTGGTCCAGTTATTATTATATAATGTTCTTCTTTGTCTCTTATTATAGTGTTGAACTTAAAGTCTATTTTGTCCAATACAAATATGGCTGTCTCTGCTTTTGGTTACCATGTATGTGACCATCATTTTCCATCTTTCACTTTCAGCCTGTGTATGTCCTTATACCTAAAGTGAGTCTCTTGTAAACAGCTGTGTTCCATTTTATACTCATGTTTTTACTCTCTTTAAGATATGGTTCATATACATGAAGCCCCTTAAGCCTTTGTAATAACTATGAAAAATAACTTGAGTCTCCTTTGAATGAATAACTCTATACATTTTTTAATGTTTTAGATACCAACTAGCACAAACCTCAAAAATAGAAAAGAACTTTATTACTTTAGTCATGAAATCCATTTGGCTGTAAGATCTGCTTTCCTAGCAGTGAATACAAATGTGTACCAGCCAGGAAGCATTAGTAGATCACAAAGCCTGACATGGTACATAAAGAGCCAACTATTCACTTATGCAAATTAGAATAAATTGATGGAATAAATTAAAGATAATTTCATACACTATACACTTTTTAAAGAGGGAGCCATTGCATAATGTAAATTTGCCTCTTTTTCCTTCATTATGCATTTTAATGCCATGGTATTGGCATTATGTTTTAATCCAAGTTGGCCAAAAGTTTGATATTTTTGTTTACTATGTGTTTATTTAATATGATATTCCAATCTGTGTTAGCACTAAAATGTGCAAAGCATAAATGCAAATGAGGATATATGATGGCTAGATACAAATCTTGCCCTCATTGAACTTATAAGGAGACATACATACCATTAATTGATGTTGTGGTAGTGATAGTTACATGTTAGTAGGGCAAGGTGGGGGAGGGTACTCACATAAATGTGGTAAGAACATCCATCTGCATAATTATATTGGCATGCATCCATTCCCAATTGGATTCTAAATCACACACACACACACACACACACACACACACACACATACACACACACTTAAGAAAAGTCATAAGGCAGGGGCGCCTGGGTGGCTCAGTCGGTTGAGCGACCGACTTCGGCTCAGGTCATGATCTCGCGGTCCGTGAGTTCGAGCCCCGCGTCGGGCTCTCAGAGCCTGGAGCCTGTTTCGGATTCTGTGTCTCCCTCTCTCTCTCTGCCCCTCCCCCGTTCATGCTCTGTCTCTCTCTGTCCCAAAAATAAATAAAAAAAAAAAAAAAACGTTGGAAAAAAAAAAAAAAGAAAAGTCATAAGGCAGACTCTGTCCTCTGGGAGTCACCTCGTCCACCAGGCCAGTTGAGAAGCTGATAAACCTGACACAAAGTAACATGTAACATACTCTACAAAAGGCTGCTTATCTTACCTACTTTGCTTTCCATACCCCAGTTTCCCAGGGCCAAAATTCCCACATGCCCAAACACAGAAAGAGAACTTCATAAATATCTTGACAAAATTATAAATTCCTATTTAGAATACCCACATCTGAATTTTCCAGTAGACTATCCACTTATGCAACTTTTAAAATAATACAAAATATCTGTATGCTATCAACTTTAACTAACATTTATTAATTAAAATTAGCAGCTGAGTGGGGCGCCTGGGTGGCGCAGTCGGTTAAGCGTCCGACTTCAGCCAGGTCACGATCTCGCGGTCCGTGAGTTCGAGCCCCGCGTCAGGCTCTGGGCTGATGGCTCGGAGCCTGGAGCCTGTTTCCGATTCTGTGTTTCCCTCTCTCTCTGCCCCTCCCCCGTTCATGCTCTGTCTCTCTCTGTCCAAAAATAAATAAAAAACGTTGAAAAAAAATTAAAAAAAGTAAATAAATAAAATTAGCAGCTGAGTTAAATTAACATTGGTTTTATTTATAGCAGAGAAATAGGATTATAAATAGAACCAGTGTCACTTCATAGCTTTGTTAATTCAACCTATTCTCATCTGATCCCCCAAACACTTTTACTCACGGAGAAACAGGGAACAATAAGTTTGTAAAGGGAACTTGGCATTTAGAGCTTACTTTCATATCACTCCCAGTGCAACTTACCTTCAATTAGTATTCAGTGAAATAAAGGACGGTTAACCAGCCCTCTCTGTTTGCAACTACCTTCCCCTAAGAAATATAAAGACACATTTATACTGTGTTGTTTCTTACTATTTACTGTTAGGCTGGATACCATGAAGCTTCCTGAGTGTTTAAGAATTTGCTACCTGGGGGCTCCTGGGTGGCTCTGTAGGTTGGGGATCCCAGTTTGGTTCAGGTCATGATCTCGCAGCTCATGGATTTGAGCCCCGCTTTGCGCTCTCTGCTGTCAGCATGGAGCCCACTTCAGATCCTCTGGCCCCCTCTCTCCACCCCTCCCCTACTCATGTGCTTGCTCGCTCTCTCTCAAAAAAAAAAAAAATCAAGACATTTAAAACTTTGAAAAGAAAGAATTTATTTGACATTACTACATACATTAAAGATGGATTTAAAAATGTTATCCAACTCGGGGTGCCTGGGTGGCTCAGTCAGTTAAGCTTCTAACTTCAGCTCAGGTCATGAGGTCATGATCTCACGGTTTGTGAGTTCGAGCACTGCATGGGGCTGTGTGCTGACAGCTCAGAGCCTGGAGCCTGCTTCACATTCTGTGTTTCCCTCTCTGTCTCTGCCCTTCCCCCACTCATGCTCTGTCTCTCAAAAATAAATAAACATTAAATTTTTTTAAATGTTATCCAACTCAAAATATACTTATAGTTACTCTACTACTAAATATAGTAAACTCCACACAATGACATATTAGCATTCTTTTCTGGTGAAATATCATGGAAAAGACCATTCCGTTAGAGAAGACATTTTCACGAATAATGTGAGGTTCAACATTTTTGTACAATATTACAATTATATGATTTTGATGATACAGTCATTTTGGAAAATAGTGTAGCAATAACACAAAATTAAACATGCTTTTGCCACATGATCAAGCAATTCCACTCTTAGGTATTTACCTGAGATATATGAAAATAGATTTCTATGCAGAAAGTATGTATGCCAACTATTCATAATAGCCAAATATGAATAGTACTATTCATAGATGCTAAAAATTAGAAGTAACCCACAGGTTGCTTACTTTTATTGATGAATAGATCACAAACTGTTATATCCATATCATGGAATAGTACTCTGCCATAAAGAGAAACGAAATGGATGAATCTCAGAAACATAATGCTAAGTGAATTAACTCAAACACAATAGTCGAAGTACCGTATGATTCTATTTAAGTGAAATTCTAGAAAAGACATGATTATAGTGACAGCATATTCATGGTTGCCTGGAGCCTTGGGGGCAGGAAGGGATAAGATGCAAAGAGGCTCACGGAAGCCATTCAGGGTGAGGAATCAGTGGTGATGCTTGCATAGTAGTATACAATTACTAAAAGAGAAGGGGTGCCTGGGTGGCTCAGTTGGTTAAACAAGTACTAACAAGCATTAAACTGCCCCCTTAAAATTGGTGAATTTTATTATCTGCAAATAATGCCTTAAACAAGAAAGAAGAAGGAATAATATTAAATGAATTCATCTTACATACGTGTTACGAATTCCACAGAATAGTGCATTTTCTATGAAAGAACATGCTCTGTAGTTTATTTCAAATCAAAAAGAAGGGATGGAAAGAAATATATATATATAGCTAAAAGTACAATAAAACTTTAAATCTGTAACAGGTAGTGTGTGGCATTTTATACATGTTGTATAAAAACTTGTATGTACAAGAAAGAGTTGGCTCATGGTTATGGATAATTTTTGTAGGTTGCAAATATGTTTAAAACTCCTTTGTTAGTGAACTGTAATTGTTAAGGTATTTCAAAAGGTGAATATATTCCTTACTTTGAGCATATTGAGCTAAAGAAGTGTCCTGTAAGTCTCTATTGCTGAAATGAATGATGGTCAATGATTAGCAACAGCATTTATTTATATTTAAACTCTACTTGCTCTCATGCTAAACCACGTTCTAATCATTCATCGTAATGAATTTTGAGATAGTCCAAAAAACGCTAAGATAGCACTTTACAAGAAGAATATTTGGTCTCCCGGAGAACAAAACCGTTAAGTCCACCTGAGATAAATGGATTATATTCATTTAAAGATTGCCTGAAGGTTTGAATTCACAATCCATCTCTCTTGCAGGTGAATCAGATTTAAGTAATCGAAAGCTTGTAAGTGCTGTTGCTTTTTCATCTTTCCTGCATCTAAAATGGTAACAGTCAGCAATAGCTTTTTCCCCTCATAGTTTCCTAGTTCCAGGTAGGGTTTGTTTATAACAAAAAATGAACTGTAGCTTTCCATAAGTAGTATTTAGTATCACACTTTAAATCTGTTTGCCCATTGTTTCTCTGTTCTCCTTAGGATGCATTAGGATATATTTCCTTACTTAACATGCATCCAAACATGTATGGAGCAGTGAGAGTTCACATTTGTTATTGATCCATTCTCCTTTTAATCACAATTACTCTGTTTCAGAAACTACACTGTCGTTAATTCCAAAATCATCGTGGTCACAATAAGGCCTGAACCCAAAACAACTGATTCATTCCTGGAGATAGAACTAGCTCATTTGGCTAATGTAAGTATTATCCATGTGACATCGACTTGCTTATAGAACTTACCTTTATTTATTTTTTTTTTAATTTTTTTTTTAACGTTTTTTATTTATTTTTGGGACAGAGAGAGACAGAGCATGAACGGGGGAGGGGCAGAGAGAGAGGGAGACACAGAATCGGAAACAGGCTCCAGGCTCCGAGCCATCAGCCCAGAGCCTGACGCGGGGCTCGAACTCACGGACCGCGAGATCGTGACCTGGCTGAAGTCGGACGCTTAACCGACTGTGCCACCCAGGCGCCCCTAGAACTTACCTTTAAAGATAAGTTAGCAGTCACACACTTGATAATATCAGAACACATTTTCTGGACTTTTTAGAGTTGTAAATGGAGTAATTTGTTATGAAGATTATATTATATAGAAACAAAATGTCAGATTATCCTATGCTTTTGTCCATAATAAAACTCTCTTCAGTTTATCCATGATACCAATTATTAAATTGTTTATCCACGTACACATCTTTTTTGGGCTTTGAGCTAATCAGCAGAGGAGACCCAATGAATAAGAACCTGTCTCACCTGTGGTGGGGAAGACTGCCATGTAACTACATAGGTTTAAGATGCATGCAGTAATTGAAGTTATAAACATAATACAAAGAGGAGTGATTAACTTCAGGTACCCTAGAGCAGGAGAATGGGTGGGATGGCATTTAAAAGTGCTAGGTCAAAGAACAGAGTAGGCTTCTTATAACTAGTTGGGTGCTTCAGTAATCTAAATCTAAACCTCCCATTCCAGAATGACAAGAACCCTTTCCTGAATCTAACTGCAACTGAAATTCTTTTCATCTTTTTTCAGTCCTCCTGTAGAAATTTAAAATATCTACTGATCCTTTATACATTCACTTTACATGCTTAAATCATTGATGAGTGGAGACAAGGAAGGTGATTCCTACTAAGGTTCTCCTAATTATGCTTTTATACTTCCTGTATTAAAGTGAGCCACTCTCTTACGTTCTGTGTACACAGGTTTGGTTTTTCGTTTTTTGTTTTTGTTCTTTTGTTTTTTTGGGGTTGTTTTTTTTTTTTTTTTTGGTTTAATTCCTTGCAAAGTTCCTGGGAAGTTGACCTTTACATACAAATAACAGAAACACAAAGTGTCATTTTTCCCAAATCTAGAAATTTAATGAATGACATAATGGAATTTATATTCACATCAATTGGTTTACAAAACTTATGTATTGTCTCCTGTTTTATAACTTCTTGTTTCCAAAAAGAAAATCAATCTTGGTTTTATAAAAAATGACAATTATCTTCCCTGTAAACCACTTTTTACTAACATGCTTCAGGCTTCCTAGATTGTTTAGCGAAAATCTCAAATCTCTTAGCAATAGCTCTTAAACATCACAACTAATACTTAAACTATTGGATCTTCTACTTTTGCCAAAATATGACCATACTGGTTCTATTTAATTTCAAGAATGTGTTTTATTTCTATAAAATCTACCTTTGTACACCTAAGAATAATCTTACCTCTACCTAATCTCATCACTGCATTGAAAACTTGCAATTACTTTAAATATTGCTTTTGAATAAGGATTTTATTTTTTGTAGGTTCAAAATTTGTTGAAAAACTATTTACTTAGGTGTTTGCTTTTATTGTTTATTAGGGTAATGTCTATCCAGTTATAAACATTGGTGAAAAAATAGTAAGAGATCCTAGTTCCCTGAATTGCTTACTAAAAAAGCAGTACAATGTCTGAGTATATATCATGTTTCTTGTGGAGAAAACACTTATGTAAATGAACTTTTACAATACTTTCCTAAATAAAGTCATTATTGAGAATTTTAAAAATACATTAATTAAATGACTTTTTTTCATAAATTGAAGAAAGAGTAACCTCAAAAATAGCATTGATGAAACAGTCTCACTATTTCAATTCAGTAAAACTATTTGAAATGAACAGATTTAAGCTTTGAGTCAAACTTCTCTCCTGGGGGTTTGTCAGCTGATTTACAAAGGAGATAAACCATGTACAGAAAATAACTTTGTACATATGAAAACCCAAGTATATAGTCAATATACTTTATTAAGCACCAGCTAGACACTGGGGTGACAATGAAAGTCAGGATATAAGAATGGTGAAATAATTATCACAAGTCACTTAGAACTAAATCTGTCTTTCATAATTTTGAGTGAATGAGTTGACCAGATTTTCAAAACAATACAGTCTCCACTCTAGAAGATCTCCATTTAAGGGAATATAGACAAATCTTTTGAAAAGGGGGACTGAGAGAAGATGAGACAAAGAAGAAAAGCTTACACTGGAGAAGAAAATGGCACCAAGTATTCTAACTCACTTCTATTATCCCCTTGCTTGCAGTGCCCACCTGTCTTCAGAGGCCACCCCAATTAACCACCACACAATGAAGCCTCTCTGGATGGCTGGATTCCTCACTTCTTCCCTTTATTTTATAAATACCTTTCACACTTTGTCCATACAATATATACAGTCCTTCATACTCTCCTGGTTTGAATTTCTAATGCTTATTGTATTAATCTTACCATCCAAATTAGAGTTTGTAAAGTACCGTTCATTGAGGGAAAGAATATATAACAGATTTGTTGAGTATCTTAGTATTTATTACCAGTCTTATATACTTTATATACTGATTTTAGTTTGTTTCCATTGAAGAGATAATCAAAGAGCCTATACTGAAATGTAATAGTCTTCACTAATGTGAATACATCATAAACATGAAAATAGAAATTAATTAGAAAAGCTGAAATTTTAATATAACTCTACATAGATGTAGATTATCATTGTTACTGCCTTCAAAATTGAACTATTTTAGATATATTTTTAATATCAAGTCTACTTTCATTTATTTACTTCTATCAAAAGTATGTGCTATACTTTCCTGAGCTCAGAAAACAGTAATGACTTGCAAAGTATATCTGTTTCATATACCATGTAGAAGAAAAATGAAGAATGGGAATTAACAGTTATAGTGAGCCTAGGGAAAAGCCTGTTAACATTTTCCAAACTAAATGTATTCTTTTAAAAAGCTTTTTAACAAATAGCGTTTAAAGTATGTTAAATATAATAAGGCCCTTGGGAACTGTAGGAATAGAATATGGAATCTTGAAATTCCAAATTGTATTTAGCAAAGCCAATTGCAGTTTTATCCAGCTCATAAATCATTAATGACTAAAGATGCTATTCTTAGTTCAGTTTTGGGGAGCCTATGGCTTTATTGTGATGACCTATAGAGTCAGAGTTTATGGTCCTTCGTGTTTAGGTATAGCAATCACTTGCTTTTGAAAAATATCAAAGTTGCTTTCCCAGAAAAAGAATTTTATTTTTAGTGTTACTTAAGGTTTCTTCAGGATGACATTTATGCTCATTAATATTATTAGATTATCTGATATATAAGGAAAGTTACTAATTTTATTGAAAATAATTATTGAGACCTGAACGAATATAATAGAATGACCCTAAATGCGAGTGCACACGTATACACACACACATGTACAGACACCCACTGTTTGGATGCCTTGGATCTGACAGATCTAAGCTGCTATGACTTTCTAAGGTGGATAGCATCTCCACCTTTAAAGATGAGTTAGAAGAGTAAGTAAGTGCATACATTTTAGTTATCTCATGCTCTATCAACTTTGCTACTCTGAAAATGAATTCTTTTTCCAAATGATAAGAGTTTTAGGTTGTTCCATTTTGGAGAGGCAGTTTGGGCTATGCTTGCCTGCAGTCTCTGTGGTCTTGCCTTTCTTTTTATTTCTTCCTCTGAGTAAAAACTTTAATGATCTAGTTAGCATGATACCGCTGTCTTTCAGGACTGAGAAAAATCCATGAGGTTTATTTGTAGTTCTCAAATTGGTCATATTCACAAAAGAATCTCATGGGAATTTGGGCTTGTGGGTTTTGTTTTCTTTGCCATATTTGCTTGCATACTAATAGGATCAGCTAACAAATTAAGGAGTTTGTTTTATGTGTATAAACTAAAGTTAATCATGAGCCATGACCTTTGTAAATCATAGCTGCAAACACAATGGAAGACTATAATGAATATGTTTGTTACCATTAGATAAGCATGAGAAACAATGAGAAGAAATTTGAAACACTCATCAGTGGGTATTTTTGAAAATATCAAAGGCTGATAAAAACCTAAGGAATTAAAAATCACTTGACAAAGCTTAAGGAAGTCCAGTCTATAAATCTATAATTTCTGCAAAGGGGTGTTTGTATGCCTTTATGTTTTGAATCACTTTTCTACCCTACCTTTTGTCCATTTGAAAGAGATTTCTGATTTTTTTTCTGCTTAAAGCTCTGGGTAATTTTTATGGAAGAGTCTTGAAATGCTGACTAGACAGACAGATTGATGGCTCTGTCACCATCTGAAATTGAGATAGAATTTGTTCCCTAGCTACAGTTAGTATGGTGTTTTGTTTTGGTTTTTTTTGGTGTGTGTGTGTGTGTGTGTGTGTGTGTGTTTTCTTGATTATATCCTAAATTCCTCAGTTTGAGTAAGCACCCTTCCCACTTACATTTCAAATTCAGTTTATTTTGATTAATAATACATAGTCAACATTTTTCAAAAAGATTTTAGAATAATTCTGCTATTTTTGGAGCAGTGGTGAGCAAATCTTTTTAGTTAGGAGTCAGGTAGCAAATATTTTAGACATGTGAGCTATAATGACCTCTGTCCCATTTACTTAGTTCTGCTGTTGGAACATGAAAGGAGCCAGACAATATCTAAACAAATGAGTGTGGCTCTGCAATGAAATTTTATTTACAAAAATAGGTGGCAGGCCAGATTTGGATTCTGGGCTATAGAGTTAGTCAATCCCTATATAGTAAACAGAATCATGCCCCCACCCAAAATGCCCATGTCCTAACCTCCAGAACCAGTTATGTTACATGTCAAAAGGGACTTTGCATATGTGAATAAAGGTAAGGACATTGAGATGGGGAAATTATCTTGGATTATCTGGGTAGGTCTAATTTATCACATGAACCATTAAAAGTGGTTTTCCCTGTGGCTATGGTCAGAAATGCAGCATACTAAAAACTCAACTACCATTACTGACTTTGACAATGAATGAAAAGGGCCTCAAGCCAATGGGCACAGGCAGCCTGTAAAAGCTGAAAACAACCTCTGGTTGCTAACCAGGAAGGAAATGTAGACCTCAGCCTTTCAACTGCAAGGAACTAATTCTACTGAAACCTGAATGAACCTGAGCATGGATTTATCCTTAGATCCTCCAGGAAGTAGTGATATCATGCCAATACTTTGATCTCAGCCTTGAGAATCTCTTGAGTAGAGACCCAGCTGAGCTCATCAGACTTCTGACCTATAGAAACTGTGAGATAATGAATTTATGTTATTCCATGCTGCGGTTTATGGTAATTTGTTACAATAGCAATAGAAAACTAATATCCCTGCATTGGAACATTGCAAAATTAATTTTAGATTATGAAGAAAATGTATATGTAAACATTAAGAGTGCCATTTTGAATCAGATATAATGCAATACTGATGATACATTATTCAATAAGAATTAATTAGCAACCAGAGATTAAATTTTGTCCTGCTGATTATTATTCCAGCACCTTAGCAACCTGATGAAAGGAATCACCAGACAGTGAGAATGGCCACTGTAAAGTGGTGGTGGGATATTAGAGAAAATCGGAGGATGCCACGAGCAGCACCACCTAGGCCCCACCACAGAAAGGGCCTTGTGGAACCAAGCGCTGGATGTCAGGGGCAACTCTGGCATTTGCAGATATGTTGTGCTTTTGAAGCAATTTAGCAAAACTTCTCTGCTGGCAGCTGATAGACTGGAGTAGCGCAGACACTTCTGGTGCCTTTGCCTCTGCTACAATCCCATAGAAGTGTTTTTTTTTTTGTTTTTTTTTTAAATTTTTTTTTCAACGTTTTTTATTTATTTTTGGGACAGAGAGAGACAGAGCATGAACGGGGGAGGGGCAGAGAGAGAGGGAGACACAGAATCGGAAACAGGCTCCAGGCTCCGAGCCATCAGCCCAGAGCCTGACGCGGGGCTCGAACTCACGGACCGCGAGATCGTGACCTGGCTGAAGTCAGATGCTTAACCGACTGCGCCATCCAGGCGCCCCCCCATAGAAGTTTTATTAAGATATCCTCTTGGCTATAAAAGGAAAAGACTTAAGCTGTATGTTTTACCTGTATGAAATCTAGTTATTTAACTATTTTTATTAAAGTTATTTGCCACTCCAACTCATAAGAAATACTTGGAGAGTTTCTGCTCCTAGGAAACCCATGTGTTTGTTGAGAGGTGCACCAGGCTCCTGCGCAGCCATTGTTGGAAATGATATAATCATGTGATCATACAAGGGTAAGACACTCTAAGACATCTACATGAAGGCAATGATTTTCTCTGAAGAATACACATAAAAATAATCCCTGATAGCGATTCTACTTTTTACTGTTTTCCATATGTCAAATAGGCAGTATTCATTGGGAAATAATGTACATTCAGGTTAGTGATACATCTCAGAAATTAGGGAAGCAAGCTGTTATCACATCCACAAAAATAGTGTCATCTGGTTAATGTGGGCTAGTGAGTAACCATATAGCAGAAGCTGAATTAAATATATGCTATTTCTTTATGTTCCAATTAAATAGCTGCCAACTCCTCAAGAAAAGCTATGCAACATGGATGTGACTCATCCTGATAAAACAATATTCTGCATTTCTCACTTCAGTGGTCTTTATATCAGTCTCCCTTAGCTACAGCCAGCTCCTTCTTTTCCATATTGACTTGTCCTCAATGTGTTGCTTTCTGTAGAACCCTCATAAATCTATTCAAAAATTCCTTTATCTCCATGATTGTATTAAGTAAGAACACAGTATTGCATTTGTAATGATGCTCTTTAGACTTCAGGTATATGTCAGCTACCCTTTCAAAAAAAAAAAAAAAAAAGGAAAAAAAGAAGAAGAAGAAAAAAGTGTTAGACCCAATTTAGTTCTTTTTAAGTATCCTTAAAAAATATGGAAATATGGAATAGTACTTACCATAACCTTGAAAAAAAGATTTGGAGAACATTCAACAGATTACCTTCTGCAGTTCAGTTTCATACAGTTTTCAATATCATATCCTTGTATCATATCCTTGGGTGGTATATTACACTTTTAGGTACTATGAAGCTGTTTATATGTTAAAAGAAATACTCTCACTGATCAGCTTTTAGGGGCATTTCATAGATTTGACTATGGAAATATTACATACACTAAGATCTTACCCGCTCCCTTCCACCATGCATTCCTTAGACTTTATTTAATGTGTCTTTTCTCAAATAGTAGTAGAATTATACACAGATTATAAATGAGTCTTTTGTGGGTCAAGTCAATCATATTAGAAATGTTCTTAAGGAGTTCCCAAAATCTTTTTGTGCAGTGATATATAATAGCTACAATTATGCTTTAGTGGGGAAAGAAAGGGAAGATAAGCTTAGCAAAACCCAGGTCTTTTTAATGCAATGCCTTTATGTCCAAAATATTGAAAATTAAAGAGAGACAGTGTAGTGTCCTCTGAACAGTCTTTCTCCCATCTACATTCAAGAAGTCAATGTGCAATGCTCTAGAAGATGTGACAGAGACAGTCATTCTGGAACATCTGAGTCAGAAAATTGGAAATGCTGAGATAGTTATGATGAAGTCACTGCCCTTCTTCATGCCCTTAATGCTTCGTCTGTTCACTTGCTTTGCTTCAATAGACAAAAGGATATATTTTTAAATATATTTTTAAGTTTAAATATTTTAACAGGAGTATGAAAAGTACCAGAAAGTTAAGACGTTTCTAGATATGGAAGTTGCTATGACATATGAGCACTAAGCATTTGAAAGTTTAAAAAAAAGGGTAAATAAACCATATGATTTCTGTTGTGTGCATCTTGAGCAGTACTTCTTCAAATTTGATGTGGATAGAAACTATGGTGGGTGGAGGCAGTAATAATTACAGTGCATATTCCTAGGTATAGCCCCAATCTCAGAACTTGTGGAGACAACTAATCTACATTTTAAATAATACCCCAGTTGATTCTGGAGTAGGTCTGGAGAAAACACTTGGCAAACACTAAGATAGCAAGAGTGTAATAAACATAGTGTGTGAATTGAATTTATTCAGAACTTAAATTAGGAAAAATTAGAGAAACTTGGTTTTCATTCATTTTTATTGTGACTTTTATCTTTTCTGTGATCAACTTCCTTCAGATCTCTGCTCAGATATCATCTTATTGGTGAAGGCTTCCCAATATATAAAATTGCAACTCATTCACTTTCCAGACTTCCCTGTCATTGTGATTTACTTTCTCATCATAGCACAGATTACCATCTAGCATTTTATGCATTTATGTGTTTATTTGTCTCTCTCCCTGCCCCTTTCACTATAGTTAAGTCTGTGAGGCAAGAAATTTGCTCAATGCTGTATCCTCAGTACCTGGAATGTAATAGGGGTTTACTAAGTGACTTTTACATGAATGACTAAATGAAGTTTACCATAGTAAGAGTAATTTACCACAGTGAGATGTATTTAAAGTGTTCTGTAGGGAAAGAAAAAGACTTGAAATAGAGTTTTGAAAGAAGAAAAGGAATTATTTTATGAATGTCATTCATGAATCACTGAGGTGTACATCTAGAAAGGATGTTCAAATCCCTTATTATAGAAAATTTAAAAAAGAAAGTTATGCAGCCAAAGGAAAAGAGAGAACCACCCATAGAAATAAATTAACAAAGCCAGTGCTATATTATACTGTTAAATGGGTATATTGGTTTCGTTGATGTGGAAAAAGGGAGAGAGGTAAAAGTAAAAGCAAAAAAAAAAAAAAAGGCAAAGACTATTAAAGACACTTGAAAGTAGTATGTAGAGTACCTATGGTAATTAGGAAATTTGAGTCATGGTACATTTTTAAAATGCTTAAATGTAGGTGAGTAGAAATATTTAACTTCAGTTTAACTATTCTATTTTGACTGGGATCAAGAGAGACAGTTTTTTTTTCTGTTGCTATCTGTTTCTTTATTTGTTTGCTTGCTTGTTTTACCAAAAATGTGGTTTTCAAGAAGATAGTATATTTCCAAAAGTTTTCAAAAACGTGAAGTTTTAATATTTTAAGTGTCAATGATATTAACAGTTTTGAAAATGAATTTTCTTACGTACATTTATCTCATATGCCTGGGAATTTTTTTTGTTTCCTTAGCTTAGTGCATTTCTTAAATCTACGTCCATCGGCTAGTGTATAGCTCAACTCTTTTCCCCTTGTTTCTGTCATCACATTTGTTACTCTCTGTTGGGCTCACCATTTCCTGTTATTGACTTCCTGTAAACTCCTCATAACAGATCTTGTAGCAGAGTACCTTTGAGAAAAGTATCTAAAAATTATAACAAATATTTTATAAGTGATTTCTCAGCAGAACTTTTTAGCCAGTTTTTTTTTTCATGTTTAGTATTCATTTGTCATTGATATTTGCCTTATGTTTCCCATCACACATTCTTTTTCCTTTAAGCAACTGGTCTATCCAGATACTAAGATTCCTCTGATTTGTTTGTTCTGCTTATTTTTCTAAACTTCAAATGTTTAAATAATTGACCGCAGCTCACAGACCTCCATATTGGTAACTGCACTAGAACTCACAGAGGGCAGTGTCTGTCTGTCGTGTAGGTTCCAGAATGTAGAGTGAAGCACAAGAGTGAGTAGTGCATTTTGGAACCTTTAATAATCCTCACGTGGATGCTTTTTAAATTTTCACAAGGACAAAAAGAAAGAGCAATATGAGATAAGATCCAAGAGATGAGAGGTGAAGAAGGTAGAGGATAAAATGAAGGGTTAACAATGGCATGGATTAAGAGTAGAACAAACATTTCTCACCTTTACATTTTTATCTGAAAGTAGAAATAAGTTTCTTTAGGAGAGTAAAAAAGAAAGAGATATTCAAACAATTATATTCATATTATATTTCTTTCCTAATATTATTTTTCTTTTGTTGTAAACTATTAGGAACACTAAATATGAAATATTAATCCTATAATCAGTATCCTGTAATGGTTTAACTTTATCTAACCCATATATTACTAAAAGAAGTGAACTAGATTTAGAAGAACCATTATCTGTGGTTCTTCTAAAGACCATTATCTCTGGTTCTTCAAAAGGTGAATGTATCACCTTTCTATAATAATTTCTATATTAATTAAACATATACTCATATCCTTCATTGTAATATTTCAAAGATAATTTGTTTTCTATAAAGTGCTCTGAGTTCTTTGAACAAATCCCAGATAAATACACCATAACTTTATGATACAACATTGTAGCTATGCTAAGGATTTCTTAGAAAGTCACAAATTGAATGAAAATTTAAGCTAAAATCAGATAGTATCTCATAAGACCAAGGAAGAAAACAATTTTAAAAATAAAGGAAAAATAAAGGAAGAACAAGAAAAAGAAAACAATTCAAAACACCACTCCCTTCTGTGACCCTCCCCAGATCTATGCCTCCTGTAGACTCACATTAAAGATACACTTAGTCCATGAAACTTGATCTAACACAAGCCATGATGCCCCTCATTTGTCCCTTAAACAGTATATTATGACTAGTAACACTTATAAAAACATATCTATTTATGGTTATATAAACATTCCACATGTGTGTTTCTCATCAACTTCTATAAGACTGTAACTTTTTTCAGGGAAGGAAGTGTTTTTGTTCTAACAGCATAGTTTATAGGTATGAACATTTGATAAGAAGTAAGATACCTTGGCTAATGTGGCCTTTGAGGAATTTTTGGAGAATGGTAATGGTGCTAAAATATTGGAGTTAGTCAAATGTTATAATTAAAAGAAAAAATAAAATTGGGGTGGATTACAAAAATTTTAGAATCACCATTTTAAATGTTTATTTCTAGTGAAATTCTAGAATGGACCCAGAAAACAGCACTTAGAAAGGGAACGTTTCACAAAGAGCCTGCCTAGACTTTTGAAGACAGTGATTATCTACATGTAAGACAAGACTGAGGGCTGGGAGCTGGCTGTCATGGGGGAGAATGTCCACCTGTGGAATGGAGCCAGTAGCGTGTTTCAGGACTGTAACTTTTATCTGCCTTGGCCTAGTCATCATTTTTATTAAAGACTTGGTTGGATGAGGTCATAGATACCATGTTTGTCTCTTAATCCTCTAATGATTAAAAGTTTTGAAGCAATAGTGAATGTGTGGGATGTCAAAATCAGGATTCAGAATGTCTCTCCTAAGAGACTTCAATGTATATGTAATCAAGCTGAGGGAGAGACTACAAATATATCTGATGTAGTCTTAGTCTGCATTATTAAGAATGTGGCACCTAAAGGAGGATGGAAAGAGCACCACTTTGTTCTATACAGGTAGGTTCTATACATGGATAGTTGCCCTAAATGCGCTTTAAACGTGTGCTCCAACATATGAGTGATGTGGGGAATGAGAGAACTTGAAATCCACGGAGTATGTTTAATACAGAAGACTCTTCAGGGATATAATAGCATTTGTAGCTATCTAAAGATATCATGTAAAGGAATAATTATTAGGCTAGTTTCAAAAGGGCAAAATAAAGCCCAATGAATCTGACAAACAGAAGGAAAACATTTCAACAGTTAGTACTCTTCAAAACAGAAAGCACTACCCAAGGTAATCCAGTGCGGAGAATATTCTTTGTATCATCCTGAAGGTCATGGTAGCCACTCATACATATATAAATATTGAACCAATAAAAATTTGACATTTTTTTACATAGTTTCATTAGACGCGATCTATACAAAAGTGATCTGTGGATTAAGAAGATATTGCAAAACACGACATATAAATTTGTCAAATGCCTATGTTGTACACCCAAAACCAAT
This sequence comes from Neofelis nebulosa, assembly GCF_028018385.1. Lineage (NCBI taxonomy): Eukaryota > Metazoa > Chordata > Mammalia > Carnivora > Felidae > Neofelis > Neofelis nebulosa. The sequence continues at coordinate 65,907,293 of NC_080787.1, forward strand.
GTAACCTTGTCTGTGAACTATTAAAAAAAAAAGAAACACTTTGCCATGGTCTAGATTTGGTCATGTCTGCATTTTTTCTGGATTTCAAAAGAATGAGATGGTCTTTAAGAGATAAGAATAGCTCTACTGAGACTTTACCACTTTTACATCTTAAATTAGGCTTATAGGAAGGAAATGATTAAACTTTATTTCTTTCCAAATTCGAAAGAACATCCCATTTTATGCTTCCATCTCCATCTCACTCAATAGGTATAATTATTATAATTAAGGAGACATGCAAAGGGACTATTAAATAGTGGATCTGGTTTAGTTCATGCTAATTGTGAACTACACCCCAAGAGGGCAACTATGAATGACTTGGTAGGGGAAAGGGGGTGTGGGGCAGAGAAGTTTGCATATCAAATACAAATTTGTACCTAAAATCTCTTTTAATGGCACTCACATTCTTTGTACTTTAAGGGAAAACCAACTCAAAGAATGCTGTGAGGTGAGGAGCATCAATTTTTATTTCATTCATCGTCATCATTATTGAATAAAATGTTCCTTTTTAAAAAAGTACAGCCATACCTAATAAACCCATTTTTAGGGGAAAAAAAGCTATTGCAAGCCAACACACTCTCCAGAAATGGACAATTAATGTTACTATCTCTTGCCCCTAGGAAGGTGACCAACTAGAGAGTAATGAGGATGTCAGTGGTGTTTTGTACATGTGCATAATACAGAATGTTTCACCATGATTTAAATTGTGTAGATACTTTGGTCTTCCTAAAGGAAATAATCCAGGAATTAATATTTTACAGGTAAAAGGATGAAATAGAAATCATTGAAATATAGACCTTGAGCTATATGAGAGCTTCACTTTCAATTTTCAAAATAACTAAACATAGGTTATGACATTTGTGGTAAATGTATTGTCTTCATGAAGAGAATTTCATAAAATGCATCACCAAGTCTATGAGAAAAAGCATACAAATTTTTTACGCAAGGAAAAAAATGGAGGTGGAATCTTGAGAGTTTCATACTGCAAGATAAGAAACCCACCATTCTGTTTGCATTTCACATAAAACTTACATTTTTGTTGTGTGTATTCATGATACATTTATTCTTTTTCTGCTTATTTTTAGGGTACTTTGAATCCCTATTGTGTATTGTGGGATGACTCAAAAACGTAAGTGACAGATGTTTTCTTATATTACTTTGGATTATATATTCAAAGCACATTAAGTTATTTCAGTTGCCTGCTAGTCAACAGGAAAATGATAAGTTAGTGGGATGTGTGTTACACTCAGAAAACATTTTGCTTTTTGAATCTGCAGGACAAGATGATGAATGTGTTTGTGTGTGATGATGCCATCAGATTATGTCCCAAGATAGGATTGCATTACCTAATATGTAAGACACATTGCTATGCAAATCCCATGAGGATTTTTTAGAAGCTCTAATATTTTAAAGTCGTAGGAGCTCAAATAATATTTCAACATTTTGCCCTAGTACTCCAGCTTAGCATTGCACACTAAAATAGCAATCTCTATGATCATTAGACCACTATATTATTTGCATGACCTTGAATCTATTATCAGAGTAATGTAATATTTATATGGCCCTTCCAGATTATTTTATTGTAAAAACATTGAGTGACATTTAATTGTCTTATTCACCTATTTAATGAATTCATGAAGACAAAAGAAAACAATTGTAATAAATGAGGATTAATAATTCTCCAATGATTCCTTTCTGTAAGTAATTGCAATATATCTGGTCAAAATCATCTTAATCTCATCAGTAATTCTATAAGATTTTAAGGAAGGACTCAAAGAGCAGAAATGTCCTGATTAAGTTTTAATTAGACTCTTACGTTTTAAATATTTATGTACATTTATTTCCAGATTATACAATGTTTTGTTTTGTTTTGTTTTGTTTTGTTTTGTTTTGCATGAAGGGGAGATAAATATCAATTAATCCCATAGAGCTAATAGCTCTATGTTGATGCTGTTAGATAGGGCACCACATTGTTGAGTACTAGGTATTCTAAGATTTTTCCCAGTGTTCTTCACCCCATATCTGATCTACATCTGAGGTTTTATTATTTTACTTGCCTCTCACAAGTTACTGGAGGGTCTAGGAGAAGGGCATGATTAGAATTTCTAGGTAAAGAGCAAACCTACTGAAAATGTGGTTATTTTTAGGGAATGGATGCAATTTAAATTACAGTATTTATGTGGATAATTAATAAGTGACATTGGGCATATTATTTGCTATAAATTCTGATATTCTAGGGATCCTCTTCTCGCAAGAACCCTAGTGCCATAAAAAGAACCCAACTTGCCCTGGTGATAACATCAGGTGGATGTCCTCACTGATGTCATAATTTTTTTCTTTTTGAAATCCAATACAGAAGTCCATGGTAGGAAAATTCTTGCAAGATTTGCTCTTTACCAATAGCCAGAAAAGACTCTAGTAGTATATTCTAAGGCACTGTTTAGTATGTTGTATAGCCAAAGAAAGAATGAAACACCACAAAAATCTAATCAAATGGTTTCTACTTAAGAAAAATGTACCATCTTAAACTCCAGTTTATAGCTACTTGCATATCTTCATGAATAATAACCAACCTGGATTTAGTTTTATTATCTTTTTAGTGGGTAGAACATGCTTCAGTGTCAATCCAAAAAGGGGAAGTGTTAGTTATTCTGAAAGACCTTTGGGACTGTTCAATGAATACTATGAGAAGAAACAGCATTCTCCTATTGTGTGACTCTTTTGGTTTTCTTTCACAGAATGTCTAAGGTTTTAAGTTTAATTTATAAATATATTAGTGTTTGAGGTCAGCATTAGTCTTAGGAATCAATCACACTCTTTCTCCAGCATCTGCTAAAACATGACTCTTACCTGTCATGCAAAAAAACAAACAAACAAAAACATATTTTAGCCTTACAAAATTCAACTGTTAAGTTGTCCTTGAAGAAAACTATCCAGTCAGAGGTGTGGTTAGCTGCCTTTCAAAGTAGATTATCTGAAGGGATCAGTGCAGTTCATGTTTCTTTGATGTACTTGAAAAGTAATCAAAACTGACAGAACTTCTGTCCCATCACCCTCTTACCAGAGTATTTTATCATTAAATTGTTTTTCTGGGTGAGTTTTAAACAATGAAGGTTAAGACAACTGTATTTATTTTCTTCACAGCTGATTTATTTTTATCATGTTCATATATATACACAATAGTTTTACCAATGTAATGATTTCAAATCTAAGTATAAGTGCTCTAAGTATAGTTATATAAGTATAGCTACTACGTTTTACATAGAAATGAGTTGACTTAAATGATTTTTTCAAGATTGTAGTAATAAAGTTGAAATTAGAAGTTGTCTTTTGGGGCTCCTGAGTGGCTCAGTCGGTTGAGCATCCAACTTTTGATCATGGCTCAGGTCTTAATCTCAGGGGCTTAAACTCAGGGTTGTGAGTTCAGGCCCCATCATAGGACTCTGTGCTGGGTGTGAAGCCTACTTTAAAAAAATTGTCTTTTAATTTTGATTTATGTTATCAGATTGTCTTACCTTTTTCATTAAGGTATAATTGATATATAACATTATATTTGTCTCAGGTATACCTAATGATTTGATATTTGTTTGTATTACAAAATGATCACAAGTCCAGTTAATAACCATAACCACATATAGTTGTATTTTTTTTCTTGTGATGAGAATTTTAATGATTTATTCTCTTAGCAACATTCAAATATGCAACACCATCTATAGTCACCATGCTGTACATTTTATCGCTGTGACTTGTTTATTGTATAACTAGAAGTTTCTACCTTTTGACCCCCTTCAGTCATTTTGCCCACCCTTTATCCCCCTCCCCTCTTGCCTTACTTTTAATTTTTTAAATTATTTTTTAAATTTTTTTAATGTTTATTTATTCTTGAGGGAGAGAGAGACAGAGTGTGAGTGGAGGAGGGGCAGAGAGAGAGGGAGACACAGAACCCAAAGCAGGCTTCAGGCTCTGAGCTGTCAGCACAGAGCCCAACACGGGGCTCGAACTCATGAGCCATGAGATCATGACCGGAGCTGAAGTCAGATGCCTGACTGAGCCACCCAGGCACCCCTTAAATTAATTTTTAATTGCAAAATTAATGCCTGAGTATCTTTTAGGTATAAAACTTTAAAACATAATTGCTTAGGCAGAAGTCCCAATTAATCATCTTAATCAACTTGGGGTCTGTATCTACCCATCTCCCCAAGGTCACTTTTATTTATATTTTGTTATGTATAATTCCAGGTATCCACTTATGCTTTGACATATGTATGCAGCCATAGAAATTAATACGATTTTTACATAAATATTATCACACAGTATGTAACACTGGCATCCTCAATTTTTAAATCCACAATACGTTGTGGAAATTTTAAAACTTTACTACATATGTTACACTTCTTGTACGTGCTGCATTGTATAAATATATCATAATTGATCTATTATCCCTAATATTGATGGCATTGAGGTGATTTTAAATTTATTTTGTTAAATGAACTGTGCTTCTGTGTATCTCCTTGTACATCCCTTCTTGAAGTTGTTTCTGACCATCCAGTCCAGAGTGTTGCACTGTTCTTCTCTTTATAGCACCCTATTTTGTATTCATCACAGCATACATTCCTACTTTAGTATTTATTTTATTTCTCTTTGTCTGTCTCCCTGACCAGAAAGTAAGTGCCATGAGAGAGATACTTTTTCTTATTCACTACTGCATCCTTAATGCCTAGGACATCTGCACGTAGCATATATTCAACAAGTTCTTCAATTGATTAGTTTTGTACAAGAATAAATGTTCAAATATTTCTCAGCTACGGTTTCTCTTTGAGAATTATTTCCATGTATGTTCCATCTTATTAGTGACATACAGCTCTAGCAATTATTAAACCTAATATTGGAAGTTTCAAGGGAGAATACTTCAGCTTGGTACAATACTGAGGTCTGTTATAAACAATCCATTTTGTTTCTCATGATAATCTGTTACCCTGATAATCCCAAGCAAAGATATTTTTATTTTAGTCTGATTGGTCACAATAGTTTTAGACAATTTTAAAATATATTTTTATCTTGCTTTGGATAACTAATTAACAGGATGCAGAAAATGTTTCATTATGGATGACCCATAAAATAAATTGAAAGTACTTTCTCACTTCAGAAATAGGCTTTTTTGGTTAGAAGTGTTTCTTTTTAAATGTTTAAATGTTTTCTTTTAATATAGCTTATAAAGCTATACTTAGGGCAATAATTTGCACATCCTTTGGGATACTCTAAATTTGGATTTTGAGTGTTAGATCATGTGTGGTGACTACATTCCCTAGAAAAACCCTAATCCTTTCTTTTAATTAACCTGTGGACTTTCTCTATGGTTCTTAGTAGCACCATCTGATGCTATCAGGTCTGTCTGTGAAAGATCAAGTTTGTTTTCAGAAAATGTTTCTAGAATGTCAATTGCATAAATTTTAATTATAATTTCTTAACTATTGCTAAGCAGTTTTATCAATCCATTTATAACTTTTATGCCTACTTTGTGATTGAAAACAAATCATATATATATATGACATATATATATGATTTAATTTTTAAGTAATCTCATATATATATATATACATATATACATATATGTATATATATATACATGATTTTATTTTTAAGCCCCACATGGGGCTTGAACCTATAACCCTGCCATCAAGAGTTGCATGCTCTACTGACTGAGCCAGCCAGGTGCCCCAAAAACAAAAACTTTTAATGGTCTTTCCTACATTTCAAATTGATTTATTACAGTTGGGAGTAGCAGTAGTCACATTTTGATTGAGACTGATACTGGCTTGTTTTATCTCAAAGTTAAGTAATTGAATTGAAGTGATTCCTCTCCTTTGCTTCTATTATCCTTATTTCTTCATACCCAGAATTTTTTCCTCTCTTTTGTCATTTATATTGGAAGTCACCATTTCATCTACCTGGCAATATGATTCCTAAAAAAAAATAAAACAAACACTCTGGCCTCATGCCATCACTCTAGAGGGGTTGCCATCATTTTCCTTGCTCTTCAGGGAACTGACAAATTCATGCCATTATGGAGACATGATGTTATAACTTTAGGGACATACACTTTAAGAAAGATCTGTTAGCTTTGAGGTATTCAAAACAATTATACAGAGCATTACTATAATTGGGTAACCAAGCTTTCCCCTCCAAGTGATAACCAAATCATAAAGCTCTTTTATAAGACTCTATTCACACTGCGTTAGACTTGGCAAATTGATATGGAGAGAACTTAGTATTTTCATGATTATTATAAAGGAGTGAAAAAGAGCAAGGGAGAGATCTTGTTGGAGGCTTAATTTATATAATAGTTAAGAAACAAAACAGAAAAAGAACAGCTATGTAAATCAGTAATATGATTTTATTTTTAAGTAATCTCTACACCCAACATGGGGCTCAAACCTACAACCCTGCCATCAAGAGTCTCATGCAAGAGTAATATGATGGTCCTATTGTTTTAGGGGACATATAGAAGTATCCTTTACACACCTACAGTTACCTAACTGAAGTCTTTTCTTGAACAGCAATGAAAAAAGGAACTCTGTATTTAAAATATTCAGCATACATATAGCCATGATTCCAGTAGATCTGTTTTTAGAATTTCTTAGTAATTCAATTAACCAGACATAGGATTTTAAAACTATTTAACTTCAAGAAATGTTATTAATTTAATTGCATAGATTGGTCTGCTTAAAACTTGTTAGACTGCAAGTACATCATGGTAGTCAATACTCTGGAAATAAATTACATGATTATATTACAAACATATGGTGTTCAGTCTTCCCAATTAACATTATTATGTGTAACTCCTTGTATACCAATATATGTCCTAGGTATCAGTATGTTCATTTTTACTGGATAGTCTCTAAGGTTGTGTTTGCTCTTCTGTAGTGAATGGTAAGAAATAATTATTTCTGATTGGCATTTAGTATAGTTTTATCTCAGTTGGTATATTCAGAGCCCAAATGGACCCAAGGCAGATGCAATTGAGTTAAATTTTTGGTGTTTGTATCTAAGATGTCAAGATTCCATGGAATTTCCCATTATTCATTCAGGTTCAATGATCAATTCTCATAGTATAAAACTATGTTATTATGCTTTATTTCCTTTCATTATACTCACACTAACAGAAATGAGAACATTAGACTTTCACATTATCAAAATACTGGTTCTTGTAAATTAAAATTTACCTAGTCTCCAGTAATTTAAATAGGCATACCCAAATTTATAATAGTTATTTGTTTTCAGTTTTATAACTGATAAAATTTTGCTTTTGTTTGCAAAACAACCATGTTCTTTTAAAAGTACTACAAAAAGCAATTAAAAAACCTAATCATTTGAGGAAATAGCAATACAATAAAGAGTCATTGGTAGGAAACTACAGGGAGTTTTCTTTACTTTTTTTTTCTGTCTTAGATTGTACATTACTTTTTGAAAATTTCTTATATCTGCAATTGTGTGTTTCCTTATAAATCCATTATAATTCAGAATGACCTTGTTTCAGCTTACTTCAGAATTTTTTTTCTTTTTCATCCTTTAAAATGTTTTAAATTTTTCTTTGGATGTTTTGAATTCCATCACAGATTTTATGGTATTGAATTTAGTTTCCTTAAGGTATAATTTTGGCTTTGTTAGTGGATAAATTATCCCTTTTTAACTTATATATTCTATATATGTACCTCTAATATTATTACCAACTCATTATGTCCATGAGTGTGGGCAATAAAGTTCAAGAAACATTGCATTATGCCTTCATCAATATTCTGAGAGCTGATATTGGGAGTAAAATGGAACCACATGTTTTTTATATCCATGTTTTGATCCTCTAAAGTATGAGTTAGAAAACTAATAGCCTCTAGGCTAGGACAAAGGCAGACTGATATCTGTTTCTGTAAATAAAGTTTTATTGGAACACGTCTCACCTATTTGTTTACAAATTGTGGCTGCTTTTATCCTACAACCATTTGTGTTGAATCATTGTAGCAGAAACCATATGGCCCGCAAATTTTAAAATATTTACTGTCTGTTTCTTAAAAAAATTTGTTAACACCTACCCAAAACAATGTTTTCCAGCATTTTCCATGTCTTGGCATACATAGAAAATAATTTTAAAGCACATAGGGGTAAATGAATGAAAAATCTTTGCAAGCAGAAACAAAGTAAGCTGCCCAAGAGTAGAGAGGATCAATAACTATTAGTTAAGAAAAATTCTCAATCATAATTTTTTCAAATATAGACTCACCTATACAACCTGTCTCACCTTCATGCAGAACTCTGAAGAATGTTGTTTCCTATTCACCTGGTATCATGAACTCTCTTCCAGATTTTCTGCTTTTTTTCTTCCCTCTCAGTGATATATTTTGGTTAACCTAACCTTCAATTCAGTATTTCTCTCTTCACTTTTTTTTTCTAACTATTTAATTATTTGTAGAGTTTTTATTTAAGTTGTCTTTTTTTTCATTTCTAGAGTTTTCATTTGAGAATTAAAAAAAATCTACTAGATTGCTTTGTAGAGTTTCATATTTATGCAGGTGTTTTATTTATTTTAACTTAGTAAGCACAATTGTTTTATAATCTATGATTGATAATTCCTATGTTTGAAATTTTTGTGGGTCTGTTTTTGCTCCTTTTTTTCCCTCTGAATTCTCACTCATAGTACCTTGTATCCTAGTTTGCTAGGTTATGTCATGCTTATTGTCCTTAAAATATTATTCGTGAGGATTCTTTGATGCCTAGGATAAAGATATGTTCTTCCAAAGACAATTTGTATTTGCCTCTTCAGACCACCTGGCGATACTACCCCCGCACCAAAGACCCTTAAACTAAATTCAGTCTAGAGGTTACCTGGATTGCCCAGGTGATGTTTTCCCAAACTGCAAATCCACATTAGGGCTGAGGCACTGTCACATTTTTTTTTTTTATTTTAGTATTTCTAGCAGTATTCAAATGGGAGAACTACACTGGAAAAAAAAAGCTTATTGCTAAAAATAGGAAATCTAAAGCAACATCTTCTCACACCTGTTATACCTGAACACCTCACCATTTCTCATAGCGTATCTGTTGAGAAGCATTGCTCTACTGTACTTTTTATCTATGCCTTTGATAACTCTTATGTTTTCTGCCTTATATTATAGCAATTTGATATTCCTTTTTAGATTTAAATGCCTTGGTAACTGAAGTATGTCACATTTATCTTTGTAATTTCTGCTATGCTTAGCAAAGAAATTTGCAAATAGTTAGAGCTCTGTAAATTCATTAATTCACATAACACATATTTCTTGAGAACCTAGTATTTGTTCTTCTATTCGAAGTACCTGGCACATATATTAGTGAACAGACAAAAATACCTGATTTATGGAATTTAGATGTAGAAGGAGTGCAGGGAGGGTCATAAGAACATAAATATAATAGGTAAATAAATTATATAGTGTATTAAAAAGTAAAAATTCATGGCAGGGTGGTTGATGAAGATAGAATAGAGAATGCCATTTAATTCAGCTGATTTATTTGTATTCCTTTGGTTCCTTATCACAAGATAAGATCCCATTCATTTATACAATATTTACTTAACAAGTCCCCAAAATGTGCAAGGTATCAGTCACTTCAGTATCCATCTCCATTTTCTCATGTTTGACCAAGTGCTTTCCTATGCTACCTTACTGTTACATTTGATGAGAAGTTCTCTTCCCATTACAGCTAGCTTTCCTGAAGTGTTTCATCCTCCATATTCATCTATATTCTGACTGTGGCCTAAATGTCTGTCTGTCTGGCCCCACAGTAGTTACTATGTCAACTATCCAATTAAATTGTATAATGCCTGAGAAATGGTAGACATAAACTATGAAAGTTAAATATTTTCTGAAACTGAAACAGCTAAAAATTCTAGCCTAAAGATGTTCATATTATATAAAAAGAAAAGGGGTTTTAAATCAAAAAGCCATGTCTGTTGATTAAAAAGAAAAAAAAACCTAAAGGGGCAGTCTATTCATTAATATTGATTTTCTACATGGTATTAGAATTCAGAAATGAAAACTTCTTGACCTTATTCATAGATATTTCTAAATCTAAAATTTTACCAATGATATTTAAGCTTCCAATTTTTAAATTTTTTAATGTTTATTTACTTTTGAGAGAGAGACAGAGTGTGAGCAGGGGAGGAGCAGAGAGAGAGGGAGACACAGAATCTGAAGCAGGCCCCAGGCTCTGAGCTAGCAGCACAGAGCCTGATGTGAGGCTTGAACCCACAAACTGCGAGGTCATGACTTGAGCTGAAGTTGGACGCTCAACCAGTGAGCCACCCAGGCACCCCAAGCTTCCAATTTTGTATAGATAATTATTTACAAGGTGAATAATAATCTGGAAAGTCCACAGTTTTTGAAAGGATAATATTGTTCAATATTTCTCTTCATAGTTCAATGAAAATACTACAAGAACTAAGAGTTTTCAGTTTGTCAGTAAGGTTGTCTGCTTATATGAAACTGAAAATTAGCTTCAACTTTTTAATCAGTAATACAGAAAGAAAATGTGATAATAAAAGTAATTCCAACATATCCAATTACTCTAAAATCTATATATCTTAAAGTCAAAATGGGCATAATATTGCATGTGATGGGCATAAAGATCAACAGAAAAAAACAGCTCTAACAAACTTGGCCTAGTGACTAAAACATGGCAGATGTTTTACAAAATATCTTCCCCTGCCTGAATAATGGCTTTGTGTATCTGGAAAAGTAATTTATTTTGTATTAAAATATTTTAATACATATAAATGTATTATTCTTTGTGACAGTAAAACATCATCATAGATTAATTAGCACTAATTTTTCCATCTAAACACATTAAATAATGGTGCTTCCTGCTATCAATGGTATCTTAAAATCTGTGATGCACAGGTACTATTATCCTGGATATTTGGCATTCTTTAATTCTCAAAGAAAATTTGGTGGAAAAGTAATTTTTTAAGGTTTAAAATACCTGAGGAAGGATTATTAGTATACAAAGAAAAAAAAATAACCTGGACAAAGAATGGCCAAAAGATGCTGACCAAGAAACTCCTATGTGCCACAGGAAGCTCTCATCAGGATTTTTGCACAATCTGCACCTTGCCCCACAGACCCTTCTTCTACCCCCTCATCCTCTAAAGGCATTGAGGTTAGTTTTCAAAGTATTTACTTAAACTAAATGTTTTAAAAATCAATAAAATCAAAACTGGGAATTCATCCAACATTTCTCACCATATTTATACTGTTCTTAGGGGCCCTGGGATGATCCAAGAGACCTTTTTGCCAGGATTTTTAAAATTATATTGTTAAAATATTAATGGGTATGGTATTAATAGGAGCAACCTGGAGCTGACTGGTAAGGATATGCCCTTGTTGCACCTCTCTTAATTTGCTAATGTCTGTAGTTCTATTTCAGAAAAGCTCCAGGTTTGAATTGCTGAAGATACATATTAGATAATTTTAGAGCTATACTTTTTCAGTTCTTTGAATGACTCAGGCTAAAAACTTCCTCTACTTATATATACTATAAACAACAGACTGGAAAATTTCCTTAATATGTAATTGGCTGTTTCATCCTCTTATTTTATGCCTCAGAACTGTCCACTTATACCATAGTTAATAACTAGTTTACAGCTTTGGTGTTAGAAACATTCAGTAATTAAAGGTAGCAAATGTTGGCTCTCCTTAGACACTGTTAACCAAGCAATTCACTCTATATTTGTAAATATCTCTTAAACTCTTAATAATATTATTTTACATATTATTTAAAATATAGATTTCAGTGAGCGTTAGTAAACTTGAGGACAATGTGAAAAACTTATTTTAAGGTTTAGTAATAAACACATAGGCTATAGATTTAACTGTGGAGGCCATTGAGGAAAAGCAATAGGATAAAAATGGATATAGTAGTAGTAGTAATAATTCTGATAAAAAAACTAAACCTACTCTTTAATCATTGTATTAGTTTGATATAATGGATATATACCATTTTACTTGAGAAGTATAAATCAAGTAGCAACTATAACAACCATATCTTACAAATTATATTTGGAGTCAAACTGAGTTCTTATTGCAGATGACGTTATTTTGCAAAGATTGAAAACAAGAGAAGTCATTTTAAAATACGTATAAATGTGGTTTATAAAGAAGTAAGTTGGAAATCTGCACTTAAAAAGATCAATATCTTCAGTATAAAACTAAAGCACTGTATTGCCAATACATAACATACAAAAAATTGTCTAGCTATTCTCTTCTGCTTTCTACAAGCAGCACTTTTAGTATGTACCGGTATGATTATGTGACTGCTTTTCTAATGCTATTTTAGAACTGGGCTTTGGTAAGCATTGGGCAAGTTTATTTGCCCTGAATTTTTGCCAGCATCATAAGCTGATGGAGAAGGGGAAGAGGGAAATGGGAGTAGCACTGAAGACACTCTTCCAATAGAGCCTATTTGAAATCAATGGTTTGTAATCATCCCAAGTATCACAGTGGCAGCTACCCAGGAATGGGCTATGTGTGGATGTCTATGTGCTTGAAATATACACTCAACTAAATAAAGTCTGAAATTTTATTAATCCAAGATCCCTCTCCAGCCCAAAAGGACTGCTTGGGTCTGCAAGGAGTACTTTCCACACAACCCGAGCTATTGTATTAGAAACATAATTGTAACAATGTGCCACGGCATCTCAGAACTCAGTCCGACAAAAGTACTGCTCACCAAATCTACAACCACTCAGCTTCTTTTTGGAATCATACACATATATGGATCCTTTACAGCTTATAACCTAAGCCTAGACTAAAACTGAAGCCAGAGAGCAGACCTAGACCCCATCTGTATCTGCTACATACAAAGGGAATCTCATTTATTTTCTTTAATTTTTGTCACCTTCAAGTCTCAGGACAAGATAGCTGAGACTTAGAAGATAGAAAGTGTAACATTCCTGTCCCAAACTCACTGCCCTCCACCTCTCTTACATTAGAAGCATGCGGAAGATAGGACATCTGGTTATCCAAACAGCTTTGCATATTGAACTGATGCTGGGAAATCAAAAGAAATTATGCAAAAGGTATAGAAAGAGAAAACTGGAAAATACCCTAGAGACACTAGCCTGTGCTGCAGCTAAAAGAAATACAACACCTTTGTTTGGAATGACCTCAGGCCATCCATGAGTCTATGTCACAGATGAGCAGCAATCCTTTGAATAATCACTGGAACTAAAAGACATGTATGCCTCAGCTCAATGTAGGTCCTATGTTGATAGGTTTTCTCAGCCTGATCTGAGTATAGATCACAAGTGGCTGAAATGTAAGATTCCCTTCAAAAAATAAGGACAGGAAAGTATATCTTCTGCAGTTTCAGGCAAAACTTAATAGATTGTGTTGGATGTCACTGGTTTTCTCAGGGAGGCTCTCCTCATCCCTGGATTTCTGTGAATCCTTTTGCTGTCTGACTCCATTTCTGCTTTCCCAGCACCTAGCACAGTTCCTGGAACAGTGTAGGTATTTAAAAATATTTACTGAATTAAAATTGAAAGCAGTGTTCTATTTTACAGTAAATTTATACAGGTCCTTGTCTATATAGATACGTCACACAAAAACAGTAAGTTTCGTGGACATATATAAAAAATAAATTACTGTTTCAGAGTTAATAGGTCATTTGGTGCAATGTAAACCATACAGCAATCTTAGGTGTTCCTGAAAGTTAAAATGTTCTTGTTCTTTTTCCCTTCAAGAGAAAAGTAAGTTCTTTTTGCCACAGAAAATATAAAATGATTCAGTGTTCATGGGAGGAATTCATAATTCAGGCTCTTATTTTCACACTGCCTTTCAAAACACCTACGCCACCCAGAATAATAATGTGCTAAGCTGCATTGGCTGCAGAGTATTTTAATAAAAGAAGGAAATTATTTTCATAATTACTGATAAGTTCTTAATTTGTTCTGCTAAAGGGTAAATCAACCACAGTTGGTGAAAGAAGCAATTCTTGTATGTTGATATTACAGGTTTAGAAAAGGAGGCTTACAGTTGTCTTGAAATGCTAAGGAGTGATAATTTCATTTTGAGGAGATAAAGGGTTAATTAGTGGAAATTCTTTGAAGTACTGAAGAGCAAGTATTGTATTGCTTTCTGATATTTAAAGCTCTCAGTAAAGTCATTTACATAGTTCTGCTATTATTGAAAGTAGACAATAGTATTTTTTTTTATTAAATAGTGTTGTAGGATGTCAGCGGGACAGGAATCAGTTCAAACTGTAATTAAACTTGTCAAAAACTATTAACACAAGATATTTATTGAGACTTACTCTGAACATAGTTATAATCATTAACTTTATAAAGGTGTACTTTTTTTCTGATATATGTCAATTAGATAGTCAATAATTATATATTAAAGGCGTATGTGTTGAATGAATGAAAAAATAAGTGAACATTTACATCATTTCTTCTTCAGAGCTATTCTCCCCCTTGTAGTATACCTGGAATCATGAGGAACTCTTCTGAGCCTCTATTGTTAGGGTTAGGCAAATTAATGATTTACTGACACCTTATTTATGCAGCATTATTAGAGAGTGAGTGTTCCTGGTAAAGGAATTTACAGTTAAGTGAGGAACCAGTTTCCAATCCTACTCGTTTAATCAAAATCCTCCTTAGATGTACTGTACCTCCTACATCTGCCTCATGGCTATGGTCCAGGCTGAGATAGTGTTGCTGCCCTAGTGCACTCTCTCTCCCCCAAGTGGTAGCGTCTCTCAACCTTGGCACTATACAATGTTTAGCAGCATCACTGGCCTCCACCCACTAGTCACCAATGGCACTCCACTCCCCCTTAGCTGTGGTGAGTAAAAATGTCTCCAGATATTGCCATATGTCCCCAAGGATGAGGAGGGCAAAATCATTCCTGGGTAAGAACCACTAATATAGAGCTACTTACCAAAAAATGCAGATTTTCACTCCAATTTCAATCTACCGAATCACAAACTCTGGGGTCTATGTAAGAACACTGTTTTTTAGCAGATTAAACTTCCTAAGTGGGTCTAACAGACAGTAAGTTTGAGAACCATTATTCAGGTGCTCTCACTACATTTCATTTTCTAGACTTCTGTTACCTAGGTGCAAACCCAAATACCCAAATTGAGTCTATAGACTTCATTCTACATATACTTCTGAACCCTTGTTAGATCTCTCCTCCAGGTAAGTTTATGGACTATGAAATCATGAATATCCTCAGTACTTCTGGGTCCTTGGCTTTGTTGGCCCTGTTAGGAAGCCTTGTCACCATGAAATTTGACTGTAATGTGTCCTATACTTATCAAAGTGACAGGGGATATCCTGGACAAACTATTCTTTGGCCAGAAGTATACTGCAACCATGTCTTCCAATACTTATGAATTTCTTAGACTAATCAAATAAAATGGTAACCATGGTGGATGGGACATAACATTCATTCAGTCAGTCATTCACTCATTCACTACATGATTCAGTTATTTATTTCATACATTCATGCATTCATTTATTCAGGAACTATTCATTGGGTACCTACCACATGTCAAGTACTTATTAAGTACCGGAGGATACAAATAGTGAGCAAGACTGGCAGTCTTTAGGGGAAAATGTTAGAGATGTAACCACAAAGTCAAATAAAGCCTGATAACCACTTGAGGATTAAAACAGTGCTGTTCATTAGCAGAGGGCTATAACTGAGCTAGCTAGGGGAGGTTAATTAGCAACTTATCTATGCAGCAAAAGAAATAGTACCCTAATTTTCTGGAAAAGATAATTTAGTACCTAATGTTTGGTTTGGTCACAATTAATACCGTAGGGGAAATTAGCTTAACAGTACTATAAACATGTTCTATATATTCTTATATACTAGGGAGAAGAAATTTTTATGAAATTTAATTAAGTTAACATAATAGTTTAATTTTAGACATAAAAGGATGTTAAAAAATAGCCTTTCAGGGGCGTCTGGGTGGCTCAGTCCATTAAGCATCTGACTTAGTGAAGGTCATGATCTCACAGTTCATGGGCTCAAGCCCTACATCAGGCTCTGTGCTGACAGCTCAGAGCCTGGAGCCTGGTTCGAATTATATGTCTCCTGCTCTCTCTGTCCCTCCCCTGCTCACTCTCTGTCTCTCTCTCAAAATAAATAAACATTAAAAAATATTTAAAAATTTTTAGTTGCCTTTCATATCTTCCATTAATTTTAAATAAGAAATCATTGTGTTAAAAGTTTAGAGTATTTTTGGAGATTTTTGGACAGGTCTAGAAAAATGTGAAAAAGAAATAACTTTTACTCATGGTTAAGTTTCTGTCTGGAGCCAATTTCCCTCCAAGCAGACTGTGGGCATGGCCCAGGATTCCTCTTTAGCTTCTCTCAGGACTTCAAAGTACTAGCAGTTACACCCTCTCCTCCTGTTTCTTTATTTTTGCCCTCCCCACAGGCTTTTTCTCCTTGGCTGGTAAGATCCTCAAGGCCCATTCACCTTAAAAATGAATTCCTATATATATTCTGTAACTATCCTTACAGACTTGAATTTTATGTCCTATTCTGTCTTTTGTCAAGATTGATGACTTGTCTTAATGAGCTCCAGAAACATCCAGCACCTTTTTATTGGTTCCAATGTTTATTCTGGAAAGAAAGAGAAACATTAGAGCTGACCCAATATCTTATATGCTTCTTGAATGGTTTATTTGAAGTAACATTTCTAATGAACTTCTCATGGGGTTGCTTCTTTTACCAACTGGATTATAAATGCCTGAGGGGTAGAGTGTCAATTATATTTACCTCTGCATCCACCTCTAACCCCATGCCAAACTCATATACATTTTTGTTCACAGTAAATGATCAAAAAATACCTTGGAAATTTGATTTGTTGATGATGCTGATAACCAACATGTATGAAATAAGTTTGGTGTGCAAGTCACTGTTTTGGGCACTGAGAAGCTACAAATTAATAAACACAGACCCATCCCTCGAGAACTTACAATCGGTAAAAACAGAGAAGTGAACATGTGGGTACAGTTGATAAGCAAATGAGTGCATATAAAACAGAACCTGTTGGACTAGGGGATCCAGGGATGATCTCTCAGATGAGATGGTGCCTGGGTTGATTCCTGAAGGTATTAGCCCATTAAATAGACAGGGGAATGTTGGTAGGGGATTGGGGATCAGGGGAAAGAAGTTTCCAAAACAGAGTAAGCAGTGTGTTATGACAGTAGGAAGGTGTTAGAGTGACTACTTTGCTGAGAACTGCTTGTACCCTAAGCTCAGGTTGGGCACCCCAGGAATGAAAGGTAGTCAGGGCCAGAGAGGGAAGAGCTATGTTTGCCTTGCTAGGGAATTTGGACTTTTCTTAAAAGATATGGAAAGCCACAAAAATTGTTTAAACCAGAGAAATGTACAAGGAAACACATTTTTAAATAATTTAGATAGTAATGGAGAAAAGACACTGAACGAGAGGGGTTCCGACTGCAGGCAGGAGGCTTCTCCAGAGGCTTCTACAGGAATCCAGGTCAGTGAGTCAGCAGTTTGGACAGTGGAAATGGGATGAAGAGATGTGGACAGATTTGTGAGGTGTCTGTGAGCTAAAACCAACAGAGTTTGGCCAGTTGGTCAACTTGATGTAGGGCAGAGAGAGGGAGAAGTGTCAAGAATGACTCACAGGTAGGCCCAGGCAGAGGGTCTATGCAATGCCCTATCTATGTGGACTCTTCCTCTATTTTGGAAGGAAATTTTGATGATTCTCTCATGCTCTGACCTAATAATTGTTGAAATGATTAAAGATGGTAATTCTTCTCAATACTATCCATTTATTAGTTGTTACTGCTTACTAACAAAGGTGCTGGTAGTGATGTTTATTAAGCCAAACTACTTTCTGATTGAGCACAAACAGTAGACTGATTAATATTTAGCATTTGGATACATACATCCAAATTAAATTGGCACCCAGAGAGCAAAGATTGAATTATTCAGATGATATTGAAATTTATATGTCATTCTGGGTTTGTTAACTGTGGTTATCAGATGTTTGCTCTCATTATTCCATCAAATACATTTTCTTTCTCATGTATCATTCAAATATTCACGGTTGATTATCTGTATAGAACACAAAATTAAAGTTTTTTAAATTGATTGGTTTATATAAAATAAAAAATCTAAATCTCTAACCAGATATTGTGGCTTAAGGGCCATATTTGGATACCTTCCCATTAACTGAGTAACCAGCAATGCCTAGATCGATCCTATCTAAGGTGAAAAACTTATTTAGAGCATTTTAAGATGCAAGTCTCAGCACACTTTTAAGAGGGCTTAAAATAATGCAGATCACAAGCTACCTCTGACTGAAGCAACATGAAGAAAACCAAAGCTGTGGACCTATTAGAAGGCATCAGTGTGCCGTTTGTGTTTAAAGACTTTGTTAAGCACCAGCATGCTTCATAACTCTCTCCCTCTTGGGTGTGATTCCTTTGTTCTAAATAGCTCAAGTCAGAATTAATAAACCCAGTATGTTTGAATGGCCTTATGATTTTCTGAAGGCTCCTTTTTTCACATATGGCACCTACTATGTCAGCAGGCTGTTCTAACATTCAAGAAGAATCTGGATTAAATAACAATAAGTAGAAGAGCCGTCGATTTACTGGATTGGTTTTGCAATTCCTAATTGTTTTAAAATAGCAATAAGGGGGCACCTGGGTAGCTCAGTCAATTAAGTGTCTGACTCTGGCTCATGTCATGATCTCACAGTTCATGGGTTTGAGCCCCACATCGCGCTCTGTGCTGACAGCTCGGAGCCTGGAGCCTACTTCGGATTAAGTGTCTCCCTCTCTCTCTCTCCCCACTCTTGCTTGTGTTCTCTCTCTCTCTCTCTCTTTCTCTCTCAAAAATAAATAAATACACATTTTAAAAATTAAAAATAAATTAAAAAATAAACTAGCAATAAGAATGCGAAAATTTGATCATGGGAGGCTTTCAACGGAGAAGAGTTAAGGATTTTGTCAAGGAGCCTGCCCAGTTGGACAGGACCTCAGAAAGCATGGTTAACAGCAGCTTATACATTGAGAAGGGATAGTAAATTTGTTCAAAGACACATGAAAACCAACATAGTTAGTGAAATAATGGTAATTAGGATAGTAAGGCAAGGAAGACTGGTTAGTGAATAATTTTAAAGCCCAGGCTAAGAAAATTCGGTTTAGCGTAAGATTTTTCAGTTTGCCTACGTGTTTTAATAGCTTGGTCTGTCTGGAAGAAGTGCAGTGCTTTGGGATTTTTTTTTTTTTTTTTTACTTTTTAGTCTATGAGTTCTGGACATATGAAAGACATTTATTTACATCACAAAGCAATCACGAAGTGGTTCCCGGAACTAGGCAAACTGAGACTCTTGTTGCAATTTATTGCTTCAATATCACAGAATGGTATTTCAAACACACACACACACACACACACACACACACACACACGGGCTTGTTTGTAGTGTTATATTGCATATTGTTTTTTTCCTTTCTATATGTCCTATATCACACTAGTTTTGATTATTTCTTTGTTAATATTGCATACACACAGGGTAGATATAAATAATGAACAATAATCTAATATAAAGATCAGGGCACCTAGAACATCTGTAAAGACAAAAGAACACAAACTAAAATCAGCATTGTATTCATTGTTCTCCCTCAGATTTTTCTGTGACTCACATTGCATTTTTTAGCGGAGCTTTCCATTTCTTTCTAGAACATTTTAAATATCCAGTTGAAGTGTTTCTAACATGACAAAGTCCAGAAGTCCCTTTAGGACATGAATGAATATTTTAAGTTTCCAAATTTTTCACTATGAGCTGTTATAGTCAAAAGTATAAAATTCACTTTACCATTTTTATGTGATGATGCCTTACATCAGGATGTAAAACCAACCCAAGTCTCAAAGCTATGACAGCTTGCTTCAATTAAAGACAATTGTATTTTGCTCAAGAAAGAGGATTTCTTCCCTTTTCTTTTCCATCATCTGTTAAATGCATCATTTATTATATGCATCTGTTATGCACATCCAGATTTTCCCTGAAAGTAAGGGAAGTATTAGCAATTATGTTAATTGTTTGATGCTGCTAAATAAAATACTTATAAATAAAAAAACCCTCTGAATATTAGCTCTCGAACTGCCTTATTTTAAAAAATACATAAGCTGTTAGCTTTTCGAACTTAAAATCTGATATTTTTCTAAGCCCAAGCCATATAATTTTGCTTTGGCTTAACTTTGTTCTTAACTTTCTTCTTTCTAAAAATCAGCTTAGGTCATTTCTGTGCATGACCCCGCACTCAGCGGCTATCGGGTTTTAAAAGTCATTGGCACACCCTGCTCAAATACATTAAATCTCAGCTTCACCACGAAGCCGGCAATATCTTTCTGACCTCCATAAGTGCCTCATTTAATCTCAGGGAACAGTTCAGGCACACAGAGGTTTTCTTCTCCTGTGTTTTAACCACGCTACACAGTACATTTCAAATGGAATGTTTAGTGAATCTCAAGGTCTCTCAGGAATCCAAATGGAATTTGCATTGAATCTGAAAGAAAGTGAAATCACATTCTCTCTGTGAGTTAGCTATTTGAATTCCTGCTGTATATAAATATTAGAAGCTGACCCAGGTGTTCCCTAATGTTAGAGTTAAAGAGGACACTAAGAAAGCGATTTCACTTTAAAAGCTATAACTGGCAATGAGAGTTAAACATTACATTCTGTTTCATTTTATCTTTGGGAATGTTTAATAATTTTTAAAGATAGGTCATGTTGATGCCACTTACTACATTATGAGATTAGAGTATCTGTGATTCAGCTTAAACTATACACGATGATGACCAGCTTAATAATACAGATGAATCTGTGGATTTAAACATTCCAAATGAGGGGCGCCTGGGTGGCTCAGTTGGTTAAGTGTCTGACTTTGGTTCAGGTCATGATCTCACCATTCGTGAGTTCCAGCCCCGCATTGGGCCCTGTGCTGAAAGCTCAGAGCCTGGAGCCTGCTTAGAATTCTGTCTCCCTCTCTCTCTGCTCCTCCCCTGCTCATTCTCTCTCTCTCTCTCTCTCTCTCTCTCTCTCTCTCTCTCTCTCTCTTTCTCTCTCCTTCACAAATAAATAAAAACATTAAAAAAAATTAAACATTCCAAATGAATGACAATATTTACTAAATGAACAGCTTTAAGCTAGATGACTTCACTTAAAGAAAGTACTTTTTAAAAATAATTACTAGATCATGGATGAATTAATTAAACTTTTGCTGAGACTACATTGTATTTGGGGGGGGATCTCAAACTGTTAAATGAGAAACATTGCCTGCATCAATGTAGTATATCTGACCAATCACATCTGTGGGCTTAAGACAATTTTTCTCAATAGATTTGACTTTTTCTCTACATTAGCAAGAACAACTCTAAGTTCCAAAGCCATCTCTAACATCACCACATGCTTTTCTTCAGGCTTCATATTGGAGCCGTTTCATTGCAAAATGATGATTTTTTTATATATACTGTAAGCTGCTGCAGATGTTGGAAAAATCTGGATATACCAAGCACTTTGGAGATTCCCTAAAATTATTTTAATATTCAAATATATTCACCATAGCTAAAAAATAATAGTCTTTCCTCAAAATACCCTAGGAAATAGATAAAAATTTTTAATTTTTATGAGTTATTTTAAATGAAATAGTTGCCATAATCCATATAAAAAAGGTAAAAGTATAATTATTATAGCATTAAAACCAGATATTCTGTGGCCTCATTTATACAGTTGGATTTAGATCATTTAGGTAAAATGGGTTATTTTCTTGAGTTACCCAGTGACTGATTTCTATCTTAAGTAAACTGCCCCAACTTTATCAGTTATTTATCTTACTTCACATGCACACACACACACACACACACACACACACACTCACATAAAACTTTCAAGTAGGAGCATAGACTACGTGGGTTTTGCTACTTTGAGTACAAGCATCACAGCTAAAACCAACCACCTAATGCAAGTATTATTAACTTTGGTCTCCATGAGGACAGCAAAAGAAGTTTTTGAGAATGAATGAAGCCACACTAGGAGATATATACTCATAATTACTATGTATTAACTTGGGATATTATGGGCTACCAACAAATGGTTATCAACTTCTTATTTTACTAGAAAAAATCCAAATAAAATGGTACATTAGCATCATAAGGACACTTTTCACATAGTAACTTTTAAGAATGCAATTAAAAAATTATAAAGTACATTTACTTATGATGAAAAGTCACTAAGTTGTGTTTATTTTTCTCATTATATTTCATCTCAGTGAAAACTTCATCAGTGCCAATGCTCTAAGAACTAGTGTTTGGAAATCTTTTAATTAACTTAAATATCTACATCTGTAAAAATATGGTGTGTGCAGCTTTGATATCAATATCAGGTTCCTGCAACTGGTTCACAACTGAGGGTGACTTTGCATCTCAGAGGACATCGAGCATTTTCTGCAGATATTTTTGGTTGTCACGACAGGGCTGTGGGTGCCACTGGCCTCTGGTGGGTAGAGGACAGGAATGCTACTAAACAACGTACAATTCACAGGACAGTCCTCCACAACAAGAATTATCCAGTCTAAAACGTCAGTAGTGACGAGATTGTGAACCCTTTGTAAAGTTTAACCCCTTTAAGGAACTGGTGAAACCATGTAGTCAAATTGCCTAAGAGTAAAGTTTCTCTTCTGATTGAGCCTAACTTCCTCTGCTTTCGGAGTCTATTAAAACCTATGCCTGGTGCTGATTTCCTTACATATGGCAATTTTGTTTATAAGGACTCCTACCATGCTATTATTAGCAGAAAGTCCCTCTTTTTTGCTAATGAATTAGTGCAGAGTTCCTTTTAAATAAAACTTTCATTCATAGTATCCTAGGGAGGCTTTGCTTCTTTCCAGTATGTTCCACAAAAGGATGGCCTTCCTATGTGATACTTGTTACTTCTAGGTCTTTATTCATTAATTCTACCCAAAATATATACACCCTGCATACATTTGTGTTTACCAAATGGGAGTCTGAGGTGAAAATTCATTGCATTCATTCCTGCGAGGCAGAAATGTGGTCTCCATCACCAGTACAATGCAATTCTGTACATGGGTGACATGACCCCAAAGCTGATTCTGCTTAACCATTCCTTGCCTGGTATCACATAAGCTGGACTAAGCAAATCAGGCTTAATGAGATCACTTGTAGGGATTTACATGTGGAAAATGCAATATTTTTAACTTGTTTTCTTATGGAAATATTTGTGACTTTTGCATAAATATCCATAAATATCCACAAGGTAGGAAACAGTGGAGTAATTCCAAATGTAGAAAATACTCTTAAAGTCAATTTTGTAAACCTTATTATTAGATGTAGACATAGCAGTCATTTCCACCTGAGCAAACTAAGTAATTGTATTTCCCATGAAAAACAACTCCTACTCGTCTCCCTCCAGATATTATTTTAACTTTTATTAAAGATGCCCATTTGCAGAGAAATATGTGTAAATGTGTTTGCCTCTGTTGGGGTGCAGAGTTCCCCATAAATCATTCTGTGTACGTCTATAATTGTTAAATATATCTCAGATATTAACTTTTAATCTTCCTTACTTCTTGGTTTCAGTTGCTTTTGTCCTTTACATTCTGTGAAACACACATATTATTCACGATTTACCTGGAGGGTTGTAACTGGATGCAGAACAACTGAAAAATAAAAACCAAAAAAAACATTTGTTCCAATCCATAAATGTTCACTGAGAATATAGTGTCTTCAAAATAACACCCAAAAAGTTATTTATGCTCTGAGGCGCGGATAACCTTCAACAAACACTGTGTATTTTATGCTTCTGTTTATTCTGTTGTACAATTGAGAGGTACATCCAATTTAGTGCAGTGTATACCGGGTTCTTTATACCCAGAGCAATAACCAGAGAGACAGCGGTATTCACAGCTATGAATTTCAGCATCTAGCATAAAAGATGAAAACCGCATGCTTCTCTAGACTTTTTTCTTAGATCCCTAATAAAAGTTGCTTTTGTTTTAGGAGATAGAAAGAATGAAAGGTAAAATCTAAATTCCCCCATTTTTTGGGGCGCCTGGGTGGCGCAGTCGGTTAAGCGTCCGACTTCAGCCAGGTCACGATCTCACGGTCCGTGAGTTCGAGCCCCGCGTCAGGCTCTGGGCTGATGGCTCGGAGCCTGGAGCCTGTTTCCGATTCTGTGTCTCCCTCTCTCTCTGCCCCTCCCCCGTTCATGCTCTGTCTCTCTCTGTCCCAAAAATAAAAAAATAAAAAACGTTGAAAAAAAAAAAAAATTTAAAAAAAAAATAAAAAATAAAAAAATAAATCCCCCCATTTTTTAATTAATAACCAAGAAGTACTTACTCAAATAGAACAGTTGACTTTCTCCTGTATTAAATGCTTGAGACTGTATACACCAATGGGAACATAGCAGACCTATCTTCAGTCATTTACTGGCTTCTAATTTCAAATAAGGTAAGGCCCTGATACTGTTCCAGTTGCTAGAACTTCTTCAAAAGATACCTTAAAAATCTGTATAATAATTCCAGAAAGATAATAACTGTTAAATGTTTGGCCTATAAAGGCCTTTAACTTCAAGTTCCTTCCTAGAAAAAGTATAGATTTAATGAAAGCAAGAAAAGAAAAAAAAAAAAAGGAAAGAGAGAAGAAAGGAAGGAGGCATTGTGGAGACCACTGATAAATGCTGTTACGATCCAGGAAACAGGAGACAGAGCATTTCCTAAATTTCAAAATAAGTTTTCATTTCCTGTATTGTGTCCAGATTAAGGGCAGCTTGGATCTGAAACCACTTTTTAGTGGTTTCCATGATGTCTAACTCCCCTCAAGTAAGCTAAAAATGCTTGCAGTGAAAAACTGCCTAAATTAATAGTTTAATTTAAGTAATTAATAATTTAATTACTGCGGGGTAATGCATATGGCATGTATGGATTGTTGCCCTTTAAAGCTGTGTATTACATGGATTTTTGCCTAAAATTTTTCTTGAAACAATTTTATCTCTTTGTTCTGACTTTGAAGGATTTGGTGAGAACTGAAGATCTTTAGGGCTATAAATGTGAATGTCAGATACAGGCAGTATCATGTATATGCACCACAGAACAGTGGGAAGAAGAAGAAAACATAGGACTGAGTTGACTAGGCCCTGAATTATTTGGTTTTCATTTGCCATTTATATCTTTCTTATAAAAGTAGACTGTAAAAGAAATAGATTTTAACTTGTATTTACCATACTATACAGAAAAATTTATATGACACTTCCTATGTGCAGGGTACAAATCAATATATAAACACACTGAATCTCAAAAAACCCTATAAGACAGTATCATACCCATCTTACACAATAGAAAATGAAGTGCAAAGAAGTAAAAAAAAAAAACTTGTCCAATATCACTAAGCTAGTGAGGGTACAATGGGATTTGAACCTAGACAGACTACTACAGCCTGAATACTCTATTGCCTCCTAATATAATATATTAAGAATCTGTATTTTTAAAATATTTAAATACAAAATTTGCATAATCAGTCAGTTTGAAGCCTTCACATTAGAATGATTTTAATTTGCTATGGTGAACTAGGTAAAGTGATACCAAATAACAGAGAAAAATGAAATTTTTATCGAGGGTTAAATAAGTCAGTATGGTGAGAATAAGCCTGCAAAGATGTTTCAAATATATGTATTTTTGTTCATGTTTAATGTTTTTAATGTGCATATGAAACTCCTTTCAAGAAGCACCAACTTATTTCTGTAATGTGTTTTAGCTTTTAAGACGCAGCCATCTAAATGCATGGTGTTAGGGATGAGCGATGTCTGGCCTTGTGACTGAGGCCTCTGTCCCTGGGCTAACAGGGAGCCGAGGCATTTATGTCACCATGAGTATAAGGTGATGTTGAGGCATGGATCAGTGAACAGCAGGGCCACAGAGGCATACCAGTGGAACCCAAATGGAAAATAGAGCTTCAGTAATTCTGTACTGATTACTTGGTAGAAAAGAGTATACCTGGTGCCACATCTGATTTATGGAACAGATTGGACTTGTAATGAGAGTCCAGATATAACTGACCTCTTTCAAAGGAAGTTGTAACCTTTTATATATATATATATATATATATATATATATATATATATATATACACTTCATGTGTGGGCTCATGAATAAATTATCATGGATGTTTTTCGTTTTATTCTGGAGCTCATTCTTATGTTGAGATTTATTCAAACAGGTCCATAAGAATAGACAACCACAGAATCCAAAGTGTAGTTCATTTCATTCTTTTACTGTTATTTTCCTACTGAATTTTTTCTGTTAAAAAGAAAAAAAAGGCATTGTGTTATATTGTGTATTTGTTCTCATGACAAGAGTTCCAACAGGAAAAATATGCTTTGAATGAACTCATTTCCATGGTATTCTCAAAATGAAAATTTCAAACTGCTCAGATGTTGTCCTCAAAAAACTAACAAATAAAAAAATCTGCTGACCTCTGTAAGGAATAGGGCATAACCTGTGTTGGGCCACGTGCATATGAAATTAAACTATATTGAACTTTAGAGTCCAAATGTTTCTGGTATGCTGAAAGTCTGTTTCATTCAGCCAAAAGAAATGGGTCATAACTATTAAATTGTTACAGTATTTTCTGGAATGAAATTTAGAAATTTATCATACCAGTATATCAAGAGAAGCTAATTTTCGTTGAGCAAAGTAGGTACTGAAAAAACTATTTTATGTAACTCCATTTAGATGACTACATTAAACAAGTTATTTTTATAGATTCGATCACACACGTCATAACTAGAGTGTACCAATTGTCAAGCAAGTGAAATGTCCTTGTCTTCTGTCTCCATAACCATATTTTCTTAATCTGTTGGTTAAAGGGAAAAAAAAGCCTCATTGAGCAATAAACCTTTGGATATTTTTTAATTGTGACTAATCTATGGCTTTCATCCAGTTTTTAAAAACCTTTGATCATCTCTTAAAATGGCCCACACGGTTTAAACCATCTTTCCTTATAGTTACCTTATCGTTAGTTCTATCCTGTAGTGAGCTGTATAAGTAGTGAGGAAGGGTGATTGCATGGCTCCTTTTTGATCTGTACTCAGAAAAGCTCTCTTTGTTATCTATATACCCAAGCGAGCTGGCACAGAATATTCCTATAAAGTAGCATACATTAAGGCAGAAGCATTTGTGTTAAAAATTATCAGGTGGTGACAGTGGGAGAATTTATAGACAAACTAATTAACAATCTCAAGGCTTTCATGGGTGCTGACATTAATATTTAAATTATACATGAATATGCCAGGCACTGAATAATAATATGTTATGAAGTTGGAATTTTTGTTTGTATCCTAGATTCCCTGAAACTTCATATTTTAATTTGTTAAAGGTTCAGGACAGAGCATAAATTCCGCTTGTTAAATTTTAGTTTGGGATTTTTTGTTTGTTTAATTCAATTTCTTACAGGCTTTTGATGAAAAAAATATATATACACATAATAAAATTATTGTGTGAAAAATGTCTGCCCTTTTCTTTAGTATGATAAAGAAAAAACGTGAAAAATACTAGCCAACCACATTTGTGTTAAAGAACCAAAGAATAATGCTCAAAACATATTTTCAGTAAAAAACCTAGTTGCTCAGTAATCTAATATTTCATTGTTTTATCTTCCCATTTTTCTGGTAATTCACTTTTGTGGAAATTTCCAGGAAAAACTCATATTTAAACAAGTCATTTGTGGCCTGCAAAAAAGAAATTTAAACAAATACGTGCATTCTCTTACTATTTCATTGTCTACTAATTTCATCTAGAAGATATTTTTCTTTTGTTAATACCTTCATATTGGGAGACTCCAAATAAAAATCAACATATGAGTTTTTTATAGTTCTGATAACATTTGGAAAATGAACTTGCTCTAATGTTGTGGTTTATACAAAATGACTTAAGAATTGATCCTCAAGTAAGTGAAGTAGAAAGTCAATACTAATGGTAGTAGTAAGTGATATAGGAATGGATATATGGTGGATATAATTTGTGCACCACCAACTCTGGATTGCAAGAAATGTCCCATCATTTGTTTTTCTCAAAATTAAATGTCACCCGATTCCAGACTGAATCCCCTGGATTCCCTCTGAGTCCCCTGGAAAATCAGTCTACCATTATTATACTACTCTTCTCTTTCTCCCAGCCTGCCCTCCTGTTGATCTGAGTCTCTAAAGGTCTCAGGGATCTACTGAGGACACATGGGGACTTCTACTGGTATTGACTTCACTTTGGCTACCAGAGATAAGTAGCAGTGCCTCTACTACTTCTTTTGCCTTCTGGGCATGGACATCCTTCCAGTGCTTGATTTGGACACACCGACATACCATGCAGCCCTTTCCCTGACTTCTTGCCCTCTTCTAGCAGTGTTGTGAGCCAGTACGCCTCAAGCCTATGAAACCCTCTGCCTCCTTCTTATTCTTGAGGAATCTCTCTTACTGTATAGTCCAGGCTCAGTGTCATCACTTTCTCTTATCCCTGCCCTCATTCCCAGACTCATTTTACTAGACCTACTATTCTTTCTCAGTGAGTTTAGACTTTTATAAAAGAAAAATTATTTAATATGCAAAATAACCCTTATGGTAGAGGTATTTTATGGGTGAGAAAACTGAAGATGGGAGAACAAGACAGGTTGAGTAACATGTCCAAGACCACCCAGCTGGTTGGTGGCAGAACTATGATTTGGACACAGTCCAGCACTAGGGAGATCTGGTGACCTTGTTGAATGGAGAAAGAAAAAATACAAGAACAAGAAATAAATCAACATCTCAGCAAATTATTGTGTTTTATCAGGATTCCTCAACCTCAACACTAGTGACACTTTGGGTTGGATAATTCTTTTTTGTGCAAGACTCTTCTATGGCACTGTAGGATGTTTATCAACATTGTTAGACTATACCCACTAAACGCCAGTAACACCTTAATCATGACAATAAAAAGGATCTCTAGTCACTGCCAAATGTTCCGTGGGAGGCAAAATCACCCTCAATTGAGAACCACTGCTCTAGATGTATGCATATACAATTAATTATGACATCAATATACACTTCCATGTGTTGACTATGGGTCAATTTAGTATAATATCCTTTTAATCTCTAATTGCAAGCCTATCATGATAAGGTGTTGTTAGGGTAAAACAGGTCACCCCAGGATACTAGTTTGTTGTTGTAAGACTGTGAATTTCCATCTTCTAGGTCTCAGATCTGCAAATCTATTCCATGCCACAGCTACTAAATAATCTAAGGTTGGCTTTATCCTTCATGAGCCTCACAACCTGTGCTGGTTTTCCTTGCAACATTGTAGATTGGTTTGCAGAAAATTATGTACCTCATATACTTTTTATTTCCTGACTAAAAAGTTGATTTTTCCTAGTTGCTAGATATACTATAGAATCAATTAATAAATACAGAATGAGGGGTGCCTGGGTGGCTCAGTCAGTTAGGCATCCGGCTCTTGATTTCAGCTCAGGTCACGATCTTGTGGCTTGGTTCGGTTCGTAGGATCGAGCTTAGCATGGGACTCTGCACTGACAGTGAGAAGCCTGCTTGGGATTCTCTTTCCCTCTCTCTCTCTGCCTTTTCCCCACTCATGGGCGCACTCTCCCTCCCTCTCTTTCAACATAAATAAATACGCTTAAAATAAACAAACAAACAGAAATAAGTGACCTTCATCTAGAAAGTATGGAAATAGTCATATTAAAAAAGTAAACACAGATTATCATGATCCTATTAAGAAATGTACTTTTCCAAAAGCTTTTTTTTTTCTTGATCAGATTACCTAAACCAAAGACATCTGCAAAAGTTCAATATTGTGTCAAAAAACAATAATGACCTAAGAATATGACTTTTAAAGAATGGTCAAAGTTGATAATTTGTTACTTTTTAAACATTTTTAAACATTTTTTACATTTCACATTTTTACATTTTTTTAAGTTTATTTACTTAGAGCATGCTGCAGGCACAAGAGTGGGGGAGGGGCAGAGAGAGAGAGAGAGAGAGAGAGAGAGAGAGAGAGAGGACCCCAAGCAGGCTCCACACTGCCCCATTGCAGGGCTCAAACCCACAAACTGTGAGATCATGACCTGAGCCGAAATCATTTAACTGGACGCTTAACTGACTGAGCCACCCAGGTGCCCTGTCACCTTTTTACATATTTTACACTATTTTACCACTATTGCTATTACTTGACTGAGGTATCCCTGTCCAGCCATGCACTTCCAAACATGGTTGTAAAGAAGTGTAAATGACATTTGACGAATGGTGGCGCGTAGCCTGACAGGCCTACATTGAAGTTGTAGTTCTGCCACATACTACTTTTATCGGGTCTTATTTTTTTTTTTGTCCTAACCAGCACTAAAAAGGTGAGAAAATGTGTTCGTTGTTCCTCCTTTCCCCCAAGAGAACACATATCACCTTTTGAAGAGTATCCAAGTGAGTAAAAGTTTTTGTTCCCCAGTCAACTTATTTCAGTTATCCTCACTGGTCAGAGCCATTTGTTTGCCAGGAGAATTCAATGGATTCAGCAGTTTTCCAGAGGCTTTAGTAGTATTCTATATTGTAAAGTGAGAAAAGACACTTTCCTTGAGGGACTTATATTGTAAAGGGCTGTGCTTCTGGGATAGCATTCATCATGAGTTGTTCATTCCTGCCTGCACTATTTGGTTGTGTAGAGATGACCAGTGTTCTAGTGGCCATGTGAAAGACAAACCAGATGTCTAAATAACTGAAGGCAGATCACCTCAGGACTTAAATATGCTTAGAGTCTTCCACTAGGGGAGCATCACAATGTAGCTGTGGATTCTGCACAAATTCAGTATGGAAAACTCCCTATCAGAAAAAAACAAAATGGAAGTAATTTTGTTCCAGTCACATTAGCTCACTTGAACAAAGTCCAGCCCACTTCTCTAGGCTTTCAAAATTTGTATCACTTCATCAAGGATCTTCACACCACTATTATACATAAATCTGTTCAATAATTATCCTCATCAAAGAATTTCTAAATAAATCTCTGATGTTCTTTCTAAATAGCAAAACAATGGAGGCTATGACTAATCTTGGTTAACCTTCTGTAAGAAAATTACATGGTGTGTGTAAGTGTGCTTTTCTTATTGATTAGACTTTTTTAAAGAGCAAAACCTTAAATACATTCCTGCCATATAAGCCACAGATTCTAAAATCCAGGTTTCCTAAAATCGATATTTCTTTTTTAGTACAATTGAATGTATATATAAAGATCAGTTTCAAACATACATTGCTGTAAGAAAGTCATTTGTTTAATAACTACTTATTGTTTTTAATATGTGCCATTTTACAAGGCTTTGGGAATAAAAGGTTTTTGTTTCTTATACTCCCTCTTAGATTGCAGCTTTCTCATTGTGAGAAATCAACCAAGAGTAGGTGGATTATTAACAGTCACAAAATACACTAATATTTATTGTTTTTTTTTTAATATCACTGAGCTAAAAAGTGACAGCCAAGGAAGAAAGAGCTATCTCAATTAGTAAGTTGGAGTAAGTTGGGTAAGGATTGGCAATTCTAGCTTCAGGTCACCTTATTTTGCCACTTCTCTGGTAGAATTTTAGTTAAATAAGAGAAATGATGATTATTGCACATACTGCACTTGTCACATGGCATCTATTGAGTAGAATGTCCATTCCTAATATTCATCTTCACCATCATCTTGAGTCCTCAATCTATATATCTTCCCATCCTTTTTAGAGTCTTCCCCCCATCTCTCCGGCACTCTTTTCCTGACTTGTTCACTTTTTTCTGCGTTGCTAGACAATTCAAAGTTGGAAGGTTCTGATGCTGCTGCTCTCACAGAGGTCTGTGCAGGAGGGTTCCTAAATAAGAAGTTGCTAATCAATCTCTAGATGGCAAGGAATGGATAAAGGACTGTCCCCAACAATGTCAAAAAGTCTCCACTGAAAGAATGTACCATGGATATAGTTGGTTTTCCTGCTGACAACAGTACCATGGATACACTTGGGGAAAGTTCCAAATCCAGTCATTTCTTTTTATAATCTTTGGTAAATTCCCTCCTGTAAAAGATGGTTGCTAGTGAAAAATTAACTCCTTTTAGGAGGGACTATAAATGTTAACCTTGGCCAAGAGACTTCTTCTTAACACTGCAATCTCTCCACTCCTTGAGATTAAGTACAGAAAAATGGCTATTTACCTAAGCTACTAGATCAACATGGTCTAGGCAAGTGTATGGTATTTAAAATCAAATGAACTTGAGTTCTAACATCAGTTTCATCTGTAACTGGTAAGCTTCTTGTTTTCTTGAATTTTATCTCTGAAATTAGGATAATAATGACTCTACAGTGGATTTGGGGGAGATATAATTCAAGTATCATATGCAGACAGCTAACCACTTCAAGCTTACAGTGTCGAGATGAGAAAGACATACACTAAACAAGTTGTGTGTGTGTGTGTGTGTGTGTGTGTGTGTGTGTGTGTGTGTGATGTCAAATATTGTGGTAAGGGCTAGGATAGTAAATAACAAGATGCTATAAGAAAGAAGAGTGGCGTAGAGGTCAAAATTAGTTTGGCAAATCCAAGAAGGCCTTTTTAAGGAAATAAAATCAAACTGAGGTCTGAATGACAGATAAGAATCATCCTGGAAGAAACTTGGAGGAATCCTGGAAGCCCTTCAGACAGGTGCCCTCAAGGGTTTGAAATGCTGGTGGTGTGGTAGGGATGGGGGATGATGGGAAATAAATTGTGCCTCATTTTAAGACCAATTATATAACTTATATTTTGAGCTGGGAAACCCAATGAAGAGTAAATGTGGTGGGGAGGGGACTTTACTGATTATTACGGAGGAAGAGTAAGCAAAACAGGGACTGTCTTGGGCACACAGGACTGCTCGGGTACCTTACTGTTTGGCCATGTCAGAGAGCTTGGATTTTGTTCCAGTGCAATGGAGGCCACTGGTGGCATTCAGTTTGAGGGTGACATTTTCTGATTTATATTTTAATATAAACAACCCACTGTAGTGGCCCCTAAGACCACTGCGATTGTAATATTTCTCTTAGTATAAATAAAACAAAGTCAGTTTGATGACATATTTTAGCTAAGGCTGGATTTCTTTTGAAATTATATATCATTAATGAAATAAATGGGGAAGAGGAAGTGTCTCTTGTACATTGAAGAAGGATGTAGAAATTCTTTTACTGTTGTTTAGTATTTGAATATGCTTCCAAAATCAGTAGCAGTGAGTTATAAAGCCAATACTGTCTGCCAGCTTTATCCATCTTGGCCCCTCATTTTCCTTGTTCCTTTATACCTCAATATGTGGTTGTACTAGGCCTCATGTAACTCAACAAAAGTAAATAATAATAATAAGTAATATTGATTATTAGAATTCATGCTATGAGCCTCACATTCACTGTCTTATTTAATTCTCAAATTAGGTAGGTACTGTTTGCCGCATTTTATAGGTGAGAAAATAGAGCTTTATAGGGGTTAGGTGACTTGTCCAACTTACATAAGTAGCAAGTGAAGAGTTGAAATTCATCCCCGGTTATCTGATAGCAGAATCCCTGTTCCAACTCTACACTGGGGGTAGGCAGGTCAGTGACTATTCAGAACTCTGTTTTGGTGATTCAGTGGGGGGTGAAAGGGATAAGATTAACTACCATTTTCTGGACTTAGTGTAGCAAGTCTAGTTTCTAAGGCCAATTGATGTGCAAACAGTGTTATGAGAGCTTTTGCTACCCTAAGGTGTCGTTGTCACTATTGTTAATAGCCAATAGCCATAATATTTTCAAAATAGAAATGACTCAGCAATACCAGGAGTGCCTTCTTTTTTTCTTTAACCAGATGAATCATTGCTATATTTTTGAATCTGTAGTACAAAGCCTGGAATGTTCCCACACTTAATATAAGATTAAAATATTCCATGTATTGAGTTAAAGATGGAAGAAGGCCATATTTTGGACATAATATCCCTAACAGTAGTGGGTAATTATGATTGCCTAGTCACTCTTACTTTGCTGAAAAAAGAATTTAAAACAGGTATCATCATTTAGATATGAAATTGCTGTAGAAAAACAGATCTTGCTATAAAGTTATAAGTCTCTTGTGTAGATGAAATCTCATTGATTGTTGTAAAATTTATTTTGATAATGACTATGTAATCAAGTCTTTAACATTTCTCCTGAAACCTGTGTCATCCTTTTCTTTTCCCTTTTTCTGATTAAAATGGTAGCAGATAAGAAATTATTTTTAAAATTAACAATAATTTTAAGAACCCACTTATTTTGTATAATAACACAAAGCCCATCAAAAATGATAAAGTATAAACAATTAGTACATAATTTCTAGACTGTTAATAGTACCAAGGGTATATAAAGGAAGCAAGAAAATTAACAACCTTCGGAATATTGATATTTGTTATCTTCGGTTTACATATGGTGAACATTTTGAAATCTCATTCTTCAGATTCTCAGTGGAATATGCATGATTAGACTTCCTATTTGTGGAAATGTTCAACTACACAAAAGTAGAACACATGTAGGAAAAGTTTTTTGAAAAAATAAAACATATATTTATCATTATTCAGAATATCAAGTTGATTTTTTTTCTAATTTAGTTTTTAATGAGACAATGATATGGTATAAAGATGTTTTTTTTAATGAATATATAGGATGCTCCTCACATAGAAACGTTATGAGAATCATATCTTGTTTAAGCACATCAGAATCATTTAGGGATCTTAGAATAGACGGAGGTTGAAATATATTAAGTGGTGTTTTGCTGCCCTGCATATATTTCCATGCCTCCTGGGAAGAATCACACAGCTGTCCTTAGGAAAACTCATTCTTCCATATAAAGCCATGTGTTTTGTGTAAATTTGACCTCATTCCTACCAAAGCAGTGGGATATGTTGACTGGACTAAATCATGGCTACTGAATAGGTTTGGGGTAGACATATAATCTAAGGCTGTCCAATAAAACCACACTACATGGCTTTTCCTAGAACAACAAATCTCCCTTTTTTTGTGGCTTGAATAAAATAATACATAGCCCTAGTCTCTGCCTGTAGCCATCTTATAACCTTGGGGAGCTAGCATTAATATAAAACTATCATGTAGGGAACCAACATGGAAAACAGGAAAAATAAAAGCATATCCTTGGTGTTGTGGAGCTTCTGACTCAAGTCACATCCTAACTTAGCACTAACGCAACATGTTTGTCTAATTGTTTAGTCAGTTTAAGTTGAGTTTTCAGTGACATGAAAGCAAGGAAATTGTAATTGTTGCAATAAACTCCTTTTTAATGAAAAATGTCATTTCAGTTCAGACTTGTGAAAAGCAGAAGAAACAAAACAATTTAGCACTTATGAATCATTGGGTTCAAAAGTCCTTCTATGGTGATATTAATAGAAAGTATGAAAGAATTATTTTCCAGTTGAGTGGCATATTTGGTATGTTGAGGTATGGGTCATTTTCAGTAGACATGAAGTCATCAGTTATAGTTCTAATGGTTTGGAATCCTTTCCTGGGCAGAAATTATGCAGTCATTTGGGGCCAAGAATCTCTTGATTGCAAATGGAATCTGTGATATTTAGGGAATACGGTAAGCCACTATAACAAACAGACCTAAAAATCCAGGGTTCAAACAAGGAAGAAGTTTCTTTTTATCGTAATAGTTCATGGGTGGGCGGACAGACCAAGAAAGGTAGGTGGTCATCTGAGTACCTCCTGACCCATTTGGCTGATGGTACTATTTTATGATCCTTTGCTTTCATCTGTGGATCAAAGGCAGATGATCCACCAGTAACTTTTTCCCAGACAGCAAAAATGGGAAAATAGTTGGAGAGTAAACATTTTCCATTATAAAATGTGATTTGGTGTGTGTTCATATTGCTTCCACTCAAATCCCATGGACCAAAACTTAGTCAAAACCACATATCCTACAAGGTTTCAATAAAAGTGGGAGAAATGTAGTCTCTAAAACTCTTTAGGATGCTATAGAGATAAGAGCGTTGGGGAAAATTTAAGCATGCACTACAAGCATATTTCTCCATGTTCTCCTTATACATATACGTATCTATATACCCATATCTACATGTACATTATACTATGTATGTTTTACACATAACATACACATGCACACATGCGCATATGCATCCCTTCCAGTTATTCTCCAGAGAAATACTATTTCTAATTCTTATGTGACTTTACGAATTATAGAAATTCAAGTTTAAAAAACAGTTATAATTAGTAACCACAATAGAATGCTTAATTTCAGTTCCTTTATAATTGTAAGTAAATTAAGTGAGAAAGTAAATTTTCATTTCAATAGATTGTAAATATTTATATGAAATGACTAAATATATTAACATCTTACCTAAATTCAGAAATTTATATAATTTGTTACATTTTCCTGGCATGAAAATATGAGGGATAAACTTATGTGATTGAGACGATTAGTCAATTATTTTGCCTCTGGGAAGTGATTTATTCAAATAAATATGCTGTGAACAGCAGTGGGCATTATTTTTATCCTTATGACGTTTCCTAATAATGTTTTTTGCAGTATCAAATAATTGAATGACTATTACTTTAGTTCTGATTTAGACATTAATCATATCACCTGAATCAACCTGTGTGGTGAGTTTATACAGCCTGAGGGCTCTCTTTCAAGTGCATATTAAAACAGATTTGCATGACTTGATCTCTTGTCTCCCAGTGTAATACTAGTGTACAAGCTGTGTAGAATATCATCTGGGGAGGAAGATTGGAGTGTCACCATAGCATTTCAGCATGGCCACTACTCCCTGAGTAATCACCGTGTCCTAACCTAACTGCTTCACTTCTGATCCTTAGAACAGTGGTTAGGTAAGTGCTATTATCACCGTTTTACAGATAGGAAGCCTGCAATACAGAGAGGCCTTTTTTTTTTTTATCTCTATTGAGGAAATAAGTACAGGTCCTGATGGAGTGGTAAGGAGAGGATTGACTGGGAGGAGCTGTGAGGAGCTGCTCAGGAAAAGGCAGAATTGGGTCCTAGGCACTGCTGCTGAGACAGCTCCTGGCAGTTCCCAGAGGAAGCCTGATCTCGTGGGATCTCGGGAATTCTACAGGAATAGCAGGGGAGTCCTGGGATGAGAAACACCTGGGTTTCCCAGGTGCCAGAGATTTCTCCACCCACATTCTCATCCTTCATAAGGAGTCTGCCTCATGCCATCTAGCTAGCAAAACCCAGTCATCAAGAATGAAGTTTGGGAATTCAGGTAAGAGTTGATGTTTCAGTCTTTTTTTTTTCCCTTAGCAACTTTCAAATGTGCAATTACCAAATAGAGTCACTATGTTCTACATTACATCCCATGACTTATTTTACAATTGGAAGTTTGTACATTTTGACCCCCTTCACCCATTTAGCCCACCCCTCATCCCCACCTATAGCAACCACCAGTCTGTTGTCCGTATCTGTGAGTTCATTTTTGTTTGTTTTAGATTCCTAAGTTAGATCATTTGGTATTTGTCTTCCTCTGACTTATTTCACTTAAAATAATGCCTTACAAGTTCTTTGTATGTTTGTGAATGGCAAGATTTCATTCTTTTATGGCTAAAAAAAAACCATTCCATTGTGTGTGGTGGGTGGGGATATCTTCTTTATCCATTCATCCATTGATGGACACTTAGGTTGTTTCCATATGTTGGCTATTGTGAATAATACTGCAGTTAATGTGGGGGAATATATATCTTTTTGAGTTAGTACTTTGATTTTCTTCAGATAATTATCCAAATTGGAACTGCTGGATCATGTGGTAGTTGTGTTTTTCAGTTTTGAGGGGAGCCTCCACTGTGTTCTATAGTGGTTGTACCAATTTATGTTCCCACCGACAATGCCCAAAAGTTGCCTTTTTCTCCACACTTTACCAACACTTTTTATTTCTTGTCTTTTTTTTCTCATTCTAGTAGGTGTGAGGTGATATCTCATTGTGGTTTTGATTTGCATGTGGTTTTGATTTGCATGTGGTTTTGATTTGCATGTGGTTTTGATTTGCATGTGGTTTTGATTTGCATGTGGTTTTGATTTGCATGTGGTTTTGATTTGCATTTCCCTGATGACTAATGGTTATGAGTATCGTTTCATGTACCTGTTGGCCATCTGTATATCTTCTTTGCTTCAGATCCTCTGTGCATTTTTTATTTTTTTTTATTTTTTCTCTCTGCAATTTTTAAAATAAGATTTGTGTGTGTGTTATTGAGTTGTATGCTTTCTTTATATATTTTGCATATTAACTCCTTATCAGATATTTGATTTGCAAATATTTTTCACACATTCCATATATTGCCTATCCATTTTGTTGAAGGTTCCCTTTACTGTACTGCAACTTTTTAGTTTGGTGTAGTCCCACTTGTTTAGTTTGCTTCTGTTTTCTTTGCTTTTAGTATCAGATCCAAAAATCATTGCCGAGACCTATGTCAAGGAGCTTAATGACTGTGTTTTCTCCTAGGAGTTTTATGGTTTCAGATCTTATATTCAAGTCTTTTTAACCCATTTTGAGTTTATTTTTTGTTTATGGTAAGGTAATGGTCCAGTTTCATTCTTTTCCATGTGGTTGTCCAGTTTTCCCAATGCCATTCATTGAACAGACTGTCTTCCCCATCATGTATCCTTAGCTCCTTTGTTGTAAATTAATTAACCATATATGTGTGGATTTATTTCTGGCCTCTCTATTCTATTCCATTAAGTATACATTCCATATGTATCTGTTTTTATGCCAACACCATATTCTTTTGAATTTGGGTAAGGGGGTAGTTCTCAGTATCCAGGTTAAGAGTTAGTTTGCAATTTTGAGTCCAAAATCCATATAGCAGGCCATCAGGTTGGACTCTTGGCCAGGATTTCTGTGTTTCAATCTTGAAGCAGAATTCCTTGTTCACCAGGAAACCTCAGCTTTCTTTCTTAAGGCCTTTAGCCTAATGAATGAGGACCACCCACATTATGGAGGGCAACCTGCTTAAAGACAGCTGGTGGTAATATTAATCAAATCTACAAAACACTCTCACAGCAACATCTAGACTAGTAATTGACCAAACAACTGGGGACCATAGCCTAGCTGGGCTGACACATAAAATTAGCCGTCATGGTTAGTTTTAAAATAACCCCTCACACACACCTACTTTCACCCCTATATCTACTTTTAGGCATTAGGGACACAAAACTAAAACTAAATTAGAGAAACTGCATTTAGGCTTCCTGCATTTGGATAGAACTATTGGGCCTGAAAGTTATTGGGCACAACAGTTATTTTTGAAGATCCAGATGAGCCTCAAAGTTGCAATAAATAAAATTTTCTTTGGCCATACCCATGTAAGCCTTAGGAGGGATCAGGAAAATAAGGGATTGTGGATGCTTATTTTCACTGATTACAGTGAAAACTGAAGACAATTTCTTGCCTTAAGGAGGTAGTAAGAAGGTGGAGTTTCTGAAAGCTATAGTATTAAACAAGGGTTGTGACTTGTTTTAAGGTTAAAACACTGCTAGAGTGAGATGAAGGTGTATGATTTTCAGAAGAAAACTTTCATTAACAAAAGAACTGTCCTTGGCAGGTGGCTTGTTGCCTGGGGCAGAGCTTTGTGAAAGCATATTACAGCAGTAGGCGTGCTGAGCTTACTAATGTGCCTCCCTTTTATGCATCCTTCATTAGTGCCGGTCAGGGGGCACCAAACAATGCAAGAGGGGCCATTGACTGGTGGGCCTTGTGCAGCCTCTTTCTAGTTGCCCCTTCCTTCCAGTTGAGCCATGCTGACTTCAGAAGTCAAAACAGTGGGGATACTTGCAAATATTTTTGTTTCTCTACTCCAACTATTTTTTTTATTATGAAAACAATATGTATTTCCCAAATAAAATGTGGAAAAATGTAGAGACAAAAAGTATGTATAATCCTGCCATTTATGCTTGTGCACATTCTTAAACCTTTTAATTTAGCATGAATGTTAATGTGGAACTGGCTATGGGTATAGGTAGAATATAGTTATAAAAAAGGGTTTATGCTTACATTCTGTTTCATTTTTTGTATCATTAACAGAGCTCCGTGTCAATAGATTTATTTCCCCAAATGTTAGTGGGGCTGCCCAGAATCCCATTATATTTATATTTTCTACTAATGTTGAAGTATGTAATCCCCTGATAAAGTATAAAGTATGTTATTCCACTGGAACACAAAATCCAGAGGGTTTTGTAGTTCTCAGGCTACCAGACATATATTTTTCCCTGTCTTTAAGCAGGAGGAAATACAAAAAGATATACTGGTACATTCTAAATCATCACCCTCTAATAAGTAGTATCACAGCCATATTACAGTAAGCCAAACTCTTGCAGGCAATAGGTAATAACTTCAGGAGTAAACATTAGTTTAAAATTTAATTATCTCAACAAGTTCAGAAATAAGAGTGAATCATGGACAGCTTATTTTTAAAATTTTTCATCTTGAGCTTTAAGGTAGCAGGCTCCAAACCCAAGACAAATTTTCAGTGCCTTCTAACTATTGTCTTATCTTTTTGTGTCTGAGTATGATGTGTTTTATTGAATTAGATTAAAAATTTTGTTTGGGAGTTTATTATGCAGTGGTCTCCAAGGAGCATACTTTCTCTTCACTACTGCCTCTTTTAGGTATTGTTGATACCCACAGTGCAAAGTTGTCTCATTCATTTCTAGAATGACTATCTTAAAATGTGGAGGTACATGCAACAATATTGTCTGATTGCAACATTTTCCTTCTGTAGTTTTCTGACCCTTCTACCAATTTCACAACCAAAACAACAACAGTGTAATTACCAATTTTAGGCCCAGATCTATGTGATATAGCAAGAATTACTTTGAACAGGTAGGCAGGGGCCCCTGAAGTCTAGCTATGGCTCTATCATCAATTGAATTGAGAAAGTAGCTGGCTCCCACTTTATCATCTGTAAAATGAGAAGGTTGAATACAATGAGCCCTGAGATCCTTCCAGAAATGGTATAATTCTATACGTACTATACTATTCGTACACCCCTGTGGAGATCAGAAGCTTCTTTTAACTTGTGCATTGATGACTGAGTACCAGGTTTAGGATTCTGTACTGGTCAGACTCAAATGGCTGAAAAACAATTCATTAATACATGGTATTAAGTGGCTTTATTGAATTGACTGAGCTGATGTCTAGAAGGGACCCCGAAGCCTCAACCCAGAATGTGGCCAGCACCTAGTTAAGAGATGTTTCTGCTGTAATCCAGAAGCTGCATAGGAGAGAGAATGTTTTAGGACACCCATCTGCACAGCTTGGCCCCCTGCTGCATTTCTTATTTACCTCAGTTCTGAAATCAGTCCTCAGTTAAGTGCATGTAATTGAAACCTGAATTGCATTCCGAACCCTAGCTGCAAGGGCCTCCAGAACTGGTCATATTTTAGTTTTCCAGCCTCTGCAGTAGAGGGCATCACATTACAGTGAAGACTGGAATAGATGTTGAAAAGAGTCAGATCGTCGTACCAGATGTCAGGTATCTGATTGGTACCAGAGATCCACAGGCCACTGTTTTATCAAAAGAGTATGCCTTTATGTCTCAGTAATATACTTATTTTAAATGGGAATATGTTACTGTATAAAGTTTTGAAAGTGATTATTTAATAACTAATAACCAAATGGGTCTATCCATAATTAAATTGCTTTTTTGGTAATAGTATTCTAAATATCATGATTTTTTTCCTTCAAGTGAAGAGTATATGATAAATATGCCCTAAAAGAATATAATAGGCATTAAGTTATAATTTTGGTCATATTTTATTCTATTCAGAAAGAATTAGAGCTGCTATTGTAATGGATACATACTGGTATTTTGCATTGCAGATTTCTCAAAGCTGACATTTGTTATTAATAGGGGTTTGAGTCCACATGCCTTTCTGCCAGTTAATCACTGCCATAAAAATTTCTGATTTACATAGAAGTCAGCAATTATTGATAACAGTATTTTCTGTATCTATCTGAGCTTAAAAGTTGTTTCAGAGAGAATATATAAAATCAGATCTTTAGCATGGATTTATCAGACTGATGAAACGCTAGTCATTCATTTATTCATTCAGCAAATATTTATCTGTGCCTACTGTGTGTGAGGCAATAGTAGGGATTTGGAATACATCAGTAAGCAAAACAGACAAAGATTCCTGTCCACTTGGAACATATAATTCTAAAATGTGTAGACAGACAATAAACAAGAAACATAAGCAAATTATAGAAGTTAATAAATGCTACAAAGAAACACACAGAAAGTAGAATAAGGTGAGATGGCTGGGGATTGTGATGAGATATGGTCAGCATAGCCCTCATTGAGATGGAGAAAATGAGAAAGTTTATTCATGTGATTACCTGGAAAAAGAATTTCAGCCTGAAGGGAGAGCTGGGGTAAAAGGCATGAAGTATGAGAGTGCCAGTCTTTCCGAAAGGAAAAACAAGGAGGATAGTGTGCCTAAAGTGCAGTGAGGGAGAAGACTTGACAGGAGCTAAGCTTGGAGAGCTCCATGTTCTATAGGGCCTTATACTATTATAAGGACTTGGGATATGGCTCTGAGGACATGATTCATTTCAGGCTTTTGAGCAGAAGAGTGATATAATCTTACATTTTAAAATGTGGTAGCTACTGTGTTCACAACAGGCTGTGGTTCAGGAAGGGTATGAGCAGGGAGGTCAAATGAGAGTTTATTGCAGTGATCTGGGTGAGAGGTGATGGTGTCTGTATCAGGATGGTACCAGTAGAGGTTGTAAGAAGTGGTCAGATTCTGGATACGGTTTGAAAGATTAGATTTAGAGTATATAGGAAATGACTTCAAGACTGACTTCGAAGACTTTGGTGTGAGCCATGGAATAATGGAGTTGCCATTAAATGGAGAAAACCACACATGAATCAGATTTGTGGGATAGAAACAGGAGTTCCGAGTCATTTTGTTAAAGGTTAGGAGATACGTATTTGTATACTGCAGTGTTTCTCAAAGTATGGTTCCTGAACTAGATCATCAGCATCACCTGGGAACATGTTAAAAATGCAGACTCTTGAGCCCCATCCTAGACCTTCTCAATAAGCAGTCTGTCCTTTAGCCATTCTTCCAGGTGATTTTAATGCATGCCCAAGTTTGAGAAACATTGTATATTGTCTCCAAGAGACCAGAACCAGGGATCACTTTTTCAGAATGGAAACAATGGGTTTTGAAGTTAGAAGACCTGGATTAAATCCTGACTGACTTGGGCAAGGTGGTCCTTCTACCTGAGCCTTAACTTCTGTACCTTTAAAAGGTAGATAAGGATATGTGGGTCACCAAATTGATATGAGGAACGAGATAAAATAATGTAGGTTACTAACCTTATACAAATAAAGCACCTTGCAAGTACTGAGGATGGGAGACAGAAGGCTGGAGATGAGGGGCAGAGCGGTGTCATTGAATTTGCCTGTTTTTTTTTTTCCTAATAGCTTCTTGCTTTCAAGAAGAAATAATAATTACAGTTGATCTTCTGTAAGAGTATCTTCCAGAGTTTTTCTTGAAATTCTGCTAGATGTTTAAAACACAGGTAA
Organism: Neofelis nebulosa; assembly: GCF_028018385.1. Taxonomy (NCBI): domain Eukaryota; kingdom Metazoa; phylum Chordata; class Mammalia; order Carnivora; family Felidae; genus Neofelis; species Neofelis nebulosa. The sequence goes on from NC_080787.1 coordinate 65,951,014, forward strand.
TAAAGATGACTACTCGGCAAGTAGATTGATGATGCTACTTGTGTGATTCAGGAGGCAGAATGGCTGAATTTAATAATTTAGTTACCCTACTTGAGTATAGAAATGAGAAGTGTATATTTTTTTTTACTAAAAAAGAGAAAAAAAACTTTTTCCATATGCATTTTCTTCTCTAAGTGTATGCATTTATCATTTTACATCTGTTTATATTTGGCTTGCAATCTTTAGGTTTGTTTTTCTACTTTTCTACAAAGTAGGGTATGAGGTTTATGAATTTTACAAAAGTCTGCAGATAATTTAAAAATAAAAGGTATAGTCTTGGAACCACTTTTCCAGGAAAACTCATTATTCTTTCATTTGTTACAAGTAAAGATACTTAAGCTATTTGCTAATACCAAGTCTATGTGGTGGGAAAGCAAAGTTTTAAGGTTTAAAGGACTTGTTACATGACATGAATTTTTACATTTGAGGTCACTGACATTTTGGGTTTTTGTTTGTTTGGTTTTTTATTAAAACATTTCAAACATGTTGGAAACCAGCTTATTTCTGTCATATTGATTTTCAGACAAAAGTGCCACCTACTAGTTACACTTAACGACTTTTCTGGGTTTCTGATTGAGGAGCTATTATGGTGTACATAGAAATGAAGAATAAATTTTCAGAATAGGGACTAAACCTCACTGGTCTGAGAAATTACAAATTAACTACCATTATGTATTTTCATACATTGAATAGAGAGTGAAGGTAATATATACAGGATTAAATAATAGAGTTTTAAAAACTTTCTTTTATGTAAGTACAACTTCAGTCAATCCTCGTATGCCTGTTTAGGAAAATTTTACTTTGTGTCTCTGAATTTTTCTAATAATAATATTGCAGATTGTCCAGCATTCATTCAGCAAGTATATGTTGAGCATCTCCTATGTTCCTGGCACTGTTCTGGATGCTTGTGATAGTAAACTTAACAGACACATCCACACCCTCCTGTAAATGATACTCCAGTGGACGGAGGCAGATAATAAGATCAACAAATTATTAGAATATGCTACATATGCTATATAATAAATAATATGGAGAAAGAGGAAATGGGAAAAGGATATTAATGATGGGGAGGTGAGTGAAAGGCAATTTTACATAGAGTGCCTAGGGAAGGAATCACTGAGAAGGCAACATTTGAGTCTCGACGTCATGGGTGTGAGAGAGTAAGCCATGTAGATATTTGGGGAAGAGAGTTGTGAGAAGACGGACTGCAAAGGTCCAGAGTTGGAGCAGGTACAGGAGCAACAAGGTGGCCAATGTTACCAGAGTGGGGTGACAGTGAGACTTAAGCAATGAAATGAGAACAACAAGATATAAAAATAGAGAACCTTGTGGGCCTCTGTAAAGGCTGAATTACTTGGAGTGAAATAGAAACCCCTGGAGAGTTCTAGCACAAGGGCATACATGATTTGGCTTCCATCCAAAGGTCTCTTCCTTTTGCATTTTAACTTGATTGAGAAATTACCTAGAAATAAACTTCTAGGATTAAATCATCTCTCCTATAAACTTTGGAGTCACCATTGAACCCAACCATGCAGGATTGCATGCGACTGATTTTTGCTCTTTTCTAGATGATAATTTCAAACCTCTATAATGTTGAGCTTTTCTCACGGTCTTTATGTTATACATAGTTTGTGTCCAGGGAGTAGTTTTATCTCCTTTTTCCAAAGTTGGTCTCATGTAGCTAAAGATTCTGTTCTTCCTGCAACTCAATGAAAATTTCTTCTATTCCTTTGATTATTTCCTCTTCTTTACTATCTATTTTTTTGTAACAGTCCTGTAAGATGGATGATGGACTTTCTGGATCTCCCCATGTCTCATAACTTTTCTTTCTATAATTTTTACATACTATTGACTGCAGAGTTAGAATTGTGTAATTGCTCCTTGCTTGTTCTGTGACCTTGGGCCTGTTCCTCCATTTCCAGGTTGTCTGTGATTCTTCGTCTATAAAATGAGGATAGTAGTAATAACACCTACATTATAGAAATGTTGTGTGGTGTTAATGACTTCATATGGGCTGATAAATTTTAGCTATTTATCTTGCAGGTTGCTAATTTAGTATTCAGGATCTTCATTCTATTATTTAGCAATTCCTACGATTTCTTTTTTAATTTAAGGCAATTATAACTTCAGTTTCCAAGGATGTTTTCTTTTTGACTCATTCTTTCTACATAGCAGCCTATTCTTTTTCTCATGTATGCAGTGTGCTATCAAGTCTCCCTGAGGAAGACAATGAGAAAAAAAGTGTTAAGTTATTTTCTTCTCCAAATTATTGCCATTTCCTCTAGAGTCTGTCATTCTATTTCCTGATATATTTTTTTTTCTTTTTTCTGTTGGTTTTCTTCAAATGCCTTGGGAAGTTCAGTTGCCAGTCCATATTAATGGATGAAAGATGTGGGATTTTTGTCTTGTCTTTGTACATAGATAGCTGACAGGGAGGAATCCTATCTATAATGGAAGTCTTTTTCTCCTCCAGCACCCACCTTTGGGTGGAAAGGCTCACTGTAGGGTCTGCATCACCAGGAGATGGTGGAGATAGACAGGCTTCTTAGGATTCACAGGCAGACCAGACAATTGCCAACTTAATGCCCCTATTGGAAGGTGCTATCTTTCCTTGTGCATGTGCTTCTTCCATTTAATTTATGGAAGTCCAGACTCCCAGTTAGCCTCCACTCTAAGTCTTTCTTTAGCTTTAAAACCATACTAAGAACTCTCTCCAAACAGATCAGTTACTTCTTTGGAGACTTCTTAACTCGATTGCTTTGTATGTACCTACAGAGGAAGAGGGGAGCTAATTAGTCAACAACTGTTTGTTTCATTTCTTCAAGACTCAAAGTTCTCTAGTGCTTCTTGAAAACCTCAATGCTTACCTCTCTGTTGAAAGCAGTTTTGTTGGCTCTGGTTTCTCTTTTAGTCTAATTCCATCTGCATCCATATTCTCAAAATTTCTACTTTCCCCTTGGGTCTTGTCTCAAGAATACAGTTTATGTCCTTTCAGTGAATTGGGTAAGCAGCAAAGAGAGGAAGAAGCTTGTACTCTGCCCACTTGACCTGTGGGCCAGGTCAGATCCACATCTTTTAATTTGTACTCCCTGTGATTTTTGCCTCAGCAACTGATTCTGAATATGGGGTAGAAGTCTAAGGCCTAACATAATAGTTTGCCACAAAAAAAGAGGTGTGTATCATCAAGAACTTCCCTTCCTCCTTTTCCCTTAGAGTGTGACCCTTTCAACTGTAAAATGAGTATGCTGGATTACTGGAGAGGGATCTCCAAGCAGAGAACAATAGAGTTTAAGCCCTTCCACTCTTAAATCAAAGAATCCAGACTTTATTCTTCCCAGGTTGAATATGAGATGTAATAGATGTCCTGGAGTTTGCTGCCAGGAAGATAGAAGTCTTTAGGGAAACGAGATTGAGATGGAGTCTGAAGACAAGAACAAAAGTGAGCCACATTAGTCTTCCCCGTTCCACCCATGGGTATATGTATTGGACATGTCTTCCCAGCACATTTCAAGATTTCAACTAGCAAGGAGAATTAGCTTCCAGTTCACTGGCTAAAAGTTACCTTGCTGTTGGACCTTTTAATCCACTCCCATAATATCATGAAAGGACTGTAGTGAGATTAAAGAGTGGGAAAATAAAGTAGAAAATGTCAAAAATTCCCCTTCCCACAGTTTCCTGAAAAGTCAAAAGGAAGATTATGGGAATTATGTATTTTTTTTTCTTGCTGTTTCTTCCTGTGTGGTAGGAATTCTGTAATTTTTTTATTGGCCTAGAGATGACCAATGACTGAGGATGTTATCGTGGACTTCCTAAATATAATCATCTAAGACCTAAATATAGTTATCACGTGGACTGATCAAGTCACCTATGATATCCCCCAAACCATCTGCCCAATACTTCTAAAAACTGAAAGGAAAGTTGGAAACTGAGATGCCTCTTCCATTCTCAATCCTAAAACCTGAAGCCCAGAAGTGATATTAATACACTCATTACAAGCCCACCAAGACACATCTTATTACTTCTATTTAGACTTCCAAACCAGGTCTTAACATATTTTAGGTCATCAGTAGTAATAATTGATTCAGCACTAGGGGAAAAGGGTAACGCAGCATTTATGGGATACTTTCCTGCTTAACATCCTCATATTAATTACTGTTTGCATATGGGTTGACTTACGAATTTGAAGCAAATCAAACTTTCTTTTTTTTGCTTTTGTATTTGAATATTTGTCATCAAAGATGGTATTCCTAAGTTGTAATTTCCAAACTGGATTTTTTTTTTTTGCCATCTGTTGTATGAAAAACCATATACAGCACCCTATGTAAATGTTTTTGGTTCAAAATTACATGGTTCTTTCTGTCATGACAGTTCCTGAGCTGTGTTTTCTCTTTTTATTTGTCTATTTCTGATCTCTGACTTCTGTTAAAATTGGTCCTGTACAGGTCAGTGTGACCCATAAACTACACAAAATTGTTTTTTGAGGTTTGAAGCCTTAAGATTAGATACTGTCTAAATTTGCCATAAAGATTGGCCTTGTGCTTTTTGTTCCACACATAGTAATTACTGCCTTCATAATCATATTCAAGTCTTGATAGGCTATGTTGCTTTAAAAATACCAAGAGAAAAAAACTCTAACCACCTGGTGTTTTCTTTTTTTTTTTTTTTTTCTTTTTGGAAATTAAACTGATACCTACTCCCAAGGGAGACTTCCATAATTTTTATTTTCTTTCTAGCCTACAAGAAATGACTGCTGTTGTAAATTTATGTTGCTTATGTGGTTCCTGGTTTCTTCTATTTGAACATAAGTATGACTAGCATCATCCATATTAGAAAACTGTCTCCAAAATCTTAAAATATATGCAGACAGTCAATGTGACACTTTCTTCAACCATCAAGTGAGGGTGATTGATGGTTTGTTTATTTCTAGGTTTGAAACCATAAACTTGGCTTATAATCCAGTTTCTACCCAATCACTCGGTAATTTGGGACCTATCATAGCCTTTTTGTGTCTGTCTTTCCTCTGTTATAAAAACGAGATTATAATATCAACCACTCAAAATATATTAAGTACAATGTACAAAATACAGCTGGATCATAGTAGTATTCAGAAAACTTAACCTTCCTTCTTATCTTTGTCCTGCAGAAATCCAGTTTTATTCCAGAATGGATCAATTTCTTATTTAGACCTCTTTTTCCAAACCTCTTATTCAAACCTTTCTTCCAAAAACTCTTGACACTGAGAACACTTAGAATCAGCTTTTCCCAACTTCTAAATGTTAAACTTTTGTCACTTGTGTTTTCCAGTGCCTGGGAATTTGTGTGACACAGGGCCCACAGAGCAAAGTTAGAGCCAAGATATTAGTGTCCCTTCTGGTGTGGCATTTGGTTCCAGAGGCCTTTGAATGTCTCCTTCATACAAACCCACTAAAGAAATAACAGAGCTGTCTCCCTATAGAGAAAGGAAATCAAATGCTAAGAATCAGCATAATGTGTTCGCATAAGGACAGAGTCTCCATTTAAAAAAAAAAAATGTAGTTATCTACATTTTCTCACTGGAAAGAGTTAAGCTATACCAACTGTATGAAAGGTACAAGCTGATTGTGAACTGTGTACACTTACTATTGGTATTTAAGACCCCTTTACTTACACTCACTATAACCTGTTCATAAGAAAAAGTATCTAAGAGCTATCCCTTTATTTGAAAGTCAAATGTATTTCTGTAAATTTACCACATCAATTTTACTTAAAGACTTAATTCCCCAAAGCCAAAATGACAAAATCCACAGCTTAGAGTCATTTATTAAAATTTGAAGCCTCCGTTTAAACGAAGACAGCTGTTAGGGGATCCTGTGGTCCGTGATTCGAAGACAATTATTTATTCTGCCGTAATATTGATCATTTAAAAGTTTCCTTCTTTGCCTTTAATATATAGTAACTGTAATCATTGAATGCTTTCTGAAGTCTTTTTCTGCCATTTCACAAATCACATAGTAGATATAAACCTACTCCAACCCCAAAGGAAAAACAGGAGGGGTAGAAGCTCCAAGGATCATTGATCTAGGCTTGAAGCCAAGCAATCTATTTTTAGTACTTTCTCAACAAGCCACACAATAAAAATGTAAATGCAATGGTGCTACTTTCTTCTCACACCGTTTTTCAATGTGTAAGTTTGACATTGTTTAAATTGTTGATTTTCATACTATCTTCAGGGAATTTGTTACTCCAGTTTTGGGACCTTCCTGTACCCATTAAACATTAATCATAATTTTTGTTTCTTACAGGTTTACAATACCTGACCTTTATATATAAAAAAAAAAAAAAATCTCAGGATCAACCTGAAAATGTCTTCCTTTTCTAGTTGCTGAATTTGTACTCAGTCAACTGGGTCTCATCTAAATCTTTTATTGAGATATAATCCACATGTAACATTGTGTAAGTTTAAATTGTGCAGCCTGTTGATTTGCTACACTTACATACATTACGTACTCTTACATTTGCTACACTTACCTCTTAGCTTTAGCTAACAACTCCATTGTGTCCCATAATTACCATTTATTTTCTGTAGTAAGAACATTTAAGATCTAGTCTCTTAGCAACTTTTAAGTATGTAATAGAGTATCATTATCTATAATAATGTGTATAGAGCCCCCATGCTATTCATAACCTAACTGGAAGTTTGTTCTCTTTGACCAATATTATCTAATTTCCCCCATCTTCCAGCCCTGGTAACCATGATTCTACTGTTTCTTTAACTTTGGCTTTTTTTTTTACATTCCAATATAAGCACTAATATATTGTATTTGTTTTTTGCTTTCTGACTTATTTCACTTAGCATTATGTACAAAAGGACCACCCATGTCGTCACAAGTAACGATTTTGTTCCTTCTCATGACTGAATAATATTCTGATATACAAATATGTTTCGTTGCACTTCACAGACATTGTATTTTGTACAAATTTAAGGTTTGTGGCAACTCTGCATGGAACAAGTTTATAAATGCCATTTTTCCAATAGCATTTACTCACTTTGTGTTTCTGTGTCACATTTTTGGTAATGCTTATGATATTTCAAGCTTAATTGTTATTTTGTTATGGTGATTTGTGATCAGTGATTATGATTTGCTGAAAGCTCAAGTGATGGTAGGATTTTTTTAGCAATAAAGTATTTTTTAATTAAGAACACTGGAGATTTTTAGACACTGTTGCACTTTTTTAGGTATAATGCTATAATATGAACATAAATTTTTTATGTACTGGGAAACCAAAAAATTAATTAAACTCACTTTATTGCAATATTTGCTTTATAGAAATGGCTGGGAACATTTAGAAGTATGCTGGTATACTATATCTTCTTTATCCATTCTTCCATTGACACTCGGGTTGTTTCCATACCTTGGTTATTGTGAATAATGCTACAATGAATGTGGAGACCAGCTTATGAATTATTTTCCCATGTAGCACTCATTTTAGTCAGCCTCATCTTAGGTCAGTGATTGACCCTGCTGAAACACCACTGGATGATAAATTCCCTGTGAACATGGAGCTATATTTGAATCATGTGTGTATTTAGAGACTAACCCGGTGCCTTGAACATATAATAATAGCACATAAAATGCTGACTGTATGTCATACTCTGCTCTAGACTCTTTACATATATTAATTTATTTCATCTTTACAACTTAAGAGTATTACTATTATCGTCATTTTATAGTTGAGTTAATCTGAAATTAAGCTGAAATGCAGAGGTGCTCTGGCCAAACCCACACAACTAGTATGTGAGGTAGCAAAGATCTGAGCCCAGGCAGCTCTTAAATCCTAATTTCTACTGTCTACTAGTGGAGGATAGGAATTTAGCTCCTGTGGAACCTAGTAGAACTTATAAAAACTGTAGATGATACAGATGGGGTGAGAAAAGAAGGGTGAAAGACAAAATGATAGAATAAAGAAGTTGGAGAGTAGCACTGAGGAAATAGGGAATAAGAAACAATGAAGAAGAAAATTAGCCCAAATGAAGGAATTCATGGAGAAAAGAATTAAAAGAGCCTGCTTAGGAAAAGAAAACGGGGGGGGGCGGGGGGGGGGATGGCAGGACATTGAAAGAAGAGGGTATAAAATAGGAAAAGTCTGAGAAAACATTATCAGTGGGCTGGAAAGAGTATCACAAATTGGAAATGTAAAATTAAAAAAGTTTTATTCTTAAATAGTTATGTACTTGCTCTTAATGCTTCCCAGATTATACTCACTGGAATCTCTCAGCCTCTCGATCTTGGTCCCATGTGAATCTATAGCAGATCCAGCTCAGGTCAAATCCTAGGACAATCCTTTCACTGAACTGCAGCTGTCGATGGTCTTTTACTATTCATGGAGTCTTTACATTTGACAGAATCAAAAAAAGAGAAATTTATACTAAGAATTTTTGATGGCACAGAAATACATGATTAGTCCTCATCTTAAATGCCTTTTCCATGTTCTGTCTTGTTATGTTTTCCCTTCCCAGTAAATAATCTGTAATTGTTTTTAATTTTTTTTTTTAACATTTGTTTGTTATTGAGAGACAGAGACAGAACGTGAGTAGGAGAGGGGCAGAGAGAGAGTGGGAGACACAGAATCCGAAGCAGGCTCCAGGCTCTGAGCTGTCAGCACAGAGCCCAACGTGGGGCTCCAACTCCCAAACTGCGAGATCATGACCTGAGCCAAAGTCGGTCGCCTAACCAACTGAGCCACTCGGGCGCCCCTCTTCTATAACATTTTTAACCAGTTTTTGTAGAGATTGGTTGGTCAGAAAGATGGCGGGAAAGAGTTATCATTCTTTTTTTTTAAGTTTATTTATTTATTTATTGAAAGAGAGAGTGGGAGAGGGGCAGAGAGAGAGGGAGAGAGAATCCCAAGCAGACTCCATGCTGACAGAACAGAGCCCGAGGTAGGACTCCATCTCATGAACAGTGAGATCATGACCTGAGCTGAAACCAAGAGTCAGATGCTTAACTGACTGAGTCACCCAGGCGCCCCCTTAGTTTTCATTATTTTTGTGCATTGCCTTGACCAACTAACAAGCCCAGTTCACAACTTCATATGATTTATAAATCATATTTGTAAAATATTTTTTTCTTAGATGCCCCATATCACTCATTAACTCTAATATCCTTCCAAGGGAAGAGAAGGTGCTATTATGAATTCCATACATTTGCAAGTGTCCCACCACCCCAGATTCCTTTTTCTTCCTTTGTCTTTCTTTTGGAATATGTGAGGCTTTGCAATTCCCATTCCTCCCTTCTCTGGTTTCAGAAGTTCTTTTAATGATTACCTATTATTTTTAAATTGTAAGCTTGATTTAACAGAGTCTAATGTGGATCTGGGTATCAGCTTTTTTTCCTGAACAATACACAGATTTGAAACACTTTAACTCTTGTCATTATGTACTCTTGCCTTATCCATTACTGTTTCCAAAACCTTTAGATCTACCTTGAGTTTATACTTCCCAAATTTATTCATTGTTATCTCAGTTTCAAATATCTGTGCTTGTTAAATTTTATCTCCATATGATTAGCAAATTCTTTGCCCATGATTTCTTTCTATATTCCACTATTTCCTACTGTATCATTTTGCCTCTGCCTGAGAATTTAATAGTTCTTCCACCCAGCAAATCCTACTAGAAACCCTTCTAAGTCTGTTTCTGTTCTTATTCATTATGCAATATTAAATGATCTGGAACATAGACTTTTTTTTTTTTTTTGCTTATTTCCTCCCAGTTTTTAATTATACTTTTTTTTTACAAAAAGTGTCCAGATGAGAATTAAGAACCATTAAACAGAAAGATGTTCTGAAAAGAAGCCATGAATTTCAAGTGTTGAAAGATAGCCTCTAATTATTTCAAGATTAAAACCTAATATAAATTAGCTCAAAATTGGAAAAAGTGAATGTTTAACTCAGAAGCCTTTCAGTATAAGACATTTAATTAGAAATCATGGAATTGTCATGGAGGTCAAATAGTAGAGTACTGTGAGCTAATATTGGAAATTATCTTTAAAACAGAGGAAGGAGATGACACTGAAAATTCTCATTATGTCTAGCACTGAACGATGTTGGGGGAAGTAGTTTTAAGTTTGAATACAAGTCCATAGTGGATAATTACAACATGTATACATGTTGTCTTCACAGTTGAAGCACAGGATTCAAATGGGACCATTTGCAATTGTCACTCGTGCATGTGCGCTAAATACCCAAACACTTTCCCTGTATACAATTCCCCCCCAGTGTCCCCTCTTTTGCTGTCACCACTTGTGCTCTCTACTCTTCTCTATCAGTTCAACTAATCTTCACTGCAGACTCAGTGAAGAGTAGGGTCAAGTCCCATTTTTCTCCTGAAAACTTTTCTTCTTCAGCATCACTTCCTATACCTTTAGAGCACTGAGTATTTACTTTGGCCACCATATATTACATTGTTGTCAGATAACTGACATACTGGAGACGAGGGATCATGCCTTTTGCTTCTCTGTAACCACACGGCACTTGGCATGTCATGTTACACATGTGATCCTTAATTACATTTTTTCCGACAGTAGTAAAAACTAGTCAGCTCAGAAGAAGGTATACAGGAGGATACTAGTAAATCAAAAAGATCATTTCTGTCTCCAGGAGACTAATAAAGTAAGTTCTTGAGTTGAGGAGACTTACATACATATATACCCAAAATAAATTGAGAGTAATTTGAAGACCATACATGAGCCCATGGGCAATAAGGAAATACAAGCTAGGTTTGAACACTGGAAGAACAACCTCTCCATAGAATACATTTAGTCAGAAAAGCCTGACTACTTAGGTTTTAATGTGTATATTTTCTAAATGTAAACTTCACCTTTGCATACAAGCAATCCCTGTTGATAGTGTTATTTTTTTGTTTTATGGAAAGCTCCTCTTTTTTTCATAGTATTTTCTGAGGAGCATAAATTTCAATATATTGAGAAATTCATTTAAGAGGCACATTGAAATACTCCCTACGACACGAGGGACCATTTACCACATAGATGTTGAAATAAGCTTTTTGAATTCCAAATAAGTAACAGAGCTGCTTATGCTAAGCAGTGACCTTTGTTGTCCATTATAGACTTCTTATCTTCTGTTTGCTTCCAGAAGTAGCCTAACAGATGCAAGTACTATTCAGCAAAAATCACAAGTATATTTTATTTGGTAACAATTTGAATGCATTATATCAAGCCTCTTTAAGTAGAGAGTTTTCAGATTTTCACCTAGTGACATTGATTTCAATAGGGTGCATAAAAATGTCCTCTATAAGCTAATGCCAACAAAAATGTAGTTATCTTTTTTTAAATGTTAATTCAACAGAATAAAGTAGTCATATTAAGAAGGAGAAAGGCTATACATGAATGAATTTTTACACATAAATTTTGTGAGTACAGAAAAACATGGCATTTATACTTTCTATGTCATTGTTTTAAGAAATTCTTGCTTAAAAAAGCCAGCAAGTTAAAGTACATAATTACTAGAAATTTGCAATCTCTTGTGTCTAAATGATACCAAAGGACCAATTTTGACTCTGACTTGGAAAATTCCACAACTCGTGTTCTTGACTTACGATTATCAAAAGTCTGCCAGAGGATAAAAAGGTTCATAATAAACAGGAAAAGACACTACAGGGACAATTAGGAGAAGAAGAAAAAATGCCAAATGTTGAATTTGGAAAAGCCATAACAGGTTAGTCTGTGGCAATAAACTGAACGTAAAACAGAAAATGTTCTTTCTACAAGAGATTTCCTTTGTAATTGAAGTGAAATACAAGGAAAAGTACCAACTTTGATTTAGTCTTACTGAGGAAGGAGGAAAATTATGAGAAGCAAAATTAAATAATAGTTTGTGATAGTTCCTTCGTAGCATATTTTTTAATCAAAGGAAATAGTTTCAGAAACATGCCCTTAGTTAGCATGAATATACATATACATGTACAAGTATGTATACATATTTAAATTGGTGTAGAAATATATATACATGTGTCTATGTGTATACAAATTATGTACATATATGTATATATATACATATATATACATACGTATATATACGTGTGTGTGTGTATATAATATATATAGTTAAATAAGGGACAAACTTAGATTATTAAAAATTATTAGAACATAAAGGCACCTGGGAGGCTCAGTTGGTTAAGTGTCTGACTTCAGCTCAGGTCATGATCTCATGGCTCATGAATTGGAGCCCCGTGTTGGGCTCTGTGCTGACAGCTCAGAGCCTGGATCCTGCTTCAGATTCTGTGTCTCCCTCTCTTTCTGTCCCTCCCCCACTTGCATTCTGTCTGTCTCTCTGTCTCAAAAAATAAATAAACATTTAAAAACACTGTCTTTAAATATTATAACATAGGTAATGTCATCCTGAGTAAAACATTGGGTTTTTTTTTCCTTCCCATATTCTATAATACAAGTATCATAAAATAATTTCTAGGAAAAAAAATAACAATCTATGATAACCTCAAAAAAATTTGGAATATATAGCTAACATCTATTTTTCTCTATGAATGTATCATGTACAGATAAGTCCTTTTTTATGTGTTACTCAGCCCATACTAAATGCTACCAAGGCTTTTTGCTATAGAATTATACATCCTACTATATTGAAGAGTAATTATTTTGATTTATTATTTGAAATTCTTATCTACTTCTATAGGTCTATAAATCTGGAATTCCACAAACGAATACATTTTCTTCTAAAAATTCCCTTCATGATTGTATTCCTTTTGGTTATTTTCTACCTACTATCATTTTATTCCCCATCTTCAAAGTGAAGAATTTTTTTTTCTTCTGTCTTTAACCTGTTTTCTTTGATCATTTTAGTTCCTCTTGGAAATGTCTTCATTTCCCTTAGCCAGACTACATTAGAACCCAGAACTTCAAGTAACAGCCTATTTTGTTTTTATATATAGTTATGGAAGAATATTCCTCTACGTTGAAAAATGTTCTTTGTGGCACTTTATTGTTGCATAAATACATAATCTACTATGACTAGGTAATATCTTCTTTTGGGCCAATGATTTCATTGAGTAAAAAGCAGATTTAAATCCCTCACTGTTGGTGTCCTTTTAAAAAAATTTTTTTTTCCAATAAAAATGTTTCCTTTCCCTACACCACCATGTAGTAGTGTTTCTTTTTCATAAGGTTTTTCTGAGCCTCAAACGTGAAATAAAAATAGATAGGCCAGTGTGCTCCCTTACACTCCTCCATTCCGTGAGTGTCAGGTGCGGAACGCAGAAGTTCATAAATGCCTGCACTCTCCCCTTGTCACTATACAGACTTGTTTTTTTCTCTCCAACAACTATGTTAGCCTTTGCCCAATAGATTATATTCAGTGATTTTTTTCTTAATCTTTTGCTAAAGAGCTTACCAATTCATAATATATTAAAATTGACCTATGAAAATACATTTCCTATGGGGATTCTAAATGAACTAGCCTATATTATAAATTAAAAACAAATCTCCATGGCTTAAAAGAGCATTTTCTCAAATTATAGTACTCACTATATTATAGTATGCTAGTGTCTATCAGAAATAGTTCCTTAGGGGTGCCTGGGTGGTTCAGTCAGTTAAGTGTCTGACTCTTGATTTCAGCTTAGGTCCTGATCTACTGGTTTGTAAGATTGAGCCCCGCATCCAGCTCCACGCTGTCAACACAAAGACTTCTTGGGATTCTCTCTCTCCCTCTCTGTCTCTGCCCCTACCTTGCTCATGTGTGCTCTCTTCTCTCTCTCTCTCTTTCTCTCTCTCTCTCTTTCTCTCTCTCTTTCTCTCTCTCTTTCTCTCTCTCTTTCTCTCTCTCTTTCTCTCTCTCTTTCTCTCTCTCTTTCTCTCTCTCTTTCTCTCTCTCTTTCTCTCTCTCTTTCTCTCTCTCTTTCTCTCTCTCTCTCTTTCTCTCTCTTTCTCTCTCTTTCTCTCTCTTTCTCTCTCTTTCTCTCTCTTTCTCTCTCTTTCTTTCTCTCTCTCTCTCTCTATCTCAAATAAACTTAAAAAAACATAGTTCCTTAACAATGGCTCAAACACAATAGCGATCTTTCCCTTCCTCATGCTGACAGAACATGAGATAGATGATATAGCTAGGGAGGCTGGCAAGATGGCCTTCTCCAAGCTGTCATTCAGCAATCCACCTGATGGACATGTTTCTATCCTCAACATGTATTCAGAGGTTGCTTTGGGGTCAAGTCTATTCCATAGAACAGAAAGTAGAGAATAACATGGAAGAATAATTATGGGAGGTTTTAATGACCCAGGCCTAGAAATGACCCCTATTACTTCTATGTACATCCTGTTGATTAAAAGTATATCCTACCTAATTAAAAACAAATACATAATTAGCATACCTCACTACAAGGAAGAAGCCTGGAATATATGGTGTGCTGTGTTCCCAGGAAGAAGAAGGAAGAAGCTTTTAGGAGACTAGCTGGCTGTCACTATCACATCTACTTTACTCAGCAATATATCTTAGAACCTGGAAAGCTGTTGTAGAAGACAGTAGCTACCAGCAGTTTGTAGTTAACTATTTCAGGATGTTTAGTGTGCCTGAAGTATATTCAGGAGCCAATTTCCAGAGTCATTTTGAGGCTCAAACATAGCTATATAATAGTTCTGACCTGATACTACCATTCTATCATTACAGGTTACTGATAAACTTACTCAGTGGCAGCCAATGTTCCAGTGTTCACAAAATAAATGTGTCAAAATTAGAGTGAGATTTAAAACAAAACTTAATGACCCCAAACCTCCATATACTCATTAACATGTTATTCGATTCTTTCCTAAGTTCTTTTGTTGGAGAAAGGAGACTGACCCAGTGATACTATTTGATGGTTAAAATGAGTTATCAGATACAATGAATTATCTTTTTATTGGAGGTTGCTAGTTTTTCTTCCTTGAATTCCAAGTTAATGTTATTTACAATATTAACTCTATAAAGTGATAAGTTAATGAATTATAGTAAGGAATAAGAATATTCCATTGTAAAGTTGCCATTAAGACTAAAAGGGGAGGGGCACCTGTGTGACTCAATCAGTTGAGCGTCTCACTCTTGATTGGCTGAGGTCATGATCTCATGGTTCCTGAGATTGAGCCCCATGCAGTATAGAGCCCACTTGGAATTCTCTGTCTGTCTCTCTCACTCTCCCTGCCCTACTTGTGCTCTCAAACAAAAAATAAACAGTAAAAAAATACTAAAAGGGGAGAACTTCACATCATAATTTAAATAACTAAGGAAAGCAAAGGTTATAAGAAGAAAAATGTTTGTGTGAGAAACATTACTTTATGCCTATCAAGACTCCAGAGGAAAACAGAATTTTACTTTAAAATTAACTAGTGCATGGCCTTATTCAGAATAAGCAGATCTTGATTTGTGAGTTTCCTTGAAGCCAAAGAATTTCTGTTTGAAACTGACCAATGGCTGTTTGAGAACAGCTGAAAAATGGCTGGACATGAGACAACTGGCAGCCATGTCTGTTGGGCGGGGGAGAAAGCAGTGCCTAGCCAAGTCTTATCACTCAACATGTAGTGACCCAGCTGTTGTGGAATGGTTTAACCCTCTTTTCATGCTTTTTCACCTCACCCTTTCCCAGCACCAGATACCTGGTGACACTGGATAGTCCTGGGCTTCCCTACGGTATAGTGCTTTACAGGACATGCCCTTCTAGCCTGGGACCATACAGCTCACGTTTACTCAGCCATTCACCTCCTGTGCTTGTCAGCCCTCATCTAGCCTGGCAACAGCCTTACAATGAATTGTTCCTACAGGCAATCAAATGCCAATAAATGCCTGTGTGACTCAGCAATATTTGGATGGGTTCTTTAGTTCCCTATTAGTCTAAAAAGGAACTGCTGCTATAGGAATTTCAGGTATTCTGCATTCAGACATTATTGTGGGTGTATCTTCATTGTCCCTGAAATTATGACCTGTATCTGTTGGATAAGGTTGCATTTTATGTGACAAACCGGTTTTGTTTGTACAATACTATAAATTTCATTAAATGCAGTGAAATTATCTACATAAAATATGTAGAAATATGTAGAGAAAGAGATAACAATAGCTAACATTTTTTTTTACTATTATGTGCCATTCACTTATGTTACGTGAACTAATCCTCCCCAAAATTGTTTCTGGATTTTTATTCTTGTTTTACAAATGAGGAGGTAAGTTTAAGTTATATTCGTTGAACAAGCTCACCAGAGACCATGCAGGTCTGTCTGGGGCCAGTGCTCAGGGTGTTTAGTAACAACAAGTTTATCTTGACTTCAAATATATGTTTTTCACCTTGAGTCTCAATATGAAGTGAACCCACTGGAAAAAATTATGTTTTGAAGGAAATTCAGAGATCACTTTATCTAAAGCAATTATTATACTGAGATCCATAGAAATAAAATGCCCCCATTTCAAAGCAGCTTAATTGTTGAGCACCACAGCACAGACTAGACCTGAAGTCAATATCCATGTCTCTATCACATGTTGCCTCCTGCAACCATAGCCTAGATGATTCATTGAATGTGCCATTTTAGAAACTGATCTCTGTCAAAACTTGTCAAAAGCTTTTAGCAACTTGGCATCTTGGATGCAAGCATAGCATCTTGGAAAATGTATAAAGACTCTAAACTTAATAGCAACATACTAGTTGGCAATATTATATCATTTAGTTTGTGCTCAGAATTCAAGAGTCTCTAGTGCCTGATATATAAGATTAGAGTGGAACAATTCATGAAAATTGTAGTTGGACTCAGCCTTTCAAGAAGAGCACAGAGGAAAAACAAACAAAGTGCAATCTTATTTGATCACATCCCAGATTAGAACATGCACATACTCCCACACAGGGACCCACTGAGAGAGAAACTCTCAACAGAGGCCCCCGCAGACATGAGGAGACATTCACACCGAGAAACAAAATTGCTGCTCATCTGCCTTTGTTGTCAAGAGCCAGACAAATAACCAGCTTTACTCCAACTCCAAAGTAATCAGTGGGTTGCCTATGAGTATTAATAGGATGCTGCTGACCCACTATGAATATGGCCTATTCTCTGAGCAATCCTTTTTTCTGTCTGTAGTGATTGACTTGTGCAAGTCTGTCCTTCTGGTCAAGGGCATGCATTTTCAAGACAACTGGTCAGGGTTTGGGATATATTTGCAGCTGTGATAGGGCCAAGGTACAAGCCCACAAAGGGAAGAACTCCTCCAATTTAATTACCTTGAGGCCTTAACCAACTGAGCTAAATGGCCACAGAGCACTTTCCTATGAAGTCCTGCCTATCTATGCATATACACTCCTATCCAACTGTAGACAAATACATTTTGCATATGCAAATCACAGAGGACCATTGTATGTCCCCTAAACCAATTTTTGAGACCACTTTAAGTTAACCCCCAAAGAAAAAATGTGGGCACAGATCAATTTAACCACTTGAAATCTTTGTGAAACATGTTCCGTTTAAAGATATCCAATAAATGAAATACTTGGCAAAAGCAAGATCAAAGTGTAATGTTAGAGAATTCTATTTTCCCCCAACACTTTTGTTAATTCGATTGTTCAGCTTAGGGTCACTGATCTGAAACTCATCAATACCAATCTCCAGTCTCCTTGAAGCTAAGACACATTTCTTCCTGAACCTGTGAAGCTTTGAGACTGCTTCTGTTATTGAGTTAGGATTTAGCTTCGCGCTCCAACCCTGCTTCTTACTAACTACACATGCGAAAATCCTAATTGCTCTGTGCTTTGATTGCCCCATTTTAAAATGGAGTACTTAACGCTTGTTCATTACTCAGGTACCCCAATTTCTCAATTTCTAAAATTTTACAAAATACTTTTCCCTTCCTATGCTGTCAGTCAGCAAAGTTTCCTCCAGACTATTCACCCAGGGTAAAAACCCACCTCTGTATATTACCTTCAAGATTCTACATGAATTTCTTCCTTCCTGTTACCTTCTCCAATTGGATTTCCTCCTGCTCTCCCCTTTGTTCTCCATTTCACTCTGCTCTTCGCTTTGCTTCACATCAGCCACCCTCAGAATAGTCTTTGCACTTCCTAGAATGCTTTTTCTCTGGAGATATGGGAGATTTGCTTTCTCATTTCTGTTTACTCAAGTATCCCCTCCTCAATGAGGAATTCTCTGGCCACTCTAATGACGCGTCAACCCCCTGCCCCCACACTGCTCTTCCTGTCTCCCTTCCCCCACTTTATTCTCCTCAGCATTTACTGGCCAAATACTGTATTATTTTACCTATTCATCCTGCTTATTACTTGTTCCTGCTCCTATGCAAGCCCCATTGAGGGAGAGATTTCTTTTATATTCTTTTATATTACACCTAAACAGTGCCTCGTACAGAGTAGATGCTCACTGTTTGAATGAATGAATGAATGAATGAGTGAAACTAATCTTTTTCTTAAAATCCTGCCTAGGGACTCCTGTCCATATATTTCTAATACCGTGAGTGGTTTGGTTAGTTGGTTTATATTATCTGAAAAGGCCCAACCAAATATCACTAATACATTTTAATTCTGTTTTTTAAAGCCGGTATTTTGGGGTGACAAAAAAATAATCTTTATTTCTTTTCGAGCTCTGACTCTGACTTTGTCAAAAATACATACATTACTCCATACTTATCCCTCAAAATGGATATCTGAGAAGTAGCCACTGTTTCTTGTAGCTTCCACAGCATCCAAAGACATATCTTGAAAAGATCGTGTTTAAATTCCAGTCCCAAATGTGACTCTCCTTAATGCAAATTGAGTGTGAATTTATTAGAAACCATTAAGGGGATAAATGTTCCCCTATTATGTAAATCTGTATCTTTAATCTGAAATGTGGAAAGCGAATTGCTTTCCAGAATATCTAATCTGTGATTCTGTAATTAGATGAGCAGGTGGTTAATTACAGGTGCTGTTAGTGACTTGCCCCTCATCACAAGAACACAAATAGCTAATTCTATGTGTCCCAAGTCACTCATAGGGGCAGTTGTGTTGGCTTCACAGGTTTTAAATCCACAAGTGTGTTAAGTGCCTGAATTCATAAGCAGAACTGGGTATGTGTTTTTGTTTTGTAAATTATCAAAGTTAACCCTTCAGAACTGACACACATTTAAGAACTTGTTTAGTGACACATTTATATTGATTTTTATATAGTATTTTCAACAGTATTTGGTCATCTAAGAAGCTAGTGGAGCAAGTAGAGAAATTGTGTTCATCTACATTTTTTAAATAACTCTACTGTAATAGTATGTGAAGTCCTTAACCAATAACACATATGGGTAGAAATGAATTCTGTATAAAGTATCCTCTCAGATATTAAAAAAAAACTGTCTCTATAATGTAGGAAACCGAAGACAACCACGTAAAGAGTTGGATTTTCAGTTCTAAAGTCTGTTAAAAAGCAGAAAATATTTATAGAAGACCGAAGAAGCATATAGCATGGAGACAGATTGACTCGTGGCAGGACACAAAGGAGAACATTTATAAAGTTGTCCTGAAAGATTCACCCTTCCCCTATTTCTGAACACATGACTTTGAGATCCAGGAATTATATCACAGTCTTTTTCAATCTTGATAATTCTGAAGACCTAAAGACTCACAAACAGATGGAATAACAAGTTGGGGCAGGGAGGAGCCGGGGAGCCCAGGAAGCACTGTAGAAGAATAGGTTGAAAAAGTAAATGGAGAGAACAACAAAGGATGACAGAATTTGACACCTTGATTTCCATAATGTTGTAATTGTTTTTGACAGAAATGGGATGCTCTTTTTCAAAACAGTATAACACTATAGCTTCAACCTAAAGAAGAGTTAGTCAAGCTTAATGTCATGGCTATATAAAAATGTGGGAAATTTCAAATGAAATGCATCAGATAAAGATCATTGAGGTATCACAGACTCCCCACCCCCCCCAAAAGTTTAACAGTGGATTTGTTAAGAATAACTTAAATTACATTAGAGACAATAGTGGAAGTAGGTCTTACATAATTTTAATAAAACAAAATGAGCTGTAATGAGGTAATAATGAACCTGATTCCTGGAGCCACATATCAGAACTGATCTCTGG
Organism: Neofelis nebulosa; assembly: GCF_028018385.1. Classification (NCBI taxonomy): domain Eukaryota; kingdom Metazoa; phylum Chordata; class Mammalia; order Carnivora; family Felidae; genus Neofelis; species Neofelis nebulosa. Next base: position 65,971,126 of record NC_080787.1, read on the forward strand.
TGATTTTTATAGTCACCTTTTGTACATGCACTTGCTTTGCCCGCAGTTCTTTGCTTATTCATTGTCTCCATAGTAGATCAATGTCAGGGTTTAAGGACAGCCCCTACTTTTCATGTGATGATGAGAGACGTGCATTTTTAATGTAAAACTGCAGTAAAAGATGTGAATTGACTCTTTGGATCTGGAATCTACCTTCCTTTTTTCCACCAGAATATTTTTTCTTTTGATGGTTCTCCAACACCTCATTAGATAAAGGGCAAGCTCCTCAACGTGACTGATGAGGCCCTCCATGATCCAGCCCCATCTCCCATTGTTCTGTTTTCTCCTGCACTTGTCTTGTCATGTCAAGTAGTCATCCATTTGTACTTTTCCCCACTCACCACACTATTCACACCTTACTTCATGCTGCTCCATCTGCCTAGAGTTCTCTTCATACACTTCATCTCTGCCTGGCCAGTTAAGGCCACACTTCAGGCCCACTTTCTGTTTTCCCAAAGCACCCTTCGCTTACCACTTAACACAGTACATAGCACATGGTTGTGAGCTTCTGTTAGTGTCTGTCTCCAGGTCTACAGGTTGCAGGTCTACAGGTTGAAGTCTTGCCCCTTCAACTGAATTTCCTCATTGCCTAGACATAATCTAGCTCACATTACATGCTCATTACATGTTGAGCTGAGCCAAATAGTACTAGTATCTGCCACAATATAGCCATCTATCCCTCCATCTATTTATTCACACCACAGGTATTGGATTTCATTGTGTTTACCAAGGCCGCTACTACCTACTAAGATCACATATATTCTTTATAAGTAAAAAAATGATCAGCTTAAAATCTTAAAATTGCAGTAGCTTTGACAGGTGAAAAGTGATAAAAAGAACAAGAACATTGAAAATACATTCTTTCATGCATCTGATTATTTAAGTAGCCCTGAAACTCTCAATCGCCTTTACAACTGCAGGTTTCCCTCTCTATCGGAAAGTCTGCTTTACACCACTGCACTTTCCTGAAAGACCTACAATAGTAATTACTTTTGTTGACTGAAGGAAATCCGAAAAGGATTTTTACTTTTATAAAATGATAGCTGCTTCTTTGATTTCCACCATTCAGCTTACAAAGGCTTCATAGGAATGCTCTACTTTTGGATAGTGGTTGGGGTGTGGTGTAGAAACTATATTCTAAAATCTAAGACCTGACTTAAGTTGGATTTGAGACCTAATTTTAATTAACACTGTCAAGATAACCAGCTTCCTTCCAGGAGGCCTGAGTTCACAAGTGAGAGCAGACACGAGGTTTCCTCAAGTCATTGAGGAATTAGCACAGCAAAGTGGTAAAAGATGCCCAATCTGAAACCAAATGGCCTGATTTTCATATCCCACCTAGCACTTTATTAGCAATGTAACTAGAGGCCAAGTGCCTAATTTCACTGAACCTCTGTTTCCTCATCTGTAAGCAGAGATGATAATAATCACCCACTTCCTAGAGTTGGTGTGATAATTGCGTGACTTAGTATTCATAAAGTATTAAGAACAACATTTGATAAGTATTATAAAATGGCTGTTAAAAATATAAAAGAGTAGGCCACTTGAGCAAGGAAATGTCAAATATTCCAAGCACCAAATAACAAAGACCAGGGGTAGAGGCATGGGCATAGTTCTGTGGGGAGCTTTTGTGTTCCGGTAGAGAACTTGAGGGAGGGCCTTGCAGTAGGGGGATGATGGATAATATACATTGCTTAAAGAAAATACTTGTAGGGGTGATATTTCTTTTCTTTTTTTTAATCTTTTTAATCTTTTATTTTTGAGAGACACACACACACACACACACACACACACACACAGTGTGAGCGGGGGAGGGACAGAGAGAGAGGGAGACACAGAATTCGAAGCAGGCTTTAAGCTCTGAGCTGTCAGCACAGAGCCTGATGCAGGCTCAAACTCAAGAACCATGAGATCATGACCTGAGGTGAAGTTGGGTACTTGACTGACTGAGCCACCCGGGTGCCCCGAAGGTGTGCTATTTCTGAGAGCATCCATAATTTTCCTCCCAAACAGCAATATCCTTTCTTTTTTTTTCTTTTTTTTTTTTTGGTTGAGCTCATATCTCCCAACAAAAAATCAAATGTTACACATATTCTTTCCCAGACTTCACTTCTGGGCTTGACCATCTGATTCTGGCTAAGTACCAGAGGGCAACATGTGTGTGTATAACAGAGGATGAGGAAGGGCAAGCTTCTGGTAACAAATGACCTCTTTTATTAAATTAAAAAAAATTATCCCAAAAAGATTCCATTTCCCTCTCCATGATTTTAGGTATTTCCATGATGTTTGTAATGATGACAATCAACTTGTGATAATGAGGAAAAGTCGAAGTGTATTACAGAAAGCCTAGAACTCTGTAGTTATTGAGCTACTAAATTCCTGAACCACAGAACTACCTATATCTGGAGTTATTTTTAAGTGCAATTTGTTAATAAATTCTTCTTGTGTAGGCCTGTTTGGACTGCTGTTTTGTTACTTGGGGTAGAATCATCCTGTCTGATGCACTTTCCAAAATCATTCACTTTCCAACAAATAGTAATTAATTTCTTTAATGCCATCTCTTGCTTAATCTTAGTATTCAGATAGAATATATATGGATCAAAATAACATTTATGATGCTTTTCTTATTATTTCCTTCCATGATTCCTCCCTACTGTATTGTAAACAATTTGAGGTCAGGGATTTATTTTTTTGCCTGTTCCCCACCCTTCCACAACAGTGATAAAGTTCCTTGGGCACCAAATGAAGCCAACTAATGTTTATTGAATTGTATTGAATAGCTTTGGATAATTGAATCTTCCTTCCCCCATCTCTTATAGCTCTAATTTCATATAATCTAAGGTGATTACACTTAGAATGAAAAATATATATTACATTATTAATTTTCTCACCCTCAGCTAAAGTTCAAAGAAAGCAATACAAAAAAAAAAAAAGAAAAGAAAAAGCTTGAGCAATCTCAGAATTAATGCAAATAGATAAGTATTGCTCTAATTGAAAGACAATCTGGCTAAGAATTATGCTTCACTCAAATTAAATGTAGCCTCATAGAAATCGAAAAAGAAACATAAAATTTATTTTGAATATGTATTATTGATAAATTTTTTTTAATGACCCTGCTCAGGGGAGGATATTATGGGGGAATGAATGGCCCTTCTCATAAGTCTTTCAGCATTGCTGAAGTGTTGTGATAGCTTTCTCTGAAAACTGCTTGAAGACATTATTTTTTTCATTTGCTTCCATTCAGCTTTTTCTCATCTACTTCAAAGTGAACATGAGAGCACTTTCCAGAGTGGGCTAGTCTTCTCCCAACTCCAAAGTAAAGAATACAGTAATGTGGACTATAATTTCATTTGATTATCACAATTTTTCAATCTTTTTGATCTAAATAAGATAGAATCGAACTTCCAGTTCTAGTTGGGTTTTTTTTTTTTTTTTTTACATCATTATTCTATCTTCTCTCCCTTCTCTCGGGTTCCAAACCCCCTCCTCTCTGCTAGGTCTTGTAAAATTATTCTCAGATTTACTCAGGTGCAGAACATGGAGAGAGTAGGTCTATAGTCTAATGTCTGAAATTTCAAGATGTCCTTTGGATTCCTGTGTAGAATTTGCAATGCAGACACACGTAAGTAACTGGACCTCAGCTCCCTCTAATGCATCTCCTTTCATTGCTTCTGAAATTCCTTCCATACGCTGGCCTAGCATCTTTACCCACTTTTAAGTTTTATGTCCTAATACATCTTTGATGATTAAATAGAATTTAGAGATTCCAGACTGAAATGAATGGCCTTCCCTTATATTCCATCAGCATTTTTAACCATGGTCATCATATTATGTATGGGCTATAATTGTTTGATTTTTTTTTTCTTATTTTCCTACTTCAAGTCTTTTTTTTTTTTCAAAAAAAAATTTGTAATGTTTATTTTTGAGAGAGAGAGAGAGAGAGAGAGAGAGAGAGAGAGAGAGAGTAAGCATCTAGTGCCAACTGCTCCTCTGAATTTCTGTGTATCCGATTTCCACTTGGACATCTCCATTTAGATAACTAATACACTTCACAGCCTTAACACTCCAACCCCAAATTCTTGAACTTTCTTCCCAAACCTTCATTTTACACATTCTTTATCTCAGTAAAAGACAACTCCATCCTTTTAGTTTCTCAAACCAAAAAAAGTTGACTCTTTTTCTTCCACACTCCATATCAGATACTTTAATAAAGACTGTCAGCTCTGTCTTTAAAATGTATCCAGAATTTAATCATTTCTTAGCACTTCCATTGTTATTATCATGGCCCAAGCTTCCATGATTACTGGTCTAGACCTTAGGTTATTGAAATAGACCAGTTAAAGTAGTTAGAAACCTGTCTCCTTCTACCCTTGCCGGTACAGTCTAATTCTCCACACATCAGCCAAAGTGATCTGCTAAACTACAAATTAAGCCATGACATTCTTTGTATTCAACATCTTTCAGGGATTTCCCATCCCATGCAGAGCAAACTCCAAATTCTTGACAATGGATTATAAGGCTATTCTTGATATCTCTGTTCCTTTCTCTCTATGGCTTCATCTCCTGCTACCTGTTCTTTAACTCAATCCAATACAGCTGCACTGGTCTCCTTAGTGTTTCCCAACATGACAGACACTTTCCCACCTCAGGACCTTTGCACTTGCTTTTATCTAGTTGTGGTATTCTACCACAAACTGCCTTCTTGGTCTACATCAGGAATTTGTTCCAATGTTATCCTTTAGCATGAGACTCTCTATTATATTTCATATCAGAACACACCTCTTCCACGACTACCAGATTTTCTATACACGTTCTGTGTTATTATATATTATTTCCTCATTATCATCTAGAATAATTATTTGTTTTCAAGTGTTTCTTTTTATGCTGTCTCCCCTAACCCCCAAATAGAATATAAGCTCCAAAGCAATAATTTTTGTCTGCTGGTTTGTTTATTTTTTCTTCCAGTGCTAAATTTATACTATCTGGAATGTTTTAAAGCATATAACAGGCTTTCAATAAACATGAAGAATGAGCATGTATATTTTCCAGAGAGTCAGGGACAATTTCATAAAGGCAGTTACCTCTGAACTTAGTTTGATGGAAGAGGCCTTGAGATTTGAGAGGGCAGACAGAGTTCAAGAGCTGCAGTCTGTATATACTGGAAAGTACTGTGACCCGTTGGCTCAATGTGCAAACTCTGCAGTCAGACTCATGCCAAATCTTGATTCTAACAGTTCTCCATGTGATTTCAGGCAAGTTACTTTATCTTTCTGAAACTTGTTTTTCTTAGTTTTAAAATAAGGATGATAATACTATAGATTTCATAGGGTTTAGGTAGCAAGTTTTCATGTGATATTATACAGATAGTGGCTTGATATGCTGTGTACCCTCAACAAGTGATAGCTATCATTACTGTCCTGATTATCATAAATGAGATAATATATGAAGTGAGCATAGTTTTCAGTAGCTAATAAGCCAGTCGGTGGCTTCTAAAACCTTTTCAGCTGTAACGGCTGCTGCTGAAATTGGTTGGAATGGAAAATTCTTAGGGATCAGTGACTCAAGATGAGGGAACAGAGGTTTATTTTAAAAAAAAAGTTATATAATGGGCCTTGTAGGCTTAACTAAGTGCTTTAGAAATTCTTCTATAAGATAATGATTCTCAAATTTGAACATGCATCAGCATCATCTGAAGATTTGTTAAAACCCTGATTGCTGGGCCCTACCCCCAAAGTTTCTGGTTCACTAGGTCTGGAGTAAATCCTCATAATTGGCATTCTTAACAAGTTCCCAGGATATTCATTATCTATAGCTGCATAGCAATCCCAAAACTAACTGGCTTAAAACAACATTTATTTATTTTTTAAAAATGTTTATTTATTTTAGAGAGAGAGAGAGAGAGAGAGAAACAGAGCACTAGTAGGGGAAGGTCAGAGAGAGAGAGAGAGAGGGAGGCACAGAATCCAAAGCAGGTTTCAGGCTCCAAGCTGTCAGCACAGAGCCGGACATGGGGCTCAAATTCACAGGCCATGAGATCATGACATGAGGTGAAGTTGGACACTTGACCAACTGAGCCACCCAGGCACCCCTAAACAGCATTTATTTTAAAACAGTTTTTGTGGGTCAAGAATCCAGGTGAAGATTGCAGTCAGGCCTTTGGTCTCATTTGAGAGCTTAACTGAAGGAGGATCTGCTCTAAGATTACTCATAAGGTTATTAGAAAGATTGTATTACTCAGGCTGTTAGACTAAGGGCCTCAGTTCCTTGCTGGCTTTTAGATGAAGACCTCCCTCAGTCTTTTGCTATGTAGACACTTCACAGGGGAACTCACAATATGGCAGCTGGCTTCCCTCAGAGATAGCAAGCAAGAGAGAGCCCTCAAGATAAAAGGCACAGTCTCTTTGTAACCTAAGTTTGGAAGTGACATCCCATTATATCTGCCATATTCTGTTTGGTAGAAGTGAGTCACTAAATCCAGCCCACACTCACCAGAAGAGAACTACGCATGGGTGTCAATTCTAGGAGACAGGAATCAGTGGTGGCTAAGGTGATATGATGCCGCTGGTTTGGGGACTATAATTAGAGAACCATTCCCTTAAAGAACGTTAAGCCAGTGAGTGCCATGAATGGATCCAACTGGAGAGGTGCTGGAAATGGAGGTGAGACTACTTAGGAAGCTATTCCAGTAATCTACGTAACCCAAACGTTTAGATAATTAATATTTTTGTATGTTTTGAAAATCAATAGTCTTAGTTAATCAATATATTTAACAATCATACCTCCAAATTTTGGTCTAAACTTCCTCCATAAATGAAATATTTGAAAATAGCTGTCAAGGTTTATAAAAAGATCTGGGTGGAGTTAAATTCCATTAAGGGCTTCACTACAATCTTGTCCTTTTATTTGCCTTTGAGCATATATTTAAATCAAGAGCAGCTTCGGCCTAGACCATTAGGAAAGGTACTTTGGGCTTGGCCACTAATACATCCCGAGATGAAGGCAATTGATGGTTCTAGATATAGAAGTATGGACATTCAAACAAACCTCTCTCTCTCTCTCTCTCTCTCTCTCTCTCTACCCCCTCATTCTCTCTGAAAGCTTAGACTACACTGCAAATTAATAATAAATACAATCAAGGACATAACTGTTAAAATTGCTAGGAAAATCTACATAAAAATGGGCCAGCATTCCATAAAATGAAGAGAAAATTAACTTAAAAGTAGAAGTAAATGGTTTTAAAAGTGTGGGAAATTGTACAGCATGAGTAAACTTGAATGTTATTTTTAGAATTCTTTTTGCATAGGAATACATGATGCTGTAATTATATTTTTTTTCTAAAGCTTGACAGTCTGGTTGAGACTGTGCACCAAGAAGCTGTCTGGTTCACTGGGGCACGCAGCCTGCTTGACCCCATCAGCCATTCCCACCCGGATTCTGGGAATGGGTGACATCCAGTTTCAAAAGCAGATTTTGTATTCTTTTGCCATGGCAGCAGAGGGCAGTTTAGCCTCTCTGGCTAGGGATTCTGTTCCTTTAGCCTGCTTTTTTTTTTTTTTTTTTTTTCCTTTAGCCTGCTTTTATGTCTGAAGTCAATTCACTTGCTCCAGCCTGCTCTCAACTTCCTGGTTACTGATTTTGGCTGACATTTAGTTCAACATGTTATCAATTCTCTTAATCATTTCAAAAAGAGAGAAGGGAGCAAAGATGTCCTAACCATTACCCAGCACATCAGCCCAAGATTGCTTTAGGTCATTCATTCCACAGACAGGGGCTCAATTATAAATAAGTGTTTTCCTTTACACAACTTTAGCCATAGCAATAGTAATAGAAAAGTCAGTTCATGTATCTATACATATATCAGAGACCTGGTTCTTTATTTTAATCAAACAATTTTTTTCTATCTCTACTGCAATCAGGTGCCTCCCCACCCAACCCATATTACCATGAGATAAATAATAAATGCTCAGCAAGGTACAAGTGGACTGGATTTTGAAGAAGCTAAATATTACTTGGAAAATTAGCAAGTAAAACCATGCAAACTATATGAGAAAACTTAAAAGGCAGAGACAAGTTGCATTTTTAGTTTGGCCTTACAAATGCTAATCAGTTCAGTTAGGGAATCATAACAAACTGCTCTGGAGTGACCCAAAGTCCATTTCAAATAGGACGGGCAGGCAGATATCTGTCACCAAAATCACCTGAGGATAGAGGAAGGAGCTTGTTGAATTGTATTATGTAACCTTTTCATTAAATTAGTAAGAATATTGCTGTATTTGAGTAAGAAAAGAAGTACGTAAGCTGAAAAATATTACATTATTTGAACTGTTTCTAGTGTCAACCATGACTTTCTCCTAAAGTCTAGGTCAGTATTTCTAACTCCCTGTTGAGACAACTTCCAGGTATGAGCCTGTTCCTTCTTCATTATTCCCTGCCTCTTAAAGGCAAAATTTTCCATGTTGTTATGACATCTTTGAAGGTAGAGATAATGTCTAATTCAGCTTTGTATCTTCAGTATTTTTCTCTAAAGTATAAAGGAGGCAGGGAGATATATCTAGCAATTAAAATGATTCCCTGAAGAAATAAATTTATTATTTTATAATTGTTTTGTAAACTTTAAGTTAGCATAAGATTTGTCTCACAAAGCAGGATCTTGTCCTTAAAAGATAAAAAGACCAGCATTAGCACCATCTTGGAAGCCTATATAGATATGTTTATTATCAGGACAGATAATCACTCAGAATAAGTCATGAGGCCAGGATAAATTAAAATATTTATTCTATTTGATAGGCATTAATCGAGTACTTCTTGTGGGCAAGTTACTATTAGAAGATAGATGAATAAAACATAGTTCTTGAACTCTGGAAATTTCTTTTTAAAGGGAGGCCTAGCACTAATCACAACTATAATTAGATAATTTTCCATTGTCTGTTTCCTCTATTCCTTTCAAAGCTCTGTAAGGGCTAGGATTTTCTATTTCTGGTAGCTAGCACAGTTCCTGGCACATATTGGACATGGCACAAATCCTCATAGAAAGAACTAGTCATTTTAATACTGAGTAGAGGGTGGTCATCCTTTCCTCTCTACACCCCTGTCCCTCCTCCTTCAAGGGAGACCATCAACAGACTCTTCAGGTATCACTCCAGATCTCTCCCAGGCAGCCATCTTCCACACTGGCACTAGAGGGACCTTTCCAAAACCAAGCCTGATTGTGCTTAAAATCCTTATTGTCCTCTCCAACCAGTAACTGGTTCTTCACTTCGGGGATAGAGAGCCTTTTAAAACTGATAAAAGCCGTGGAACATTTTCCCACTTAAAATGCATTTAGAAAATCAAGGGACACCTGGGTGGCTCAGTTGGTTAAGTATCCACCTTCCGCCGAGGTCATGGTCTCACGACTGGTGGGTTTGAGCCCTGCATCAGACTCCACGCTGATAGCTCAGAACCTGGAGCCTGCTTTGGATCCTATGTATCCTTCTCTCTCTGGCCCTCCCCCACTCATGCTCTGCCTCTCTCTGTCTCTGTCTCTCTCTCTCCTTCTCCCTCTCTCCCCACCCCTCAAAAGTAAACATTAAAAAAAAATTTTAATGCATTTACAAAATCTTGCACTTAATTTCTAGATGTTTATAGTCTTCCTGAAGCCCATTTCCTAAGCCCAACAGAGCTCTAAGAACTATAATTTAAGAATCCCAGGATACAATACAAACTGTTTATTAGGACACAAGATCTCTGTCATCTCTGTGTCCTCTTCCGGCACTGCACTCTCCCCAACATCCATACCCCCAAGCTATCCCTACACACCAGCTGTACCAGTTTGGTCTACTTCCCCAAATACACCATGTTCTTCTGGACTCCATGTATCTTCCTGGAGTTGGTGTTCTCATCTCATAACCCCATCCCTTGTCTGCTTAGTGAATCTTATCCTTCAAACACCAACTCATATTCTACTTCTTCCAGAAACCTCTTCCAACATTAATAAAAGGCATCTTTTATTTCTTTGGGCTGCCTCTAGTCTTTTTTGTATACTTACAGGGTTGCTAATCTAACTAACTCTAGAAATAGTACTACTACTAATAATGGCTAGTAGTCTGAGCTTACAATTACATGAGGCACTGTTCTCACCACTTATATGTATAACATAATTTAAATCTCACAAAAATTCTATGAAGTAAGTGTTATTTTTATCTATATTTTATAGTCAAAAAAGCCAAGGTACAAAGAGGCTAAGTTTAATTCATTGAGTCAAGAAACTCATCTTAAACATGCTTATTAAAATGTGTTGTAGTAAAATGCAGTATTAAAAATATCAGCAAATTGCTGAAACAATACTTATAATAGCTGCCATTTGCTGACAGAGGAGTACTCTCACTGTGTACTTGGAATTTTGCCTTACATTATCACTAATACTCACCATACTTTGGCAAAACAGGTATTAGTTTGCACTTTTAACAACAGAGGAATACACCCTCTATTTAATCCCTTGACAGGTTGCTTTGTATGTAATCTGAAAACACAGGAGGGAAGCCATGGGAAGACTTCTTGGAGGGGCCAGTCTATGGGTGAAGATACTAAAAACTGAGTTTGGGCAGGTTCTGTAGCCTGGAGAAAGTGTGCAATGCATTGTAGGCATGTCAAATAGAGGACATCACTTAGTCTTTCAGAAACCCCCACAATGAGGACCATGGTATAGTCACATAATCTCACCCTATAGATCACATGGTCTCACTCTGAGTTTTATAGATTTGCAAACTTGAAAAATTAGTGCTTATGGGGGTCATTAATTTTTAGAAGATTGATTCGATTTAAACATAATCACTAGAAACCAATGTATAAAAAATAAAATGCTTTAGTAATTCACAATCCATTCACTGATGAGTACATCCATTCCTTGTTGTCCTATCTGTGTGAGAAGTTACATCATAATTAAAAATATTGCCAGGAACACAGAGATCAGAACTGTGGGAGTTGGTGAGACTTAATTTTCCAAAAAATACTGAGTATTTCTATATGCCACTCATGCGCTGAGGGACATAACAGTGATCAAAAAAGACCAAGGTTCCATGCTCACAGATATTAACTACTAGTGTTACATCATTAGGTTCTGTAATCCTATCCTTCCATCTGCATTCTAGGGGCAACCCCATTACGTGCTAATAGTGATTACAAGAACTCTCTTTTGAGCAGGACAGACAACTCCCAATGTTTGCTCCCTGACTGTTCCTTCCCTATTGATCCTCTGTCATTGATAATAAATCTATTTTAGATTTAAGAAATTTTTTCTTGAGTGATGTTCATTCTAATGATTAGATTATTTTCAAGTCTTGGTCTGATGACCTCCCATCCCTGGGAGAAGACTGCATATTTTCTCTGTTCTGGTGCATGTTGACTTGGTTGAACTCTGAGAACAGGAGGCCTTCCTTCTCTCTTCCCAAGTTTTTGACACTTCATTGCTGGGTTTCTGCATCACCTATAGATATCAGGTTGTGTAGAAGTATGCTTCTGTACTTGCAAATTGGCAAATACATACTTGTCTATAGAGAAAATTGGTTGAAAATGTAGCTTGGAGCCAAATCAGGAGGATTTTGAGGAGAAAGAACTTTATTCTTTATTTGGTAGAAATTCATCTCAGGTTTTAAAACAAGAAGTTATATAATCAGGGGTGCCTGGGTGGCTCAGTCGGTTAAGCGGTCAACTTCGGCTCAGGTCATGATCTCGCAGTCCCTGAGTTTGAGCCCCACATCAGGCTCTGTGCTGACAGCTCGGGGCCTGGAGCCTGTTTCAGATACTGTGTCTTCTTCTCTCTGACCCTCCCCCATTCATGCTCTGTCTCTCTCTGTCTCAAAAATAAATAAAAGTTAAAAAAAATTAAAAAAAAAAAAAGAAGTGATATAATCAGATATGTGTTTTTAGAAGGTAGAAACTTCTGGACAAAAATTCAGACCAGCAAAAAACTTTCTTTTGTAAAGCTGACCATAATTTCAATTTTATGCCTCCATTCTTCTAGTTTATACAATTTAATCCCATTTGGTTTAGGATCTTCCACTGCTTCTCCGTATATATCCTTGCCAAACATCTAAATTCAGTTGATTTGGCTTTTCCTGGGATTTTTTTTCTCACACCAATTCTAAATAACATTTCCCTGGCTAGAAGGATAATACATTTTCCCAGATATGTTTGCGAATATAAGAACAGAAGGAACATGTGCCATATTCCCTGAAGAGGGTCCAAAACAAAAACCAACCCCAGAATTTTCTGCTTTTCAGTAGGGTACAGAAACTGCACCATGGAAATGGCTGGTCAGCCTGTATGAGAGCTGGACAAAGGGCCTAAGTCACTCTCATTGAGTTCTTAGTTGCTGGTATAAGGGGCAGGGGTTTCTAGCATTAAGGGGGCTAATGTTCTTATGCAACCTCAGTAAGTTTCTCACAGCAATAGAATTTTTCCTGTGTGCCCAAAAGAAATGGAGAAGCAGCTGAGAGAGAGTTAGATAAATCTAAAGAGTGGCCTTGCAGTTTGGAGTGAGAGACAATGCATGATCTGCTCATACTGAGAGATTAAGTCACTGGATCCTGGATGAAGAATTAAGATTCATATTAGAAATTAAATTTTAGAAAATTAAAGAAATTTACACATCTTTTATACCTAACTACTTGGTCTGAAATTCTGTCCAGCTACATAGTTTCGAATCTAAAAATTGAGTCTGTGACTATCAAGGAAATTTGCTTAATTAATAGAAGATTATAGAAGGCTACCAAGTAGGTGAGAAAGGGAAAATGCTGAGTTCAATTTCATCAGTTAAAAAGCAGCTTTAGGCTAATACAACTGTGGTTACCTGAATAATTAAACATGGAATTAAAGGCAGAGTTCTGGGGTGCTTGGGTAGCTCAGTCTGTTGAGCGTCAACTTCGGCTCAGGTCACGATCTCACTGCTCATGAGTTCAAGCCCTGCATCGGGCTCTGTGCTGACAGCTCACAGCCTGTAGCCTGCTTCAGATTCTGTGTCTCCCTCTCTCTGCCCCTCCCCTGCTTATGTTCTTGCGCTCGCTCTCACTCTATCTCTTTCTCTCAAATATAAAATAAAACATAAAATTAAAAAAAAAAAAAAACAGAGTTCTGGCATGAGAAAACAAAATCTATGGAGGAGCAACAAAGTTAATTGACTAGTTAATGTAGGAGTATACTAATTACACAAATACTATCGGAGTACCCAAGTTATGATGTTGTTGGAGAACCAAAAGTTAAAATAAGGAGAATATTCTTCAACTGAGTAATATTCTATAAAACTAATCCCTTAACCAATTAAAACACTCTATACACAATTCACAGTAGCATTTTTCCCCACCAGTCCAAAGCATTTTATTAGTCCCTAACTGATTGTGACTCATAAAATATCCAACTTAGAATTCAATTGCAAACTGAAATTTCAAATTTTACAAGGTCCAATCTCATGAAGTATCTGTAAGTAATGGAGCATTACACACATTATACCAGAATTATTGACAGAATGCCATTTGTCCTATCTTAATTTTTTGTTGGAAAATCCGCATTTAATTCAGTCCACAATTGTTATGAGTTGATGCACAGTTGAATTATAAACTAAATTTATTAAAAACAAAATAAACATATTATAAACTTTTGTTTTTACTTTAAAGAAAACATCTCAGTTGAATATGTTATTATTTTGTAATAATGGAAATTATTGGAAATAATTAATTGGAAATAATTAATGGAAATTTGGAAATGTGATATGTTTTAAAGGGATTCACTTTTACTTTCAACTGACTTTTTCTAATAATGTAATGAGTATCTGCTGTACTAAATAGAGCAGATGGAAGTGCGTACAGGCAAAAAGATAGTTCCTCTGTCGCCATCCTGTCTAGAGGACAAATATACTTTAAAAGGGAATAAGTAGTGATGGTAGAGAATACAAGATTGGATTGATGGATGGATTGAAAAACAAATGTCCACTTACAATAAATTCTCATTTACAGTTTTACAAATGACTTTTGAAAATGCAACTTATTTGAAAATATGTGGCCCACACATGGCAAGTATGAGCATGCATTCTATGCTCAAAATAAAGTTAGAGTTTGCTTATCTAGCCTTTTTTTCTTTGCCTGCTTCTCTTATTTAAATTTATGTTGCACAATGCTGTAAGCTATCTCAGAAAAGTAAGTATTAAGTGTGGTCTAAATTAAATACAATAGGTATTGAGGATCTCTTGAGAGGTCTTCAAGTTGAATGTGCTGAAGATGATAGTTTTGACTGTAAATATAAACAAGATCTTCTAGGGAAAAACTAAACAAGGGTAGTATTCTGTAACTATTAGTTTCCAATTTAAGAGCTTGGGAAGATTCAATCTAGTCTAATGCAGTGGCTTATGAACTTTTTCCTGGGAACTGTGTCCTGGTTAGATGTTAGTTTAAACCTGACTTTGAATCAGATTATCATGCTTAGCTTCTGCTAGGTCTTAGCACACTTAGGGTCCTTGGCTAGCTAAGTGCAGAAAAACTTAGAATTGGGTAAAAGGCTCTCTGGTGTGCTTTTGAAACCTAATAATTCTACCAGGAGGTCAACTGAAGAAGATCATTCAGGCTTCAGGAAGCACTGCAATTTCTTTTTTTTTTTTTTTTTTTTTTTTTTTTTTAATGTTTTTTATTTATTTTTGGGACAGACAGAGACAGAGCATGAACGGGGGAGGGGCAGAGAGAGAGGGAGACACAGAATCGGAAACAGGCTCCAGGCTCCGAGCCATCAGCCCAGAGCCTGACGCGGGGCTCGAACTCACGGACCGCGAGATCGTGACCTGGCTGAAGTCGGACGCTTAACCGACTGCGCCACCCAGGCGCCCCTGCAATTTCTAAGTACCATTAATGAGGGAGGAAGTTGACCTTAAGGAGAAACTATGGATGGATTTTCTTTACCTCTGTTCTCAGGGGACCCCAGAATGCTGAAATGTCATGAACATTTTACTACTGTTTTAGACCAGATTGCTTTGAGAGACTCAAAAGTAATTTTCCAAGTTTTTGTGGTGAGGTCAAGTCTAAGATGTTTTCCTTTGAACCATTTTCAGTTCAAGTGTATGTGGGTGGGGAGGGGAAAACAACAACAACAACATTTTTTTAAAAAGTCCCTGGATCTAGATTCTGTGAATGATGTGGGTTCTCAACTGCATACTTTTAGCTTTCATAGGAAGTGTTCTTTTTCTTTATGCTACACAATTGGTATTTCATCACTTTCAAAAGACCTCTGGGCTCTTGCTTTTTCTGCAGCACTCTCTCTAATTCCTCAACCTTTCTTCCAGAATAGGCCTATCTGTCCCTTTTGTTTCTCACAGCAGCACCATTTATTCTCTCATCCACAGATATTTTGTTAAACTCCTATCACAGCCAAGGGATTAAGGGAAGATACAAAGATTCAGAAGCAAAACCTCTGCCCGGAAAAGAAAACATGAAGTCTATAGAGGTGCTAAAACATATAAACAGTTCACTGTAATATAAAGCAAAGGGTGTTCTCTGCCATAAATCAGGAAGAGTTGTATGGTAGTCAGAGAAGGGGAAGATGTGACTTCCAATTAGGAATCATGGTAAGGCTAAGTGGCTCCTGGTAGATTTTCCAGTTTTCTTGCAGGTCTCCTGTATCCAACCTGTATGTGGAACATGGACTGTTACATCTTGCTTCTGTCAAGAACTATGAAGAATCTGAGATTTTCCCCCTACTTGCAGTCTATTAAGTTAGCCTGCTCGTTTCATGGTTGCTGGTAGACAGCATGAGACTCCTGGAACAGAGCCAGAGGACAGTTTATTATTCAATGCAAAAACAGGAGCCAGATCATGAGCATTTTTCTGTGCCAGCTCCTCAAGCTCCATTTCACACAGGTTAACAAAAAGAGAGCAGGACAATACCAGTACTAACGGTGGGTTGCGAATGAACGCTGAGCTTAGGAAACTTTAATCTTTTATAATGAATGAGGGGAACTCCTCTCCCTTGCTCCAAAGGAGTATATTATCTGTATCTTGGCACAGATTCCAGAAAAAAATGTCAATCAGTGACTTGGCTCCCAAGACGTGGAAAAATGTGACAGACCTGTGAATAATTATCCCCAACAACTTCCAGATTCTTCTTTCTGCTTAGAATGCCATCTTTTTAAGCTTTGTTTTATTAACAATCTATCTACAAAGGCCATTTAAAACAATTTGCCTTGGAATGTAGCCAGAAAGTCTCCCTTTTTTGAATGTCCATAGCACTGTTTGTGTATCTCTTCTATTTATCTTATTCCATTTTTAAACATTTTTTTAATGTTTATTTATTTTTGACAGAGAGAGAGAGACAGAGCATGAGCGGGGGAGGGGCAGAGAGAGAGGGAGACACAGAATCCGAAGCAGGCTCCAGGCTCTGAGCCGTCAGCACAGAGCCCAATGCGTGGCTCGAACCCACGGACTGCGAGATCATGACCTGAGCTGAAGTCAGACGCTCAACTGACTGAGCCACCCAGGCGCCCCTCCATTTTTAACTATAATACTTTAGTCACTATGTTTTCTATAATCAAAAACATTCATAATTTCTTGGTTTTTAGGGATAATCTTACTTGGCATTGTGTTTCCATTACTATCTGGAGAATATATACAATAAATAATTAAACTCTATATCATCTAGTGATTCAATTAGAGGACTTCCATGGAAGTTGTTCATCACAGAAACTGGCTCATGAGATTTCCTAACCTCAGTAATTTTGGCTTAGGAATATGAAAAGAATCGAGTATTTGGCAGCAAGCAAGGACTGAAAATGGAAAGCTCTACACAGACACACATGAAGCAGGAGGGATCTTAAAGTGACATGTGTAGAACAGAGTTATAAGTAATTCAGAATCATGAGTAACCATAAGCCCTGACATAGAGAAAAGTTGCAGAGTAATGTTTAAAGAAGAAGCTAATAGTGGGAAGATAAGCATAGGATTGCATACAGAAGCAGAAATCTACCTAAGGAATCCTAAGCTAAGATCCTACTGCTGAGGAACCTCGCTGCCTTGGAATCAGAACCATTGACCTTTGAGTTATCATTTCAGTAATGCTCTTAGTTCCTCACTATTTGGTTCCTCCCACTTGACCTGGGACTCTTGGCCATGAGTCATTATCCCCTTATTCTTTCAAAACCACCATTATGCCCCCAATTATTTCAGACAAGCAGAGTGAGTCACTGTCCCTTTCAATCGAAAATACCTAGCAGGGGTGCCTGGGTTGTTCAGTGGGTTTAGCATCCTACTCTTGATTTTGGCTCAGGTCATGATCTCACAGTTCAGGAGATTGAGCCCTCCATTGGGCTCTGTGCTGACAGTGTGGAGCCTGCTTGGGATTCTCTTTCTCCCTTTCTCTCTGCCCTCCCAAACCCACTTGCTTTCTCTCTGCCCCTCCCCAACTTGCACGTATATGTGTGTGTGTGTGTGTGTGTGTGTGTGTGTGTGCACGCACACTCTCTAAATAAACTTTAAATTAAAAAAAAAAAAAAATAGAAAGAGTCTAGCAAAGAAATGAATTGTATAGAACAAACCAGTAGTGTTCTTTTGGTGAATGTTTAACAACAGACTCTTAGGAAGAAAGAGGCCTAATCGGCAGCATTTGCCAGTTTTGATGGCATAAATTACTCCTACCATGACTTATTTCACACTATCAACATGTTTCAGGAAATGCAGAATTGGGAAATATGTGACCGATTCTGAGACTGTATAAACTGACTCCAGCCCAACACTGGATTAAAAATTAAACTTAAGCATGCAGATCTTGTTTTTTTTTAATCTTTCCTTATAAAAGTCAGTAACAATTTCTGAGCTATTACTTTAAAATTCTGATATTACTGGGGGTGCCCATCCAGCTCAGTCAGCAAATCCTGCAACTCTTGATCTCGGGGTCATGAGTTTGAGCCCCATGTTGGTCTTAGAGTTTATTTTTTAAAAATCTTATATTTCTGTTACATGATTGTTACCCCCCCTCCCATCCCATTATGTTATGCCTGTTAAGTTATAGGACATTTTAACTTCCTTGTATCTTTTGAAGGATATATATTATTTTTTGTTTATATTTTCCTCTCACCACCTGCACTATATTTTTGCCACAGTTTTGGTTTTGAAATCACTTAGTGCATTTTGAATTGTTACATTATAAAAACTGCTTGACTTACTTTCAAATTGAAAGACTTCAAATGAAATGGGAAAACCTCTAAGTACTTCAGAGACTTAAAACTGTCCTGCACTATATGTGGTGATTTGAAATTATTGTGGTACTTTCCTTTTGGTTATAAGTACTTCTCTTTGTAAGTAGTAGGAACTCTGAACTTACAAAGTAGAAAATAATTTAAAATTATTGGAGTGCTTCAGGTTTTTAGGAGACCTTCATTCTTTCAAATTGGAATTCCAATTTGTGAAGTGCTTCAGTAATTTTAAATTGCTGAATACTGTAGAACCAAGATTCTGGTACAGAGCTCCTTACCAAAGTACTTATAATACATTAAAAATCATTCAGCAAATTCTAAGAGGACACAGCCAGATTACTAATCTATTTTTTCCCTCCATCTACAATTAAGACTTTAAATGATATATGTGAAAAATAAAAGTAGATCCATATTTTAATCATAACTATCAACTCCTAGCTTTACGTTTTGATTCCTCTATGATGAAGATTTTGTATGAGACTTTCTGAAACACTATGGACTTGAAAAGATGTGAATGAAGATAACTTTCATAGGTCTGAATAAGCTTGCTTTTATGGAAAACACTCTAATATTATTTCTTGTGCCTTATGGATCTGAACAACACAAATTGTGACCTTAATATTCTGTGTATTATGGTAACAGTCACTATGAAATTAATTAGCACAGCAGTCTTATTCCAGTTGAAATGAAAATAAATTTACAAAAACTAGTGTACTAACCCCAGAGAATGTTAATATGTAGGCAAAATAGTAAACCTCTTTTTTTAATCTTCATAAATCAAATAACAAGTGAGGCTGGTGGCCATGACATTTTATGTTCATCCATAAAAAAATGGATTCAACAATTTCAAAGTACTACCACCTCCTTATAGCCTTAGCAAATCATGACTGAAGGCAGTGACTCTTGTAGGTCTATCCATTACAAAGAAACGGGTCCCTGTCCGTTGGCTTCTAACGCCATTTCCATCACTTGGCACATAGGTTTCTCAAGTACTATAAGAAAAAAATGAATGCAACAGTTTGCCTTTTCTCCTGTGACTTGGAAAAAAATGTAGATGTAAATTTTCTTCCCTCCAGACTAAATAAAAAACAGCTATCACCACCAATAGCTACTATGACCATCAGCAAAGATTGTAACAAAAAAAAAAAAAAAGACAGAATCATCACTGATCCATGTATGTACATTAGTTGTACATAGAGTTTTGTAACTTTCTGTCACATATAGAATTTGCTATCCTAAGATATGTATGAACTCCGAAAGTAGCATTATTTCTATTTTTGAAGTTATAAACTGGTTTGGCATTATCACCTTACCAGAAGAATATGACCTTTTAAAATATTTTATCTTATGTTGATTTCTTTTAAAAAAAAAGTGCACACAGATCTATGAAAAGGATAAAAGATACTTTCATATGAACCCTCCTAATAGAAGGGAAAATGTTCTGAAAAAGTTCCTCATTATCCTAAATTCACTGTTTTCATGGAACATGTTTGTTTGGGTGGAAATTATATGTCCTAAGACTTACTTGACAGTTACTTGAGAAGTCATCTTTTAAAATGTCTGATTTAAAATGTTCTCTGTATGACGGTGTTTGTTTTAATTAAAGCACAAGAAGCCACCCAGGCACATACAGGGAATTAGACTTATTGAAGAGTTAATATCCTTAAGTTATTTTATTTTTTAATAGTACTTAAATTATTTTATGACCTAAAATGGGATGAGCCAGTTACTGGAAATACTTTAACATATGGAAAGTTACACATACAGAAGAACACAGGCAGTAAGTGTGCCTTTACTTGTAATGCCATTTAGGAAGCTAGGTTTATGAAATTCAAAAACCTACAATTGTACTAATATATATATATATGTATATATATATATATATATATATATATATATATATATATATATATATATTATATACATAAGTAGACATATGTATACAATATATATATTATATACATATATATGTATATTATACTCTAACTCTAATATTGATAAAGTGCAGGTGGCCTATCCAGAACAGGGAAATAGAGCATGAAAACTCGTCTTAATAGATTTACAGACTTTTATTCGCTGATATAGTAAAAGGTTTGACTGTAGCTCCTTTAGCCACAGGACTGCTAGCAGAGTGTATAAGCCCTTCCACATCTTTCATGAACTAAAACTACTCTCTAACCAAAGCACCAGATTAGACCAGATCCAGGAACATTTTCAGCACAGAACATGGCATATTGGTGCAAGTACCAGGGTATTCTTTCTTAGAATTTCTGCTTTCGTTTTATCTGTCACTATTCACACTGTATGCTCTCTGAATAGCAAAATGCTTTCTGAACTTTTAAAGGACCTCACTCATTTTTATCACTTCTTTTACAAGGAGCATATGTTGATCTCATTTCAGGAGGCTCTATTTAGGTTTCTATTCATGTAATTGAAGGAAATAAAATATGTGTATGTGCCTTATCTCTCAAAGGCAGAGCCTACTTATCATTGCCTTTTAAGTTGCAAAGAATTCAAGATGACTTCTGTGTGCTCTGAGAAGCAATTAGCATATTGTGGATTCCCAAATGTTAAATGACAGCCTTATACAAGAATCTGGCATCTGATGCATTGTGAATTTATATTTCCAATAAAATATCCGTGTGTTAAGAAGTCTCTTTTTAAGTAGCAAACACATCAAGTCAGAGTAGGGCAAAAGGACCAAAGTGATGAAACTGAGCAAAAGAAGGGAAATCAGAATTCTAGATTTTAAAATACGCATGGTAACTGTGTGTGTGTGTGTGTGTGTGAGTGAGTGTGTGAGTGTGTGTGTGAGTGTGTGTGTGAGTGTGTGAGTGTGTGTGTGAGTGTGTGTGTGTGTGTGTGTGTACGTTTTTTAAAAAACCATGCTGTGCTATGACAAATTGCTTTGGCTTCTAATTCCATGTATACTGATAGCAAGATTTTTTAAAGAAGGTATGAAGCTGAATTGATTTGTCAATGTCCAGGTTCAGCTATGAGATAACAATAATTATGATGGTAAAAGTGATATGTGAAATGTGATTTTTTTTTTCCCTGAAATTATAAGGGAGGAATCAAAAACAACACTTATTTCTTCACAGTATTTGTACTGCTTTGTGTTTTGCAATGTATGTGCCTATATGAGGAGCAGGGGATGGGATAGGGAATAAGATTAAGAGAAAATGAAATAATTTTTGCTTTTAAAAATTTTCTAGGTCATTTAAATAACAATTTTAAAACTGAAAAAAAGGTAGCATATTTACTCATGTTAGATCTGAAGCCCTATAGGTCAGAAGATTTTTACCTGATATGAGACTTAGGGCAATAAACAGAATAATAAATTTCTCTGAGAAGGCCTGGTGATCCACTAAAATTATAAGAGAACATCTGTATCATGATGGTTTCTGACAGAACTAATGGACAATAACCTGTATTAGATCAGGTCTTTATTGAATGATATTTTTATCTTTAAAGGGAAATTATGTAATTCGGGTAACATTCAAACTCAGGCAGTAATGTACCATCAATAATAATTTCGTGTAGCACTATTCATGTTATGACTTACATCCCCTTTGAAGTTGCTACCTGATCAGTTTTGTTTCCTGGAGCTTAGCCAATTTAAAAGCAGAATGGAAATTAGTTACTTTAGTTTCAACAAAAATCAAAGAAGGACGTTGTCTAGGTAGATGTTCTACATACAGGGACTTTCAAAAGCCCGCCTTTCTATGAAGCTTCCACAGCTTCTGACAAAGCTGGCTCTTGAAAAGAGATTGCAGGCACAGTGGATATGAAAGGGAGTAGCCGCTAGAGATACTGAATGAGCCAGCATTGGCTGGTCACCAAGTTCTTCTTGCCCAGAGAGTCCTGAAATCAGCAAAAGTAAAAGAACCCAGAGGCTGTCAACGTCCCTTTAATTTGGGGTCATTTGGAAAGTGAATTCTTTTATGGCTTGTCCAAGTGATGAGTAAATTGCTGGTAAACTAAAGATACTGGTTCTTTGCAGAAATCATGTTGAGATGTGATTTCTTTTGTAAGAGGACTCTTTCTCAAGTATCTACTCAGATAGCCAATAATGGGATCAATATCACCTTGATCTAGATGTGGTTAGAGAACGGCATGAGATTATCATTTTAATAAAACTACAAGGTTGTTTTCTAGGGTTTTTTGTTTGTTGGTTTTTAATTTTTACCCTCATAGAAAAAGGAATATTCTCCATGAAATGCCTTTTATTCTGAGAATTATTAGCCAAGAAATATTTGAAGGGCAGTTTTGCTGTGTCTCCCTCCTGGAGCCTCTTTTTACTGGGTATATGATTCATGACTTTTCACAACAGATACATTTTTTGGACATTGTGTGTCCATGGTTTTAATATTTAAAAACATAAAACTCATTTTAAATATCTGGGTGTCTGAGTTTAATCATTTTCTAATTTGTTTTTGTTTAATTACAACAGACACATGTGTTTTGGATGTGC
Organism: Neofelis nebulosa; assembly: GCF_028018385.1. NCBI lineage: Eukaryota > Metazoa > Chordata > Mammalia > Carnivora > Felidae > Neofelis > Neofelis nebulosa. The sequence continues at coordinate 65,993,841 of NC_080787.1, forward strand.
ATGTCTGGATAAATCATCTGTCTCCATTTATCTTTATTGGACTGCACAAATAATTGAAATTGAGTTACAAATGCCTCTTCATATGTAGTAAAATTAAGTGTATATAGTAAGATAAAATAAAGATACTACCTCAAATGCTCTCTGGTATATAAAGATACTACCAAATGCTCTGGTATTACACTTAAAATGTTGATTTTTAAACTTAATAGAACAAGAAGTATTTTCATGTTCTTCCTGCACATAGTCACTTTGTGAAATGATATCCATTAAAAGTAGCATCATTTCTTCTGGAACAGTAGGGGCACCTGGGTGGCTCAGTTGGTTAAGCGTCCAACTTTGGCTCAGGTGATGATGTCAGGGTTTGTGAGTTTGAGCCCTGAGTCAGGCTCCGTGCTGACAGCTTAGATTCTAGGTCTCCCTCTCTCTGCCCCTCTCCTGCTTATTCATGCTCTCTCTCTCTCTCTCTCTCTCTCTCTCTCTCTCTCTCTCTCTCTCTTCCAAAAATTTTAAAAATATATATTTTAAAAAAACATTGGAAAGTAGAAGAAATACTACAGTTAACAGTTTGGGAATAACACATGAATGTCAGAAACTGCCAAATTTATCAGTAACCTATCTTCTCTAGTGGAGTCAGAATTGAGATGGGTGTGGTTCATCAGTATTTTCCCCCTTACTTCTGGGTCAGTTCCTTTGGGAACTATTCACCTAAGAAATGATTATCAGTTTAAGAATATTCTGATGTTTGCATTTACACCAGCACTTTCTGTGCTTAGAGTTCCTACTATTGTTTGTCCACAGTGGTGCTGTTTCATTTTAAAGACTTTGCATCAGCAGTGAAAGATTTCAGAATTTACTATTGACTCAGCACAAGAAAAGGCATAAACATCTTTTATTGCTTTATTAGGAATATTATTAATGTGACTGCAACCAGAGTTAACACATATTAATATCCACATTCATTTTTGTGGAAAAGAATTCTGTCTGGTAAAAATACCATTTAGTTCAATGACTCTCCTCAGGGAATCTCTCAGAATTATAAATAGGCACATCTATTATAATTTAAGCCAATTTCTGCTAAAGTGAGTCAGCAGTTGACTTTAGATTGTTCATCAATAAAAGTCTAGTCTCTTTACTTTGTAAGTTACATACAGCCTATTGCATCTTATTTACTAATAGCATCTAATCTTACTTTAGGAAAGAGAGGTCCCTTGCAGAATATAACCACAATAATATCTTAAATTTGTATGATGCTATAGCGTTGATAAAATGCTTTTATATACTGAATTCCATCTGATTCTGTCAACAAATATTGCTTCCTTCTTGGAAGTGAAATAGCCTCCAAATATGAAGAATCTTAGTTGAGATTATACAGTTAGTGGTCGTGAATCTGAGACTGGAAGCCCTGGCTCCTTACTCAGAGGTCAATGTCTTTTCGACACCACCTTGCTGCAACAACATGCACTCATAGGAACTCATAAGAAACTCTGGGAGAGCAGCAACGTGCACTCATAGGAACTGTGAGTGGCTATGTCTTTACACCTAGAGGAGGGAATTTAAAAACTAGGTTGAGGGAGTAGTGAGGGAAGGACAACTTGGCAGGCAAGATCCTGAGGTGATCTAACAGTCCTTAGCTTCAGTCTTGTGGATTTTGGCTTATCAGTTCTCTGTCATTGACAGTATAAAATGGTTCTAAAACTTGGAGTCTTTCAGTGGTTTATTTCTGAATTGCTTTGTGTGTGTGGTACTGCTCTCTTCTTATGATATCTTGGTTCTATTTTGAAAAACTTACCTTTATTTTACTTCAGTCTTCTATTAAACAAATTTTGGAGGGCTGACTATGTTCCACATTAAAGTAGGTAGGAGGGATCCAACAATGAACAAGACAAACCCATTCCCAGCCCACTAGAGCTTTTATCTACATATATTTATCAGCGTTTTTCACTGCCGCCTACATTTTGCTACAAACTCAGTTAATTTGGGGAGGAAACATATACTTGGTTATTATTTTCCTAAAACTTATATGGGAAAATTGATATTGATGGGCATTCTTTTTCTTATGCTTCAATATGGTGAGTTCAAACCATCAAGTTACCTTAAACTAGATTGCTTTTTGCTTTTAAATCAAAGCTTAAATTTACTTCCTGAGATTCTTGTGTAAAGTACTCTGCCAGTTTTTCCCCAAGCTGCCTGCCCCTATCTTCCACATTCATCCCACCCAATCCACGGCCAATTTCACCCTCCAGATCCTGTCATTGTCTTCCTCTGACTCAGCATTCTGTCTTCGGGTGGCTCCCCTCTTCTCAGAGATTAGGCTGGCAGGCTGTGAGGTAACCTCATAGCTATGTTGCAGGTACGTGCTGCCATAAAACACCTGAAACAAAAACTATGTTTTGTGATTTTTGGGGGCCTTGTCTGCATTTGTTGCCTTGATGAGAAAGAATTTTAGGAAAAGAAATACGTCCATTAGTGGGTACAGGTGTGCTTCATTCAGTGTCTACTTTTTCTCAGGCCTCTCTTCTCAGCTCAGTCTTCTACACAATCAGGAAAGGGGGAGAGAGAGAGAGAGAGGGTGAGAGAGAGACAGACAGACAGAGAGACAGAGAGACAGAGAGGCTGAGGATGAAGAGAAATCAATTTAGTTCACCTTTCCTGACTGTGACACCATATTAGAAGAGCACACTGCAGAGGCAGCATCATGCAGTAGTAAGAACACAGCGTGTGTAGTTAAAACACCTGAGCTCTGCCAATGAGTAGGTGTGTGACCTTTGCAAAGCCACTTCAGCCTCTGAATCTTTCTTTTCTCACCTCCAAAGGAAAATAATAACCTACTTTGAATATGTCATAGGATTGTTCTATGAATTAGCAGACAAAAAGTGCTATGTGAACTCTGAAGTAGGGCATAAATTAAGATGACATTATTTTAGGACTTGAACCATGGGAAGCCCATGTCAAGTCTTAGAGGGGGAAAAAATAGAGCCAGCAAAAGAGATAAAGTTCTAGTTTATCCCATTCCCTGATCCATTGTACTCCTTTTCCTTTCTCCAGGTACCATTTTATCCCTTGTCTGTCTTCCCCATCCACTATATTCATTTTACTTTTCCTAATATTTCCTTCTCCCTTTCTCATCCTCATCACTTCTCTCTGTAAACCTGTAAGCTAGTGAGTTCCATTTTGGAATTTCTCTTTCTTATTTTTCCATTTACCTCAGGAGTTGCCATAAACTTCTAAAACAAAATAAATTTGGATTCATTTTAATTTTTTTTTAATGTAAGTTGTATGACAGATGGTGAAGGAAGTGGAAAGGAAGCTTACTCAAAATCAAAGAGCAGTGGGATATAGCATCTCCAAATAGATGGAAACTGAGAGTGTATGCAGTTTTACTTAACCGTGCCTTATGCAGCAGTTAGTACAGTGTTCTGTCCCCCACAGGGAACTCTTCTATGTTGGGTAATGATGATCCTGGCTGGGCTATACCATTGCTGAGAAGGCTTTTTTCTTTGGGGCTGGATGCTAAAACTTGATCCTCTTCAGGTTTTCCAGAAGATCGGCAGAATTTTTTGATGCCTCTCTGGTTCCTTCTTGATAAGGGCATAGTTTGGCAGCTCAAGGGAAATTGGTGAATTAGTGCTGAGTTCCAGTCTCTGTTGCCAAAAACAGTTTTTGATTGTATGAGAATAAACCTGGATGTGAGATGTATTGGCTTTTAGACCCAGTTCTGCTGTTTATGAGTCAGGTGATCGTGATTGAATCACTTAACCTCTTAACCTTGTTAGAGAGATTTTGGTGCTCAAAAATAGAGGTTTATACGACTAAAGCCTATAGTGCCTGATGTTTGAGTGGAGCTTCTGGGTCTACACTGCCTGGGTTTGAGACTACCTCTATGCTTATCGACTGTTTGGCCTTGGGCATTTAGTATCTCTCAGCTCATTTCGTAACAAAGTATAGTAATAGTACAAGGTTATGAGATTTTAATGTGCTAATACATGTAAAGTGCTGAGAGCAGTGTCTGGCAGTTGGCGTGTACTCAGTAAATTTTAGCTGCTAATGTTTTCCATTTACTATGTGGACAAATGGCTGGATTTCATAGTCAAAAATAGGGGTGTGTTTACAGTTGGCAAACAAATTGGGCCCACTGTGTTTGAGCAGTAGTTGAACTAGAGAGACAGATACCCCAAATAAATGTCTTAGAAGGTAAGGGACAGGCCTTCCCATGTGTACCTACTTTTCACTGGATCCTTGTTGGAAAGATTGGACTTGAATCCTTTCAGCACTCAGAGTTTCATGAATGGAAATATTTCAGAGCTGCACAAATGGCAGAAACTGTTCTCCGAAGTATGAGAGACTGGCTGGATCTTTCTTCATAGAGCATGAAACAATTGAAAGGTCTGATTTTACCCATTATTCTCTTACTGTTTTTCCCACACCTTCTCCTTGCCTCCTGTTAGGAAGGTCAGGTTTTTATTTTAGTTTTAAATTTGAAGAAACCAGTACACAAAGAGGTTTTATACATACAGGGCCAGAAAAGACTAGGCTGACCAGAGTACTAGCTGTCTTCAGTCCCTTTCTCTCTCCCCTGGCCTACACTGTCTTTCTAAACATCAATTGAAATAAACTCATTTTTAAATTTATGCTTCACCAAAGCATAAATATGTCACAAGGTCTTATTTATCTTTTGAAATTTGGAGTTTAATAAACAACTATTGATTTCAAAGGAAAATGAATATTCTATTAGCAAAAGTTGTATACTGCCCAGGGAATCTCAAATTACTTCTAAACAGAAGTCTCCACTCATTGTATGATGTGTATAATATATTACACAAGTGCATAACCTCATAAACTTTTGCATAGCAAAAATCATTTCCCTTGCCAATTTTACGTGAATTAAAGCTCAAACTAGAGTTCCATGTAATAATAGATCCATCACGTTGGTCTTCATAAAATGACAGGTCAACCTTATTGCATTAGCTTGTTAGGGCTGTAGCAACAAAATACCACAGGTGGGTTGGCTTAAACAACAGACAGTTATTTTCTCACAGTTCTGGAGGCTGGAAGTCCAAGATCAGGTGTAAACAGATTTGGTTTCTCCGGAGGCCTCTCTCCCTTGGCTAGTAAACAGCCGCCTTCTCCCTGTGTCCTCACCTGGCCTTTTCTGTGTGCAAGCCCACATCCAGTATCTCTTCCTCTTCTTATAATGATGCCAGTCCTATTGGATTATGACCACACCCTAAGGGCCTGATTTTAACTTAATCAACTCTTTATTTATTTATTTAAAAAAATTTTTTTAACATTTGTTTATTTTTGAGAGAGAGAGAGAGAGAGACAGAGTACAAAGAGGAGAGGGAGACACAGAATCCGAAGCAGGCTCCAGGCTCTGAGATGTTAGCATAGAGCTGGCCGTGAGGCTTGAACTCACAAATTGCGAGATCATGACCTGAGCCAGTCAGTCACTTAACCGACTGAGCCACCCGGGTGCCCCTTAATCACCTCTTTTAAAGGCTTTCTCTTCAAGTAGGGTCATATTCTGAGACACTAGGGTTTGCAACCTCAACATATGAATTTGGAAGGTCAAGAATAAGTCCGTAACATTTACATAATGGAAGAGCAGAGCAAAAAAGGTCTTTGCTGTTAATTTGCTTTGTTTTTCATTTAAAAAGAGACTTTAAAAAAATTTTAATTAAAATAAAAATGTAAAAAATAAAGACAATTGGATTTATTGTGGTGATCATTTCACAATATATACATACAAATATCAAATTATTACATTGTGCATCCAAAACTAAGATGTTATATGTCAGTTATACCTCAATAAAAAATTAGTTAAAGTAAGTTGTGTTTAGTGGCTCCTGGGTGGCTCAGTGAGTTAAGCGTCAGACTCTTGATGCTTAACTCAAGGTCGCTCAGCTCAGGTCATGATCTTGTAGGTCCTGAGTTTGAGCCCCGCACTGGGCTCCGCGCTCATGGTGTGGAACCTGCTTGGGATTCTGCCTCTCCTCCTCTCTACCCCTCCCCTGCTTGTGCTCTTTTCCTCTTTCTCAAAATAAATAAATAAACATAATTTTTTTTTAAAGTGTGGTTACAGAAGGTCGGCATACTATTTTATATGTCTAGATATATCCCTAGAAGAAAAAGCAAGTAATGTGCATAAGAATAAGAGCTTCTCTACTGAATAGTAAAACATAATATAAAGGGATCGATTATTTAATTCTTAAACAATCATTATGCACCAAGCTCTGTTCTAAGTACTTCACAAATGTGAGCACATGTAATCTCCAGTACATCCATATGCTGTTACATTCAACTTACCCCTCTAATCCAGTCTCTGATCTTATCACTGTCTGGCTCAAAACTGTTCAATAACAACTTTCTATACACAATAAAATCCAATGCTTTTATCTTGGCACAGAAGAAACACCCTTCAGTGTCTGCATACCAGGCATGGGGAATTCTTTGCCACAAGCTAAATTCTCTCCTTCATTTTTGCCCTTACACAGGCTATCCATTCTGCCTTTTGCTATTTAAAAAAGAGGGAGAGTAGGAGAGACAATTCCTTGGTTTATCTATCGCAAAATGTTGTTTGCCATCCAACAAAAGGCAGTGAGGCATAGTGGAAGAGGCACAGCCTTTTGGATCAGACAGATCTGAAGTTGGATGCATTATTGCCAGTTAGTTACTTTTACCTCTCAGAGCTCCAGTATCTCCTTACAACATGGAAGCAATACCACCACCCTGTCAGGTGATTGTGAGAATTAGACATAATTGCACTTTGCACTCTGCCAACCATATCTATACATGTATATGTGGTGTCTAATAGTGCTTATCATTATATTATTAATCATAATACTACATACACTGCTGTTCCTTGAGGGTAAGACAGATTAAAGGTAAAAATTCTGGCAGATGTTTGTCTACGTTGAACTTTGATTGTTCAACTTAATATTCCATTTTCATATTCAGTAGTGTTAATATTCAGATAGTTTACTTGCCATTTTCTCAGATCAAAATATTTTAGCATTTTTATTTTTTTAATGTATGTATTTTACACATGGTAATTGTTTCTAATGTTGCATATATGTACATTATATTCAGTAAGTAGATTTATGTTTGGTCTAAATTTGAAAGCAAAGTGCCTATTTTTTAAACCACTCTGTTGAGGTATTATACCACTGGATGTATTTGGAGATTAGTATAAACTTACTATCACCACAATCTATGCCATAATCATATCTGTCACCTGCAAAATTTCCTCCCACCCCTATTTATTATGTTTTGTGTATGATAAGAATACTTAACATAGATCTACCTTACTTCTTTATTTTCAACATTTATTTACTTTTCAAAGAGAGAGGGAGGGAGGGAGGGAGGGAGAGACCAGTGGGGAGGGGAGGAGAGGGACACAGAGGATCCGAAGCAGGCTCCACACTGTCAACTCAGTCTGATGCCAAGTTCTAACTCATGAAATCAAGAGTTGGTGGCTTAACCTACTGAGCAACCCAGGTGCCCCTAGATCTACCTTCTTATGACCATTATTCTAAAGATTATTTTTTTTTACACTGTTGGATTTTTCAGTTACCCACTTACACACTTAGTAAAACTCTAATAAAATATTGACTCATTTCAGGATTTCAAAATAAGAAAATGTACACAAACACATATAAATCCTTGAGCATGCTACTTCATGGAAAAATGAATAAATAGAGCATATCAGATATGTTCATATTTATTCTTGATATGCTTATATCAGAGATAAGTTAAGTCTGCACTGACTATTAAAACTTTATATTTCTACTCACCTGTTCTAAATATGGGACTCCTGGTCCCTTCTGTCATCTAACTTTTCACAACTGAGGCACAGAAAAACTGGAGCCAGGTGTATATTAAGCCCTCCTATTACAAATACTATTGAGTATAGTTTTATTGATATGGGTATGATGTCAACCAAAGGTGAGAGGCTAGGCAATTTAAAGGCCAGGGTGGAAATAATCCAAAATTAAAAAAGAGTTAATGAAGTACTTTGAAAAAGATTTAATGTCAAGTGCATAAAGCTTCCCCCCTTTCATACACATACATCCATCCCATCTTCCTTTATTTGATTCAAACTTACTTCCTTTGGGGCTCCTGGTTGGCTCAGTCCCTTTAGCATCTGACCCTTGATTTCAGGCTTGTGAGTTCAAGCCCCCCATCGGGCTCTGTACTGACAGTGTGGACCTGCTTGGGATTCTCTTTCCTTCTCTCTCTGCCTCTATCCTGTTCTTGCTCATGTGTTTTCTCTCTCTCTCTCTCTCTCTCTCTCTCTCTCTCTCTCTCAGAATAAATAAATAAACTTAAAAAAAACTTACTTCCTTTGATTCTCTAGCACCCTTGCCCCTCCCTAGTCATTGCTTTGTTTTTTCATACCATTTGGCTCTTTTGTGTTATATGAATAATTGTAAGTTCATCAGGTAGATAGTATTTTCTGTTTCTGTGCTTCTGAACCTCTTAACAGTGGTATTCACTTTACTAACTCATTGCCATCTGACATAATAAATATTATTTTTATATCCATCTTTCCCATCAGAATATAAACTCTGTGAGAGGAAGACTTTGTCAGTTTTGTTTATAATTATATCCCAGAATCTAGCTCTCCTAGGAAAAAAACTAAATTCTCAACCACTTGCAACAAGACAAGTATCATTCAGGGCACTGGAAATAGAGATGAATGAGTCTGACAAAGCCCTGCTCTCATGAGTTTATATTCTAGAGTACAAAAATGGGAATGAACACACACAATGGCATCAGTTAGGATAAGTGGTAGAAAGGAAAACAGTATGAAAAGATGGAGAATAGGGTAATGGTGGAATGGCGTTTTAGATAAAGTGATGAGGAAGGATTCTGGACTTTGAAAGGAATGACTTTGAACAGGTAGCTGAATGAACTGAGCATCTGAGGACTGGGGAGGTCAAGGCATTCTGCAAAGGTAGAAATAGCTACAAACGCTCTGAAGCAGGAATAAATTTGGCATTTTTAACAGAAAAAAGGGAAATAATGGAGCACAGAGGAAAGTTGTATCAGGTAAGTCTGGGGTGATTAACATGGGCCAAGTCCTGTAGGGCCTTACAGTCATCTGGAAGGTGTTTGGATTTTATTTTGCGTATGCTGTGAATCCACTGAATTAATGTCTAAATGAGTAAGTGAGTCAGTGATACCCAAATATTCTGTAATCCAAGTACACTTACTTATGATCAATTAACTGATTATTTGGTATAATATCATTTTATACATACTAATCACACCATCTAGCAAGATCCAAAAGACATCTGGTCATATGAATCTAGATCGATATGAATCCAGCTCAAGGGCTGGGCTCATTGGAGCAAATGCTGATGACCGTAGAGCAACAGAATGTGTGACCAAATACAGATCCATTACTTGGTGCCACCAAAGCAGACCAAGGGTACAAGTGGAGGTCAAGCTGAAATGTGCTGATAGATGATGCCCTTCCCAACAGCTATGTGTATGTCAGTAAATATCTCTAGAGGGGATGGACTTACTCACTTCGAAAACTTTATTTCCCTCACTTTTCTTTTTCATTGCTCAGCACATCTCTGCCAACACTCCTACAGGTGCCACATTACTATTCGAGTAGAAAAGCTTTCTCAATAGACCAGTGGCTTTCCCTATATTTTAGCTGAAAGGGACTATGCACAGAGGTTAACCACACAGGCTCTCGAATTAGACTGGTTTTTTTGTGTGTCTGTTTTGTTTTGTTGTTGTTTTTTAAAGCCAGCTGGGTGATCTTGGGCAAGTTAAATTGCCATGGTATGGTTTCCACGTTGGTAAGATGGAGACAATAATAATAATCTCCATAACATTATCGTGAGAAGTAAATGAGATAATTCACTTAAAGCACTAAATAGAGTTCCTAGTATGTGATAATTGTTCAAGAAACATTAACTTCTCTTATTATAACCTAGGAAAAGATAGAATTTTCCCTGACATTCAGCCTTACCAAGATTACTTCAAGTTTCTAAAAGCTAAGTTTGGATTAGCCTCTTTTCAAGAGAAGAAAGGCACATCCTGTTCTAACTTGCAGTGGTTCAGGACAAAACATTACTGTGAGAGAAGCCATGAACATTCTTAGAAACAGTACACATGACTTGGAGGTGAGGTGGAATTAGAGATCATGAGGGCTAAACCCAAAATGCCTGGCCTTTGTTCCTAGCTCAGCTCCATACTTTACAGATGATCTTGTGAAGGTTTTTTGAGCTCTGTATTCTTTATGGTCTTGGCTGCAATATGAGGGTAATAATAGTATCTCTCTTGCATTGCAAGATTTTTATATGAATTAAAAGTGATCATGTACAGGGGCGCCTGGGTGGCTCAGTCGGTTGAGCATCCGACTTCGGCTCAGGTCACGATCTCGCGGTCCGTGAGTTCGAGCCCCGCGTCAGGCCCTGGGCTGATGGCTCAGAGCCTGGAGCCTGCTTCCGATTCTGTGTCTTCCTCTCTCTCTGACCCTCCCCCATTCATGCTCTGTCTCTCTCTGTCTCAAAAATAAATAAATGTTAAAAAAAAAAAAGTGATCATGTACATAAATGTCTTTTGAAATCTATGTAATCCTTACTAAATGTTAGGGTTTTTTTGTATATTACAGTTCTTGAGCTCTCAATGTGGATCAAAACAGTGTTTCTTGAGATGAAAGGCACACAGGTCTGGCACTTATTTCCTAAAGCAGAAGTGAAATATTGTTTTATGTTTAGATTGCTACACCTTGGTGTCAGCGGCTTTCTGGTTTAGGTATACTTTTTTTTTAAGCAGAAATGAATTTTTAATTAGAAAAATAGAGAAAACTCTATTGGATCTGGTACTCTCATGTTCAAGGTATTGGTTTATAACATGAAGTTTAAAGAAACCAAGAGGGAGAAACCAAAAGGTAAGAATGGTACTTGCATTTCATAAAAACAAGCAATTTTGGAAATAGCTTGAAGAAAATCTCTAGATACCCTATCCTTGACATTAGTTTGGCAAGCATATAGCACAGATGTGGCAGAGAGAACATTACGGCTAATTTTATAACATCAATCTGTTGTCATCAGTATACAAATGAAATTAAACCCACATTGACAGATCAAATTACTAAAAAGAGCGATGTGTGAATTAGAAAGGAGCAAAGACCTGAGCACACAAGCCCTGATGACACCTGAGACTAAATGTTGAGTATCAAGGTCTAAGCCACCAACAGGGTGTTGTCTATATGCAACATGCAGTTTTTATTCGACTGAAGATTGTGACCAAAGTTAGAATGTTTCTGTTCAAAACAGACATCTAAGCATCTGTAGAAAAGCAAGTGGCCTTTATGACCCGAGGAAAGCAGCTGGTGAGATCTGTGAAGCCTCTGCAAGTTTCTGTAGCTGCAGTTCCTTGGAGACCTGCATGGCTTTAACAAGTGACACATCACCACTTGCTGTAGACTAAAACAGAAATCTGCAAGCAGGTGGTTTTTGGAAAACTAGAAGAAGCCAACTCCTAGATCCCCAAAGTGGAATTTTAAAAGCAGTCGGAAATAAAAGAAGAAATGGAAGAGAAGTTTTTTCTAAGCCAACGCTGGGATCCATTGTGCAGTTTCAAAAGGGAAGTTAGAGCATGTTTTGCTGTAACTATTGATGCACTAAAGACATACAAAAAAGCAAAAAACAAAAAAACCAAAACACATTGATTTAAATAACATAAGATGACAAATACGCTTCACAGAACATGTGATTCCATAGCTTTAACATAGAAATCACCACTCATGTTCCATTCTGTCTGTCCTCCTAGGACCTTATTCCATAAAATACTTTCTATTTCTCTATTTCTTCAGGCACTTCCATCCAGATTCTTTCCCTCTGAAGAAATGAACAACCAATAATACCATCATTATTTCTCCCTCATCTTAAAATATTTTTCTGGTTCCCTTGAACTAACACTTCATTTCTTAAAATGTTTTACTAAAATATCTTCACAGGATGGTTTACACTTGCTGCCTCCTCATGCTTCCCACCCTGGCTGAATCTGGCTTCTTCCTCTGGCTCCTCAGAGTCTCCAGGACCTTGTCTCAGATGTTTGTTTCTCGACCTCTCTCTGTAACATTTGGCACTATTGAGTACTTACTCTGTTTTGAAATTCTCTACCATTTTTTCCAACCTCCTCTTCTGTGTATATTTTTCTTGCCTCGTTCTTCTTATTTTCTCTGACTCCTCCATCCTTCTCATTTTATCTTATTTCTCCTTTTTTGTGTGTGTCCTAACTTCTAAAAATGATCAATTCCCTAAAGTTATTTCTTTGGCCTCCTTCTCTTCTATACAGTTATCCTTTATTGACTTAAAATATCAGGAGTAGATACTTTGATCTGCCTTACATGCCTGTGTTCTTAACCTCATCATTGTCAGCATTGCCACTCTCTTGTCCATTCCAGAATTATAACTACACAGTACCATTCACATGAGGTCCATCTTACCTTGTGTCTCTCCTTCTGCAAGACTTTTTGTATACTAGAGTTCCCACCTGGACCCTACTCTTTCCTGAACAGACCACTTCAGCCACCTTCAGAATATTCCTGCCACTCTTCAACCCAACCTGTCATTTCAGCAAACACCAGTGTCTTTTATTATCTACCCTTTGGGATTTGAAATTACACAAATAAGGTGTCCAGAAATATGGCATCACCATCCTAGTTCTGTCCTACAGCTCTTTGTCTTCTGAATTATGTTCAAAGTGTACCAGTGGCATATGATTCCTCCTTGCCAGCTTGCTTTGCAAGTGTGATTTGTAGTCCTTTATGAGTGTTCTTCTATGTATCAGAAGTTGAACTTGGATTTGTCTTGAGGATATATTGCTTCTATTCACAGATGTCTAATCTAGTGAGGCTGTGTTTTAGTTATAAATATTCTAATGTTGATAGGCAAGTTGTCTTATGAAAGTAATGTTTTAGGTTCCCATTTCACTTTTTAATATTAAGAATAATTCTGAGGTTGAGCTAATGTCTAGTTGAAACTTTCTGTGATATCTATGACAGATTCCAAAAACCTCTCTACTTTTCCATATGCTTGAAAGTATCCTTCTATATACCCAAAATAATACAGTGAAGTTTCCTAATGTGGTTTTCAGGTAATGTTTAGAACCAAGTTAGTCTCCAACTAGTATTTGAAGGTTGAGTGTATAGGTAGCTGAATTTTTATAAACCCCATCTCTTTCAACCACTGAATTAAGAAATGCTGGGTATGAGAACAGAGGGCATTTGAGAAATCTGATTCTTTCTTGGCAGCCACCAGAAATAAGAACCTACTTGCTTCAGCTTCATTGGTTAAAAAAGTGAGAAAGTCCACAGAAGTCTGAAGAGTTGCCAGAAGAAAGCCTTTTCTCTGGCAGAACATGTAAAATGGGATCAAATGTTTTAACAGGATGTTGGAGTTACATGACCTTCAATGGTAATAGCCAAGTAATAAATTAGTCTTCCCAGCTGCTAGCACATAATCATAATAGCAAATATTATGTGAAAATTAACACCATGACAGAGAGTAATCATGGTAACATAACATATTGATCACAACTGCTAAAGGAGATAGTACAGGTGCCTGAAAAACCTCAGGTAATAATAAAAACATTTAATAAAAAAACTACTTGTAAAATTAGCACAGCATTATGCAAAGAGGTTGTGAAAACAGTTTAAGTTCACACCTTAATCCTAGAAAGTACAAAGTCATTATCTGGTACATCAGCTTGTTATTGCCATAGGTTTATTGTCATTATTTTCGAGCAACTACACTTTGTTATCTACATCATTCATTAGCAAAAGAGGCATTATCAGGATCTTGGCTTTAGGGTCAAAAAATGGCAGAGCGCTTTTTCTTGTCCTCTTTCTGTTTCTTTTAATTTTCTTTCCTCATCCTTTTCTTTTACTCACAGGTAATTATACTAAGATTGCATACCTGTTAAGAATTATTGGAGCTAGTAGAAGTCAGGTCATTGTCCTTTAAAATCTCTCAATGTTGTCCCATCATCTACAGTATAAAGACCATTCTTGAAAATGTGTCCCTTATATTCCTTCAGTAACTGGCCCCTGGCCATCTCTCCAGCCACAATGTTTCCTACTTCCCACCTTATCCATTATTCTCTGCAACACCTATCTACCCTCATCTCTCATTACGTCTTTCTTCTAACCTAACATTTTGATATGGGCATGTGTAAGTCACACAAACTGAGTATCCTATGCCATCCTGAAGACCTGGAAATCCCTTTTAGTGGGGTGCATCATTTGCAATGTCATGGTTTAATTTTCTTCAATTCACTGCCAAAATTTTGTCTGTAAATAATTCAGTGATCTCTTTAAGTAGAGAGGCCAAGATAGTTGCCACTAGTTTTATATATATTTCACCTCTAATTTTTCATGTAAAAAGTTTCTCAGTTGTCCTTATAATAGTTAACTGTCCTGATAAGAGAAGCAAATTTGCCATGTATTTCTTTAACTTTCTCAAGACTGTACCCTGTACACATTCAGTTTTCAATAAATGGTATTGACCCAACTGGCTGGATGACCAGTGGTGTGCTAAGAATAAGCACTAACCTTTATTTTGGATTCATTAACTTAAACTTGAGATTCACCCTGGCTTTCAAGCCTAAACATTCTGTGTGAACTAGAAATGCCCAGAGCCCTCAAAATGATTTTCCCTCCCCGTGAGGCAAAAGTGTTTCATTAGACATTATATTTTTTTTAGTTGACACTTAGATCATAATTTTTTTTTCTGCAACAATAATGAAAATGATTAAATTCTTATTTACAAAAAAAAAAAACACCAAACAAATCCAAAGTATGTAAAGACCTGAAAAAAACCATTCATACAAAATTGAGGCGTATGGATAGCTATGAGATAGCTGAATGTCTTATGTGTTCCTTGCTCTTGAATTCAGTTTTCTAAGGATGATGAAGATCTGGGTTCATAAAATTCATCTGTTTGGCTGTTTTTTTTTTTTCCCTATCCCTAGTTCTTTATTTATTTTTCTTTATTTTTTTTAGCAAAGCAACTCAGTAATCACAAGACTCCATTTTAAGTTGCCACAATTAGTTTTTTCTCCTTGAGCAGGTCCTTTAACCTTTCTGATCCCTAGTTTCCAGGATGGTAAAATTGTGAAATTTTATAAATTATCACCAATTTCTTTTATAGCTCTGATACTAATGGACAAAAAACACCTGAAAGTAGATAGTAGGTTTTGTGCACTTAACAGAGTTTTCAATTTCTAAAAATTATGGTGTACTTATTAATATGTTCCTAATGTAATATTCAGTAAAATCTAGTGTAATAAAGCTAGGTTCACTACATATTAAGTTAACATTTTTTCATATTACATACTGTTAAATTTTTTTTCATTTAAAACATGGCCCAAGCAAATGCTAAATAATTTGTAAAATTCTTAACATATAGCAAACCCAGACAGAAATAAGCCTCTTTAAATCAGGATCATGTAGGTGGAATGAAATATTGCTTAGCGCTCTTACCATCAAAATATTGACTCAAATGAGTAGCTAATGTCCACTCAATACGAGAATTAAATAGGAATTTAATTCCTATCATCTGGGGCCCTTGTTGTTGCCTCATTTATCTACCTGCTAAGATGTTAGGAGAATTTCACAGCTTGCTAGGAAGAAGAGACTCTTCCTACCTAGGTTCTTATGTAATTTTTTTTTTAACGTTTATTTATTTTTGAGACAGAGACAGCACGTGAACAGGGGAGGGGCAGAGAGAGAGGGAGACAGAGAATCCGAAACAGGCTCCAGGCTCTAGGCTCTGAGCTGTCAGCACAGAGCCAGATGCGGGGCTCGAACTCACAGACCGCGAGATCATGACCTGAGCCGAAGTCAGACACTTAACCGACCGAGCCACCCAGGCGCCCCTAGGTTCTTATGTAAAATAAATCTTCTCAATAATGCTGGTCCCATGTATTTGAGACTGACACTCCCACCATTATTCTTCCCTTTTTCAGTAAAAAAGAACCCCTTTCATTTTTGGCTGGAACATAATCTTCTGGTTTATAAACAAACTAAAATCCCTACATATCCCAGCCTTCCTTTCGGCTAAATCTGGCCAAGCTCTAGTCAGTGAGACCCAAACAGAAATACGCTGACTTTCAGGAAGTATCCTTAAGGAAAGGAAGAAAGTTCTCTTTCTATTTATTTCTTCATACTGGCTGGAATGGAGGTGATCTGCCAGAAGCTGGATAAATTTGTGATGACATTGGTGCTTGAACTACAGGTCACATGATAAAACAATAAAAGAGAAGGAACCTGGGTCCCTGACACAATTGAGGATCATACCAGTACTGGGACACCTTATTTCAGATCTTATGTGAAAGAGAATATTGTCTGGAGTTTTCTGCCAAGCCTAGTCCTGTAAATCCATAATATTTTCTTTTAATCCATCTAGTGTCAGGTGCTGCATAGTATTGTACTTGCATTATATAATTTATAACAACTCTGTCAGGTAGGCTATCATAAAATACATAAAAACTGAACTAAAAGAGGCCAGCTTGCCCAAGTAGAAACCCCAGCCTTCTGTCACTGCCCATACCCTTGCCTTCCTCTGCTTTATATTATATTAGATATTTACTGGTTTATATTATCTGCTTCCCACCCAAATGGATAAGCAGGAATGTGGTTTTGTTCACAGAAACCTCAGCTGGGTCTGGAACAATATTTGTTGAGTACATGAGTAGATGGCTCAAAACCTATATCTTACACACCAAGTTATATTGCTCTCCACTTTCATGACTAATTCTTTGTGGGTTACAACTAGGCTACGTGTATTTTACATATTAGAAATGACATAATCTGGAGAAATATATGCAGAAAAGCAAAGAAACTCAAGGATATATTTTATTTAGTGGAACGATTTTTATTCTTAAATATAAAAGGAAGCTTAATATTTTCTGGTCTCTATAAATCCTCATGTAGGAGTATAATTAATTTCCAGGATTGACATAGAGAATTTGCAAGAAATCAAATAAGATTGCAGTAATCACACTTAAAACAGTAAAGCATCTGAAAAAGCATCAAAACTCATTCTACTTGTTGCTGATAACTCATTTGCCTGGGAAATGTGCTTGGTGATGGCCTTTTCCAATATTGCCCTCTAATTAGCTCTGCTGAATTGGTGAAAACATAAATCACATGCAGCTACATTTGAAAAATTAAAGTGAGTGCAAGAGTTTATTTAGCCTGAAGTGGGAGAAGCCCAAGACTTTATATTTAAGAGTAATTGAGACCACACTAGTTTGAGTTTCCATTTTATGTGGAGTACTGAATTTTTCAAAAAATGACCTAACAAGAAAGCTAATTTACAGCATTCTCAAAATGAATTTAAGGCTAAAGGTGATTATCTATTGTATATTTTTCATAAAAATTTTATTTTAGAAAGAAAAAAACACTCCCCAGTAGAAACTGAAATATGCCCTTTTATTCCTCCAGACTAATGAACATTCTCAAAATTGAACTCCTTGACTGTACTGTTCCTTCCTTGATTTGGTGGGCAGAATATTTGAAATATTTAATTGGCTATTTATTCCTATTTCAAATCCCATTGCATACAATGAAACTATTGGTTTGATAAGAAAACTTAATGTGTTAGAAAAGAAGAATGGGCAATGTTTGATTAAAGGTCTTTGTGTGTAACCTTTATCAGCAAGTCTGAACCAGTTTTCCATCATGCTGATTTTAGAACTTTCTAGTTGATCTGTGGGCCTGAGCTGCCTCTTTGCAGCAGTAGATAGGTGGTGGGAGGTAGCAGACATTATTTTAGTTTTAAATTTATAAAGCAGTGAGAGGGAAATATGATACCATCTTGTATAACAAAGCTGATGCATAGCTTGACAAAAGTGTTTCTGTAATATGATCAAATAATGTTTCTGTTTAACCCACTAATCTAATGAGATACCCGAGTGGGTAAAAGCTGTAGATAAGGTCTTCATTTCACAGAGAAGTCACTTTGTTTTGTGATAAATGCAAATACTTAGCAAAAAATTAAAGTGCGTGCACATGAACAAATTTGGCTATTTGTTAATGTCTTACTCTCCCATTCCCCCTCAAAAAGCTTTCAGGTGGACATAATCTTCTTCCCTATAGATTTATTAATTCTAGGAATGAGAAAAGTCCAACAAATAGGAGAGTTAATTTGCTGTTAACTTTTACACAGCATTTACCTCATAGGTATCATGTCCTGGTTCCCAGGGAGCTTTGTTCCAAAATCATAAATGTGAATGAGAGATAGGTGTGTGTTGCTTCAACAAACATTGTCTGACAATTATGAAATAGTTGTGCATGATTTAGGATTATTGCTGTGTTTTGTTTTTAGAAATTAACATTTATCATATATTGGCTTTTGGATAAGGAAATCCTCACGCAGAACCTTTTGTGGCCACACAGCATAGTCCCTTAGTTTTAATAACTTTTTTGGAACTTTTTTCATAATTGTCATGGGGCTTAATTTCGATTCCATCCATAGCAAAAATGCAGGACATTATAACATGTACTTTGCTTGATACACTCCTGGCTTTTCATTCCTGCCTCACTTTTTCATATTTATGTTTGCTTAATATTATTTTATTTCTTATTATATACATTTAAACATTACCTTAAATCTTTCTATAACCATAAAAGTAAATCAAGATTGCATAGACAGATGGATCAATAAATAGATCAATAGGAGAGAATATAATACAGCCTTGATTCTTTTAAAATTTTTGAAGTTTGTAGTCCATTTGCTCAATATTTACCACCCTATATGTTTAAAACTATTGTGGTTCCAAGTAGAATACTATAGTCGCTGATACTGAGGACCTGAAAATTGAGTAGGGGTGAAAGAGACCCCTGTAATCAACCACTGTACAATATGCTATTTGCTCTAAATAAATATAAAGAATGCTGTCAGAACACAAAAAGCTGGAACACCCAGCAGCCTGGAGGCATGATACTATCAGGGAAGGTTTCGAGGAGGACATGGTAGTTGACCCGAACTAGTGAAGAAAGAACATCCCATGCAGCAGGGCAAAAGAAGGAGGAGGGACATTAGCCAAGGCACAGAGACATGAGTATGCATGATGAATTTAAAAATCTTCAATTCTCCTTTTGTCCCAGTTGTCAATGGAGAATGGTATTGCACTGGCATGTCAGCCTAATAATAAAAGACCATATATGGGACCTGATAGAGGGTCTCAGGAGCCCCTGAATATTGCAGTCTTTGCTGCTTGACTAGGGTACAGAATAAAGCATCCTCTATCCCTGATGATTCAGATCTATTTTATTTGACTGGTGGTCAGAAGACTGCCTTTATATTGTTGCACCAAACATTATATTCAAGAGTTCAAGTATATTTGTGGAAAGAAATTCTGGCAAAGGCCAACCTAAAAAGTGCCTAAAATAACAACCAGACTGGTGATGTTAGCTGTACAGACCTGATTCCCCAAATCTGCTAAGGTTTAAAATTAAGATGAACACTCTCCAGTGGAACCATAGGGAGGTGACTTTCAAGTATACTGGTGTCTAGAAGGAAATAAGTTTTCTATCCCTATAAGAGGTCCCTCAGCGTATCATCCATGTCTTAATTTCTTAAAAAAAAGTGCATATCCTCAGAAGAAAATACATCTCCTCAAAAGATACTTCTTAATTACAAATGGGAAAAGTGGGGAAATCTACCAGATGCAGTTTAACTGAGTGATGAGTCAATATTACCAGGAATAAGAGCTAAGCATATCCTTTATCTCCTAATACAATATGCCAAGAAAGGCAAAGAAAGAGAACTGTCCCACAGTGAAGATGGAGGGAACATGACAACTCCATCCTTTGCAGGATTCTGGATGGGATGCTGGATCACAAAAGGGACATTAGAGGTACAATTGGTGAATCTTGAATAAGGTTTATAGATTATTTAATAGTATATGCTAATGGTAATTATACTGTAGTTATGTCAGATTACCATGGTGGAGACAGCTGGGTAAGGATATACAGGAATTCTGTGTACTATTTTTGCAACATTTTTATGTCTAAAATTATTTCAAAATGTTAAGAAAGAGAACATATAAATTATGATTCTTCCCATTTCCATTTCTTCTTAGTCTTATTCTTTAAAAAAAGCTAACAAAATGAACATAAACATAAATATAAACCTGTTTAATTCAACCTTTCATCTTTCAAAATGTTTATTGCTTTCAAAAGTTATTTTCTTTTCAAGAATATATTAACCGAACTCAAGCTTTTTTGCTTAAAGAGTGTAAGACCAACAAGACCACTAATGTAGCCTATCCCCACAATTCTCATGAGAGACATTTTATAGACTTCAGTGGGAGAGGGAAATTTCCAGAATTAGTAGTGGTCTTGTCTATCCTCTCATAGTAATGTTCTTAGGGCTGATTTAAAGACCTCCTCCCACCATTAAAACAAAATTTCTCTCATTTCTTGTTCGAGGGGGAGGAGTATGTCTTTCACACAATGAAATATACTTCTTAGGTCCTGATAATCCTTAAGCAGAACGTTGCTAGCCCTTTAATTCCTTACAGTTGACCTAGATTGTTACAATGAATTCAAATCTCCTGAATTGATTTAGCTGCCTTGGCTAGTTTTGCGAATGCAAATTTTCAAAATTTCTACTGGCATAGGAAACTATAATCTAAATAAATGTGTATTCCCCCCACTTCATATTTTTAGGCTGCTTCTAAATACTGACCTCACTTAAATATTTATAAAGGTTTCAGCATCCGAGAATCTTTTTCATCTCCCCAAAAATCTAGTAAATGTCTGACAATAGTAGGCACTTTATTAACAGGATGGATGGAAGGCCCTAAGCTAAAGAATTTGCTTGATTGAGAGGCTCTAATGGGTCTAAACAGAACTGCTTTCCATCTCCAAAGACTGCTGCCTGGGGTCATTTACATTTGAATACCTAGAGTTAGTGAGAAAATTTGCTTAAGACTGACTCAAGATCAAGGTTCCTATTGAGAAGCTAAGTAATTTGAAGGGCTTTTAACACCTTGTTAAAGGTAGAGTCACAAATAGGGGCTTGCTGGGATTATCAGTGGGTGTTCCCTGTGCTGTCCACCCAGACAAAGGAAAGCACAAATGTAAGTAAGGCTGAGCCAACTCCATGCAGTTAATATGGTAAGACTGAATAATAGTCCAGAACCATGGAGTCTACTGTGGGAGACCAGAGGAAGGAGAGAACATTTGAATTTAGAACCCCCTGAGCAAGGCCATTGCAAGTATGTGTGAAATGAAGCCCCATGGCTATCAGTTCTGCAGAAACAGAAATGTAGCCTAGAGAAACCTAGAAAAGTCCTGTGAAGTCCCAAGACTGTGTCTGCTTGAAAAGAATAACTAGAAACACCCCACCTATTTGCTGTAGAGCAACACTGATCAGAACCTGATGGTCTTCAGTGGATGGTATTGGCTGTCAATCAGCAGAGGAACTGGATGCCTGTGGGTTTCGAGCTGAAGAGGGCACAGAACCACCAGCCTTACTTCCACCTGTAGCCTATCTTGTCCTGAAACCATGAAGTTGCAGTTAAAACTTAAAATGCAACTGATTGAATTTAAATATCAAGTTTGGTTTTGGGGCACCTGGGTGACTGAAATGTCCGACTTTGGCTCAGGTCATGATCTCGCAGTTCATGGGTTCAAGCCCCGCGTCGTGGGGCTCTGTGCTGACAGCTCAGAGCCTGGAGCCTGCTTCACATTCTGTGTCTGCCTCTCTCTGCCCCTCCCCCACTCGGGCTCTGTCTATCTCAAAAATGAAGCATTAAAAAAAGTTTTTTTAAAAGATCAAGTTCATTTTAGTCAATGATTTATCAATCAGGCAGCATCCCATTTAGCAAATAGATAGGAGCTCTGGGAATGATACAATCTGGAAGACATCTGTAGACAGAAAATAGGGAGGGACAAGGAAAGTGTGGATTGTATCAGGAAGGTCACCATCCTTCAGGGAACAAACAGGGTCTTATCAAGTGTATTACATCACTAATGCTGACCAGGAAATTCCAGACTGACTGGTTAAGATTATATTCCTGGAGGAGATTAAATTTGCAATTAGGTTAGATATTAAGTCTCCTTTGGTGATGTGGCCTTAGCACAAGTTATTCCACTATGGACCTGTTATCTCTTTTTTAGCAGGGCTTATTGAGGAAAAAGGAAAAAGACACTCAGAGGGGCATGATTCTAATTCCCAGAACACTAGGGGTACTTAAATAACCTTGCCTCCTTTTAGCTGTTCTGTTTTCAGTCTGGTTGAATAACTTTGAAAAGAGTATACCTTCAGCTTCTCTGAGTCTTGGGTGAGTGGTGTAAATGCCTCCTCAAGAAGGGGTCTCACTAAAGATTCCTGGGAAGACAGCAGCAGTGTGGTCCTTATTAGCACTGAGGAGCCCTCTGGAGGCATGGCAGTAGTCACTGAGAAGGGAGAGGGCTTATTAGTACTGCACTGAAGTCCAGGTCTGAGATCAGGACTGGCCTCTTTACCTTAAGTCTCTAAAAACCATCTGCACAATGATTGCAATTAAACTTGTGTGTGTGTGTGTGGGGGGGGGGGTTGATTTTTATGAAGCAATAGGCACCACAGAGAAAACTGGCAAAACCTGGCCTTGAGCATCTGTTTTTCCTGTCCCTTATTCCTGAGTGTTGCAGTCATAAATTTTCTATAGTTGAGTAACATGGTTGATAAGGAACGCTGTGTGATACAGCAGGAATGCGGTGTTTTGTTCAAGGTGGCCTGGCTACAGGGGAAAGGAAGCAGTATGTCACCCACTGTCCCATGGGCTATGGCATATCTCAGCTCTGGTCCCACAGGGCCTTCGATTTAGCTGAACGATGCAGCAGGAGATGGATGATTTGATGTTAGCATATTTTCTCCTTTGTGCTGCTAAGATGATTAAAGACCCCTATTTGGTTCTCTTCACAGCCCCCTTGGCTGCCAAGTGGAAGAGTTCTCTGTCCTTGAGTCCTTCCTAAGGTGTATCTAAGAGTAAGATTTGAATATGCAGAATTGAGAGTAATGTGGCCATAGCCTCCCCCTACCTCTATCCCTCTGAAGCCAGCTAGATATTTAACAAAAAAAAAAAAAAAAAAAAAAAATGAAAAGAATATGATGTTGGTGATGGGGAATTTGCTTCATAGTATCGGACTCTTACATAGGGACACAAGACCCTCTAATATCCATATTTTTGGGTGTGTTTAACATTAATGTATTTGGGTGGGCACATAAAAACCTCATCTCCAATTGATAAAAAGATCAAGGCCTTTTAAGTCTTACATTGTAAAACAAAACAGTCATTGCTCTATTGATATGAAAACTTTGGTCCAAAGTGGCTCATAAGTACTTGTAGTTGAATTTTTGAACGCCTTAATGCCATTACTGAGTCTGGTACCAAAAGAAGCTATTTATATTTTTAAAACAGCCCAGTCTTAGAATCCATTAGTGACATTTTCCCCATTTCTGTCAGGATTCTATATAAACTGCAGCCCTGGCCAGTCCCAGTGGAGATGTATAAACAGGAATCACTTCAGTCTATACTTTGACTCTCTGGAAAGAAAGTAGAAAAAAAGAGCAACTGAGTAACAGTGAATGATAGTCTTTTCTGTCCTGTCACATAAGATTTGAAAGAAAACATAATAAGAATATGAATAAATGAATTACTGTAAGGATAATCTGTACTCAGAACTTAAACGAAATTGTACACAACTACTGGAATATAGACAGGGGACTCCAAAAGCAAGTTCTTCCTCTTCTTCCTCTCTTTTTGTGCTGGACTTTCCTATAAAGGCAATACATTCTTTATGTAGAATCTATTGCCTTTATAGGAGTCTTTGTTTGGCAAGCCTGGTAGTAAAAGGAGCCTAAGGAAGTGAAGAGAGCTCAGAAGGGGGAAAGAAGTAGCACTCACTAACTAGGAGAAGTTGTAGCCACTGAGAATTTGTGGGGTCACTCACAATGGATTTTCTGAACATCTACTTATTTCTTCAGTATTTTCCCAAAGCAGCACTTAGTTCATGAAATATCCTCACTCTCACTTGGAGGTGCCATGGATTTCTATCAGCATTTGTCTCACCCATTCAAAGGTCCAGAAGCCACGTTGGTAATATAAAACTACTGCCCCAGAATGTAGTTAAGATACTTCCCAGAACTGTTGTTGAACCTGTTTGTCCCTGGGAATGGCCACAGTTAAATGCTAGAACACTCAAGATACACTTAATGGCCTGAACCAGAGAGGTATAAACATACCTAATTTGTTTCTTTGTGTTAAAATTGCAAAGTTGGAAATTGTGCAAAATAAGTTTTATGTACCACTCTGAGAATAACCAGTCTTCATACCAGTCTTCTCAAATTTATCCTCAATAAGAAGACTTCTTATTTCCTGGGGATTTTCTATGTATTCTAGATAGTTGGCTACGAAACTGGGTTATTTATACTGTGGAACATTATGTTGATGTCTGCTTCTCTTTAGAGAACTTGGAGTCCTCTTCTCTACATGAAATTTACTTCAGTAGCAGATAACGTGTAACAACTATTCATAAAATTTATCTACCAAATATTGCAGACATATCTATGTTTTCACTTTTTTATATATATGCTTGACTATGGTTAAGAGAGAAACATGATAACTGAAGGATACAGTGAACACAACTACAGTCTGCAATCTTTGCTAAAAGATTATGTAACGCATAGGTAAATGTGTATGATGTCCTTGGTTTTTACGACTGAATCAGTAAGCAAAATTTAAAGTGGTGGTTGAACTACTTCACTATCTATGTGGATTGTTAATGTTCACATCTGTAAAGAGAACTTGAGCTATGCTGTCTTGTCACCAAGAAATAAATGTCAAAATTCCCAGAGATTCTGCAGCCTTTACCTAATAAGAATAATATAACATATTATGCTATACATATAATGTACATTATAGTAATGGGTCTGAAGCCGTCAGAAATGAGATATGAAGATGGGAGAAGCAGCCAGGGTTTTATATTAGTGATGCTATATTAATTATGACAGAGAAGGTTTTTCTATTATAAGCTTCATTTTTAAGATGCTTGAAACTTTCCCACAGGAATTTCTCTCATGACAGGTTTTTTTTTCTTTTTCTTTCTCTCTCTCTCTCTCTCTCTCTCTCTCTCTCTCCTTTTTTTTTTTTTTTTGTCCTACTAATGAAAATAAGGAGATTGGTTTTTAATGTTTTTGAAAGATTTTATCTGGGAATAAAAGTGTTTTTCTATCCATTAGAACAGTTTTAAGGTACTTTACTTTCTGAATCCTCAAAACAAATAGCTTTTTAATGACCTTCAAACTTGTCTCCAATGAAGAAGTTTAGTGCCTTTGGTGTATTAGGCAGTTTGATTTGCAAATAATTAAATTACAAGCATTACCCAATGCTTCCTCTGCAAATTATTATGTCCCCAAATAGCAGTTAGCCCACTGCACCTTACAAATGAGGGGAACTTGCAATTAGTCAGTCAGTTACTGAAAATTAGCCATTCCTAGAATGTAAGTGCTGTGGGTACAGTTTTGTATGTGCTGAAAAAGAAACTAGAGCTGAAAATTAGTTGTTGGGCACTGACATGACACAGTCAAATATAAGTGAGCTCTGCTAACAAAGGAGTGAGCAGTATCAAGCTAAAATAGTGGCCTATATGATCTACTTTTTGTTTAAAATCTCACTAAGACAGAATCACCTCATTCTCTGAGCTCAACAGATTGAGATCCACTCAGGAGACACAAGGTTGAGATCCGAAACTGGAAAGGCCTTTGCTGCTCATTAAAATGTTAATTATGCCGTGGAGGGTTCAATGCTGTCCTTCAACCATGAATTTTCACTGCTTGCCTTATTAATGTAGAAAGTAACCATAGTTCCAGAGGAGCAGCGGCATGATAGGAAGATAGAATGCACATTTATTTAAATGTACAGCAACACGTTATTTCTTTACATGCCAGACTTTTGAGAAATGGACTCATGTACTTCTTCCCTTTTGTCACCACAGCACTAGCCACACCCCTACAGTTTCTAATTGTGTTCGACGTTTCTGGGATTTTCTTAATTGGGATGGAAATGGACAAGCTTATGTTTGTCTCCACGATCTGAGGGCAGAGACTATAAATTCATAGAATATATTCTGCCCTTTCAAATTTTTTCATGAGAATTTAAAAATCAAGCATTAAGCATCATTAAGCATTGCACTTTAAAAAGTCATGTTACATAATTCACTTATAGACATTCCTGCTTCTTTATTACCCTTTTTGCATGTGCTACCGTTGAGGATTTAAGCACGGGCTATCCTTGCTTTTCCATTGCTACTCTGAGATCAAATCGCCATGTAGTCAAGAGTGTACAGCTTGGCAAATCAGTGGTATGAGATGTTCAGGAGTCTTAGAACGATGCTTTCTCTGTGAACCTGTGTCAGCTGTAGCACCCACTCTACCCTCACTTACCTAACATCTTTTTGCTGTGTGGGGAGTGGGTAACTTATGCCATGCGACAAAAGAGATCTGTCTTCAAGATCCCTAAAAGCCAGAAGTTTGTAGAAATCACTACATTTTTCTAATTTCGTATATTATTACTCTTGACCTATACTTATCAGAGCATTTATTATAAATAGTCCTAATATCCAAAGAAAGTACTTTGAATGGAAGGTTTTCACTGATAATTTCATGGTAATGGCAGCGTTTGGGAGATAGAAAGATTACATCCTTTGCATTTCATGTCAGAATATGACATGGATTCCTTCCCTGGTAATAGATACTTTTCTTCTTCATATTTCACTAGCCTACCAGTGATGTAAAATTTGATTTAGCTGTTGGCCATGTGGTTATATGATCCCAAAGGTTTAGTAATCTGGGGTTCTGTTTCTAGTTCTTAAAATCCTTATAGTAACAACAAAAAAGTTCATGGTGAAAATCAATTCATACTATCTCTTTCTTCTTCATAGAGGACGTTAGTTACTTTGTTAGTTTTAACTTTGGTTCTTCTAAACATGGACTTTGGCATTCCCCTCTTAAACCTGGAAATGTTATGATGCCACCATAAGAGATAATGTTTCGTGGATAATCTTGTTCATGTTACTTGACTCTTCTGACATGGTCTCTTGTTAATAAAATGGTATATGTGATCATCACAATATATTGCGTTTATTTAGGAATGTTAACTTTAGATATACGATTTTCATTCCCATTAACAATGCCTAGTCCATATAACCACTAAATAAATAGTTGTATAAGATACCATTATCTTCAGTTTCATCAACACAGTATCTCTATAAGATAGGTAGAACATGCACCTGTCAAATTTTATAAATGAGGACACTGAGTGCCAGAGTAGGTTAGGATTTCTCCCAGATAATAGTATTCTGCTGTGGTGCAGCTGAAACCAGAAGCCAAGTTTCCCAGTGCCATATCTGTGACTTAAAAAAACAACAACAAAAACAGAAACTATCTGTAGGATAAAGATACTTGTTTTCCCATAGATTCTATAGATAATGTTTAAAGGGGAGCAAAATTGGCAAACTCTTTTGAAACTAGTCACAAGCAAATTCAAGGTATAATTTTAATTAGAAGGGGAAAAAAACCTGATGGAAAGTTATTCTAATATTTACTGAAGCCATTACTATGAATTTGATGTAGTGCGTATACTTATCTGTGTCATCACATAGGTACAAAATGTTTGCAGCATGGCTTTTACTGAATGAGCTTTTTCACTTTAAACACCATAATGCTGGGATATTGATTAGTTTTTAAAGAATTCGATAGTTGCAAATGAATGATATTGTAACAGTGCAAAGTTACTTGAATAAATATAAGACTATGAACCACCTGGTTTTGAACAGATTATTTTCTTAGTTTATATTTTAATTGAATCCAGCTTTTCACATACAGGCCACTTTATTTCATTTCTGTTTGTATATGGTAATACTTTGTTCTACCACTCCAATCATTTCCATATCCTTTCTACTTATAACCATGTTCCCAAATTGCACATAATATACTGAGGGAGTGAGCAGAGAAACATTGCCCTAATACTCCAGATTCCCTTTGTCAGAGTTCTAAGAATATTATGTCATCCAAATAGTCATTTAAACCATATAAATCTCCAACGATCCCTGATTTTTGCATTTTCTATGTAAGCAATGATGAATCATATTTTTGGTTGTATGATTAACTCAAGATTTAAAATTTCTATTTTTTGAAACTAATAAATCTGACATCAAAATCGCATATTCCCAGCTTTATCCCAGAAACAAAGCATCAGGATTTTGAGTGAATTAAACTTCACCTTCTAATTGATGTCTTAGTTTCACATCTCAGTAGTAGTAAGTTGTTGAGATCTATCCTTCTTTTGGGTTAACATTACAGACATATGCTCAAATTTTTAACTTAGAAAACAGCTAACCTGTGACCCAGTGCCAGAAGTATGACTAGATCACTTTACAGCCAAGCCACATCATAATTATAATTTCAAATGGAATGGGGGAAAAAAGTTGTATAATACAAATAGCTGCCTAAGACGCTTACTCAGTAATTCTGCTGTTGAATGTTTTTGTGCCAGAGTTTTAGCCGACAGAAAATTTTTGTGAATCATTGGTGTACCTTTTAGAGTGTTTTAGGAAATGCTTTTGACAAATAATGTTTTAAGCAGTATAGTGATTTGATTTAGAGGTATTAAGAACTATGGGAGAATTCACAACTCTAATAATTCCTTCCCAAGGTATTGTCAGGGAGGAAGACTTTCCTCTGCCCTTCAGAGTCTTTTAGTTGGACTAAGAATCAAATTGACATGAGACAGATTAGCAGGAGAAAATCAAATGTAATTTCTTCTGTACGGGAAATCCACACAGAATTCCAAAGGCAGTCAGGCAAAATGAGGTATATGTGTAATCCTGAACCTAGGAGAAAGGGGGTAGGAGTCTGTGTTCTTCAAAGGGAAAGAACACACTTCACAGGAAGATGTAAAAGAGTAAATGCAAACAAATGTTTGCTGGGCTAAGCAGAAACAATGGGACATAGACGACTTTGAGATTTTAATTCTCAAAATACTGTCACCTTTTCTGAGCACTGTCCCTGCGTGTTCTTAACTCTGGTTGTGTACTCTCTTTGTATCTACCCCTCACTGAGAAAACAGAGGAAGGGGAATCTGCTTTTAAGTCTTGCAGACTTGGGTTCAATTCCTGGTACAGCCCTTTACCAGCTGGGCAGCCTTACTATAGCCATAATTTCTTGGCTTCATTTATTTCTTTTAAACATATAACAATAAAGCCAAAGACAGGCAGTCCAGGGCTTGTATGGTTATTATACAGATTGAGGTATCTAGGCAACTTCCAACTCTAGGCTCTTATATCTCTAGGATCTTCATGATTCTAGATGGATGCATTGGGTCCATTTGTCTCAATATTCCTATCTGGGAAAATAACAACAATAACTACCTTGACATTTAGATTTAGGATTAAAAAATATATAAAGTATCTACCATAGGACCTATCAATGAGTTATACACTCTATAAATGTTAGCTGTTATTTTCATTACCATGATTATTATATTTGCCTATTGACTAATGATGGCAGCTAGCATATTTTAACCTTTAATTATTAATAAATCATGGTGAGGATATTTATACATATTTATAACCCAGTAGATTGGCCTTCTTAGTGTTATTTCTTCCCATACTTTTTTTCTACTCTTACTGTTTCCAGTTTTAAAAACAACAACAGGGACACCTTGGTGGTTCAGTCAAACATCTGACTTTAGCTCAGGTCATGATCTTGTGGTTCCTGAGATCAAGCCCCATGTCGGGCTCTGTGCTGACAGCTCAGAGCCTGGAGCCTGCTTCAGATTCTGTCTCCCTCTCTCTCTGCCCCTCCCCCACTCACACTCTGTTTCTCTCTCTCTCTCTCAAAAATAAACATTGAAAAAAATTAAAGACAACAACAAAAAAGATAATAGTTTTCCCATTTTATCAGTTTTGTTTTTGTTTTTGTTGTGCTATTGAGTTTTTTTTTTTTTTTTTTTTTTTTTTTTTTTTTTTTTTTATTTTTGGGACAGAGAGAGACAGAACATGAACGGGGGAGGGGCAGAGAGAGAGGGAGACACAGAATCGGAAACAGGCTCCAGGCTCCGAGCCATCAGCCCAGAGCCTGACGCGGGGCTCGAACTCACGGACCGCGAGATCGTGACCTGGCTGAAGTCGGACGCTTAACCGACTGCGCCACCCAGGCGCCCCTGTTGTGCTATTGAGTTTTAAGAGCTCCTTATGTATTTTGTATTTTAACCTCTTATCAGATCAATGGTTAGCAAATATTTTCTCCCATTCCATAGGTTGCCTTTTCACTCTGATATTTGTTTCCTTTACTGTGCAGAAGGCTTTTAGTTTGATATAATCCACTTGTCTACTTTTGCTTTTGTTGCTTTTGGGAATGTACTTTGGGAATGATCATTGCCAGCGGCAAGGGGGTGGGGTGGGGAGGAAATGGAGAGTTTCTATTTAACAGGTGTTAAATTTCAGTTATGCAAGGTGAATAAGTTCTAGAAATCTGATGTACAACATAGGTTGTATGGTGCATTTAAAAAATTAAGAAGATAGGGCACCTGTGTGGCTCAGTCAGTTAAGCATCCACCTCTTGGTTTCAGCTCAGGTCATGATCTCTGGGTTCATGAGTTTGAGCCCCACATCAAGTTCTATGCTGAAAGTGTAGACCCTGCTTGGGATTCTCTCTCTTCCTCTCCCTGCCCCTCCCCTGCTTGTGTTGCCTCTATCTCTCTCAAAATAAATACAATTTTTAAAAAACTTTAAAAAATTAAGTAGATCTCATTTTAAGTATTCTTACTACAATTTGAAAAGTAAGTAAGAAAGTAAAATAAAAACTAATACTGGCAATAGAGCTGGTGCTACCATTCTTGTAAATGATGTTCAGTGACCCCTAAAGGGCAACATGTTCATGGTTTTAATGTGTATTTTATGACAAAGAGGCACTACACCTGCAAGATAATTTCCATTGAAGCCCTCAAGCTCCAAAAGACAAAGTGCAAATCTAATATATCCACAAAATAACCTAGCTTAGCATCTGCATCATATTAGATACTGAATAAATATTTGTTAAATAAACAAATGAATTAATGATGTAGGAAAGTCCAGCTTTCTATATCAGGTCAAAATCAATACCAGGTATTTACTCAACAAATATTTACTGAGCATCTATTATGTGTCAGCCACTCTTTTAAGATCTGGGAATTCTGAAATTAATTAACATAACAATATCCCTGTTCTCAAGAAGCTTACATTCCAGTAAGAAAAGACAGGTCAAAAACAAATGAGTCAAAAAATACATACATAATACATTAGATGTGATAAGTGCTGTGGGCACCAACAGATCAAGGTAAAGACAAAGGGCATATGGAAAAATATTGAATAATGTATCAATTATTATATAGCAAACCTCCTCAAATCTCAGTGCTTAAAACAGCAACCTTTTAGTTGCTCATAATTATATGACTCAGCTTCTTACGTTGAGTTCAACTGGTTGGTTCTTCTGCTATCATGGGGGGTGGCCCAGGTGAGCTTCGCTGAGTATGAGAGACAGCACCAACTACCAGACATGTGAGTGAGACTATATTAGATCAGCCAACCACAGGCTGAACCGACAAAACTGCAGTTTCATGAATGACACCAGATAAAACCATCAGAAGGATTGTCTCATCATGAGACTGCAGTTCTCTCTGGGAGTTCAGCCTGTGGTTGACTGGTCCAATATAGTCTCACTCACATGTCTGGTAGTTGGTGCTGTCTCTCATACTCAGCGAAGCTCACCTGGGCTATCCCTCATGATAGCAGAATTTCAAAATGATGAGAGTAGAAACTATGAGATCTCTTGAGTCCTAAGCTCAGAAGTCACAAATCATTTCTAGTGCATTCTTCTGGTTAAATCAAGTCACAGGGCTTACCAAGATTAAAGGAAGAGGAAATAGACTGTACCTTTTGATGGAAAGAGTTATATAGAACTCATGGCCATTTTTAACCTATAGATAGGGAGTTACTATCTTATAGTGGAAAGTCAGTAATGACGTCTCTGGTGGGATGACATAGTGCAGAGACCTACATGATATGAGGGAGTAAGCAATGTAACATTCTTGAGGAGTGCATTCTGGGCCAAGGGAATTCCCATCAAAAAATGCCAAGGTGGGACAACAAGAAGCTCAGTGTGCTTAGAAGTGATGGGCAGAGGCAAGTGTGTTATGAGATGAAGGTAGAGAAGCAATGACAGACCATATAGTATAGGTCCTTATAAGCCATTGTAAGGTGTTTGTCTTTTAGTCCAATTGAGATCAGAAGAACCACTGACAGAGTTTTGAACAGAGTGACATGAGTTGACAAATGTTTCAAAAGGATCTCTCCAGCTGCCATGTTGAAATTGAACTTCAGGTTATGTGGCAAAAATGGGAACAAGGAACCCAGTGATGGGATTTACCCAGGCAAGAGACAATGGTAGCTTAGAATAAAAGGGTAGAACTGATAGCATTTTCTAGAATAAGTTGTAATAAGGCAGAAAACATATACTGGATTGTGTGCCGTCAATCCCATCCAGATTGTCAGCTTCTCTAAGAAAGAAATTGTATTAATTTTTTAATGTGTCTTTAGCATTTCAAAAGCACATTAAATACTTATTGACTGATTAGTGAAGACTCCAGTCTTGCTGCTGGATTGAAAATAATCACTACATCATGCTGAATCTTTCAGAGTTCATCATCAAATGATGTTTGAAGACCAAAAACAAATAGATGGGCCTGTTAAGATCCATTGATACTCTTCAGATTACATTTCTACTATATGCTGAAGAACAGCAAATGAATTAGAACTGAAACGATTTGTCTGGATCCAGCAGTAATAGTCATTTCTTGAATGCAAATAATCATTAAATTAACTAAACAAACATCATTTAGTCCCTACTAAGTGAAAAGCAGTATGGCAGAGATTCAAAGGCAAACAAGATACAATTCTCAAAAACACTAATATTCTAGTATGGCATAAAGAGTATTAATTTTATAATTGAAGAAAGTGAGGTAAATTTATCACCTAATATTCTGGTGTTGGATAGAAAGCATTAGTAGACACACAGGATTGTGGGGAGGATCTAAATATAGAGTATTCCTGGAACTACTTCATTTCTCTATAACAAATTAGAAATCTAGTATTTTGGTAGAGGCATTACTATTGATTCCAGGCCCAGTATGATGGATGATAAGTGCTCTTTTTGGTGGTAGCAAAGTACCTGCTTCTAAATTTCATCCTAGTGAATGAAGTATATATGCTTTATGTGGGTGTTAATCTTTATTTATTGTGATACACACAAACACACACACACTAGTATATAATATTATATACAGACACCATTATGATTGACATAAAATAATTTTGAATAACAATTGAATCACAATACAGAGAATATTTTTAGAAGGAAAAAGAACTTACAACTGTTACCCATTATTGTGTTCTCAGAATTTGCAATTTAATTTTTTTAATGTTTATTTTAGAGAGAGAGAGAGACACAGAGAGAGAGAGAGAGAGAGCAAACAAGGGAGGGGCAGAGAAAGAGAGGGAGATACAGAATCCGAAACAGGGTCCAGGCTCTGGGATGTCAGCGCAGAGCCGGACGTGGGGCTTGAACCCACAAACTGTGAGATCATGACCTGAGCTGAAGTCGGATGCTTAACCAACTGAGCCACCCAGGCGCCCCTCAGAATTTGCAACTTAACTTTTACTGTATCACCCAAACAGTAAATGATCTCACTAAAGAGATATTAGAAGTTTCACATAATGAAAAATTGGTATAAAATCAATGTTTTTCTTTAATGTATCATAGGATATATTACTTAAATATAGGTTATAGACCATAGAGTATGACAATCTATCTACCTTTTGCTAACTTTCTCCATTGATAACTCAGTTTGTTAAAACTGTGACAGTAGTGCAACAATGCTTGCAAGTGTAAATATGCATGACATTCTTATAACTTCATAGGACATGTTACATTCTGTTCTAAAACAGATTGCAATTAAAATTTAGCATTGAAAACCTCTAGTATGGAAGTGAGAAACCCAACTTTGCCTCTCAGTCTGACTTAAAACAAGTTTCCTAAATTCACTGTACTTTACTTGTCTTATCTATAAAACTAAGTGGTTGGGATAGATCAGTGATTCTCAACCCTGGGTGCACACTTGAATCATCTGGGGAGCATCAGAAAAGTAATAATGCCCGGGGTCCACCCTAGGGCTTAATTTTTAAAGGACTCCAGATTAATGGAATCAAGTGTAGAAAACCAATGGGCTAGATGGTCATTAAGGTTACTTCTGCCAAAACTTTCTAATTTTATATTCATTGTGTTTTGACATAGTAACAATTGCTAGAGATAATATTTTCAGTTTTTGTATGGCCTAAAAAGTAGAAATTACCCTCAAATACTGTTTCAATACAAAATTGAGAATATGTTCTCATTTGTACTTCAAAATTTTCTGTTCTATGGGAGTAATTTACACCAAGAGCCATATATACATCATTTATTTGGGTGTAACATATACATTAAAATAGTACAGGGGCACCTGGGTGGCTCAGTCAGTTAACCATCCCACTCTTGATATCAGCTCAGGTCATGATCTCACAGTTCATGAGAATGAGCCCCATGTCAGGGCACTTTCAGTGTAGAGCCTGCTTGGATTCTCTCTCTCTCTCTCTCTCTCTCTCCCCTTCTCTCTCTTTCCTCCCCCTCTTCTCTCTCTCTCTCTCTCTTTCTCTCTCTGTGTGTGTGTGTGTGTCTCTCTCTGTGCTCTCTTTCTCTCCAAATAATTTTTAAAAACAAATAAAAAATTAAAAAAATACAGATTCAACTAATTTTTAGATATTAATGACCATTATGATGGGAAACAATTGCTTTCTTTCAGTACACATTCATTGTAAAAATAGTATACTCAGAGGTTGTGTGTAGATTTTTTTTGAATTGTCGTTGTATCTATGTTGATTTTGGAGAAATGGAGTATTAATATCCTAAAAGATAATAAATCACCTAAAGTGTATAACTTATTCATAATAAATACTTTATGCATTGATTTATTATGAAACAGAATAGACAGTTTTATAAAAGAATGATTCAAGTGAAACGCCTGGTTGTATTGATATGTTAAAAGGTAAAAGTTTCATTTCGTGAAATGTGTCACTAAGTTTTTTCTATCAGGTTTTACTAAGCAACTTTGTCACAGGGAACAGATAATTTTTTCTGTAATCTTAAGTACTAATGAATAGCCACATGTTATATTGTTTAAAACTCCCATGAAATCAAGAACCCAATGATATACTCAGATCCAAAAAGAAACCAGACAGATTGTTAGGAAATTTGGGAAAGATCTCAAATAAATATTAAGCTAGAAAGTAATGGATTTTGTGTCTCATATTTTCACAGAATTCTGTGCTTGTGGGTATGTACGTTTGAATACTTTGTCCAGGCAGACTCTTCTTTTAGCCAGCCTAATAATAGGAAGAAGGAGAAGAGGTACAGATGACAGCTAACAGCTAACATGGGTGAATGTAGGTGTAACCAACAAAGAATGTGCTGGCTGTATGGAATTTCTGCAGGCCTAGTTATTTTTGAAAGCTATTTGAAATAAGTTTTAATGCCCAGAAAAGACATTGTTAAAAGGAAATATTTGATTTTCAGTATAATATGTATATCTGTATCATAATTCTATGTTCACTTCTGACATCATCAGTCTGTTTTCCTTATTATATCTTTACTGTTCGTACATATTTTGTTGTATTTGTTTGCCTTATTGATGGAAACCTGGAGTTAATAACTAAACAATTCACAGATAACCCATTAATCATAACATGCAAAACTATGACATTGGAAGGATAATATGACTGCTGGAATAGTCCACATGTTTGAAAATCTTGTTCTTTGCAGACTGGGGAAGTATTTTGCTTCACAGTAGCTCTACCAAATATCAGTTTGCTTTACAAGGTCTCCCTGAAATCAATCAGACACATGTACCATGCTTTCAAAGAATTTTGTATAGTAGGAATAAGCTATGAAATGTTTGAAAATACAAATGACACATACTATAGGTTTTGTAATAATAATGACATGTATGCTTGTATTTAAAAACTAATTTATAAGAGTTTATATGGTTTTAAAATATCAAGAGGTTTTATGAAATAATATAAAGTATAGTATGAGAATGGCATCATGTTTTTTTGCTCAGCTTCTACCAAATGTAGAAGTTGGGTAATTGCCTCTGACCTTTCAATATCTTCTCCACTACTCATCTCCAAATCCTGATGTTCTCCTATCAGATACATTATTTTGTATTTTCTACCTTGTTTTAAACCAGGAAGTGCACATTATACTATACTCAGTCACTCATATTATTATTAGTTTAATCACATAAAGTCAACAAAGGGAAAATAATTACAAAGGAATGTAGGGACATAGGCTAGGTAGTAGCCTCAGGAAGGTGCACATGAAGAGGGGATCCATGAGATTTGAAGCATTTCATGCTTGGGGTGGAGTGAGACTGGTGTCACTTACTTTCCAATTTTGCCTGAGGCTGGGCTAGGTCAGCAATGCAATCATTGTACAAACAAAACAGACTAAATTGACCTACTTTTCTTAAGATGTCATATAAAATGTACATGATCTTCAGAGTCTAGCAGCGTTGTATTGAACATAGACTTTATATCTGACAGCCAAAGTTTAGTGATGCTAATATTTTCTTGAGTAAACAAACTTTCATTACCTGGATATAAATATATAACTGTCTCATATGAGGTCTTATTTACAGTAAAGTTTTTCCTTATTAAGACTTTGTTTTATTTGTCATAGCTACATAATGTGAAAAGTTTAAGTACTAGACTCCATCTTGAAAGCACAGATATAGCATTAAAGTAGAGCTGCCATCCAGGCTGAATAATGCAGAGGTTATGTTTTAAAACACATCAGATTCCCTTAACTATATCTTTCTTCTTTAAACTTTAATCAACTAAGATAAATGTTTTTCATTTAGCCTTAACTGTTGTCTCAAGAAGATAGAAGACAGATAGTTAATGAAATAAATTGAAGTGCTGCTATGGTTAGGAAGAACTGAAATTTAATTCTGTTGCAGTTGGTTGAAGGTATAAGTGATATATATTTTTAAATTTGTCATGGCTGCATGATATCATGAGAAAGAAAAGAGACCTCCTAATTTTGAATTGGTAATACTTAAAATTCTTTGGCTGAACTTAGGTAAATATTTTATGTAGTCCTCCTCAAATGCAGTGTATTCCTTCTTAAAAGAATTCGTAATTAAGAGTATTTTGAGTCATGA
Organism: Neofelis nebulosa; assembly: GCF_028018385.1. Classification (NCBI taxonomy): domain Eukaryota; kingdom Metazoa; phylum Chordata; class Mammalia; order Carnivora; family Felidae; genus Neofelis; species Neofelis nebulosa. Next base: position 66,031,212 of record NC_080787.1, read on the forward strand.
ATATTAATGATACAAAAATCACAAATACTAGAAACATTGCTTCTAGATACCAAAAAGCATAGTGTGAATTATATTCTGTAGCTCATCTTGGAGGTTCAACTGTCAGAGAAAAGCCTCTCTCATTGAAATCTCTCAGAAATATACTGCATACATATTTAACCCAATAGCTTTAGGCATTCAAGGATAGAGTAGGTGAAATCAAAAGTATCCTATCGAAATTATGTGTTATTTCTTCAAATTTTAGAGTAGTTTTTAACACAGATAATAACGTGGTTTGAAATTAAAACACACACATACACAGGTTTGCTAGTTAGAGAGTTTCCATACCTGGGGGAGGGGAGGTGAAAATTGGTGCATTCAGTATATAACACGTGTAATGGTAATAAAGTTGATTGGTCGAACTCTCTAGCTTTTTTTTTTCTTTTTCTTTTCTTCCTCTTCCTGTAGAGTAGCTCAGTTGGGGGTGGAAGGGTTCTCCCCCCATCTTATCCCCCTACTAAGAAAGCGTAGGTTGATACCATTTTTATTGTTCTGCTGGGGTGGGAAATAAACCATATGCTTTAGAATTTTGAATGACTAGACCAAAGGCAAAATTGAAGCAGGCCCTCTTTCCCCCTTCCTACCGGACTTTGGGGTATGGTTATTCTTCCAAATGTTTTAGCAGACTTGGTGTTAGCTTAGTGTTTCTACTCCAGGGCAGAGAGGCAGGTCAGGGGAAGAAATGTCAAGGGTTTCAGAGGCATGTTGGGCTGAATGAAGTGTGGAGTGGGAAGCTTATGTCTGAAACCTACCCCTCCCCTGGATACCAGGCAAAGGCAATGAGAGTCGTAACCAGCTGATGCCGCTGCTGCTGCTTCCCGTTTCCAGGGTGAAATTTTCACAGCAGCTAATTCTAAAGGGAGGAAAAATCCCTAACCAGCAAAGGAAAAGATCCTATCACTCAACCCAAGCTATATAACCTTTTAGGCAGGCTTTTCAGAGAAATCCGCATTTTAAAATCCAGCGTTCACGATCCAAAAATACGGACGAGAATCAGAGCTGGTATGAAAATCTGAAAAGCCTCTTTACACTCTGAGTGCTTGAAACGATCCGATGAGCATAGGAAGTGGCTGCCAACGCTCTGGCGGCTGCTCGTGCTGCCACCGCCGCTGCTGTTCCTCGCAGAGGGCTGGACAGAGCTAGTCCCGGTTTCAGCACCTCCGGCGCTGGACAGCTCTTCTGCACGCTCCTGCTTGCTTTTTCCAAACACTCTCGCTTTGCATTACTGGAGATGCATCTAAATTACGTTCTGTTCAACAACAAGTAGATTTTTTTTTTTTTTCCTGACGGGAATTACAGTAGACGATTCTCTCAATTAAACTGCATTTTCTTCTTTACGGATTTGGCCGTCAGGCGTATTTATCCCGATCTCCCCCCCACCCCCCCTTTGCAGGAACGAGTCTTTGGGAACGTGGTCCACCCAGGGATGTAAAACTGTGCTTACCGATGCATCCCATACGAAATGCTTATGTGATCGTCTCTCTACCTTCGCCATTTTGGCTCAGCAACCTAGAGAAATAGTAAGTAACAAAGGGAAAACAAGGCTCTAATGCAAAGGCAGGGACATTGTGGCGAGGGTTTCTCCAGGGAACTGCATTTTAAAAGGGGAAATGGAAAATGTTGCAGGGTGGCAAAATTGGGTTCGTCTCCTCCTTAGCTTCAGTAGCTTGGTAAAATGAATTCTAGTTGGTGTGTTATAACTAAATACTACTCAATTTTATGTCTTCTAACTTGAAATTTCTGCAGTATAGTTTTGAGGATGTACTCCATCATATTACTGATATGCTGCAAACTTTCAAATAAAAATAATTGCCAACTTAACCTTTATTTTGGAACTGAAAAGCTGGTCTGGGGAATTTGTGAGAATACTGTTGGTAATAGAATGAAGACCCCAGACACTATAAGCCAAAGATATTGCATATCTGCATTGGGTATTTTCAGTACAGGTTTTCTGGGGGTGTCCTTGGATATTTATTTTTAAAAAAACAAATGAAGTTTTCATGAAAGCACAGACTGCCTGAAACTGTAAAATCATTCCTTAAAAGTGTATAGGCTTGTAAAAAACTAGTTTCTGAAATAGACAGCCGCATAAACTATCTAAAAGAAAAAAAATATCCTCATAAAATGCAGTTTGAAGATTATTTCAAAAATTGAAATATTGAAAATAATTATTTAGATGAATGTGGCTTTCTGTCTAAATTTGGCCTAAATATGCCTCACTCTTCTTACTTATTTTGATGACAGAAATACATAATATAATTTAATGTGCATACCTAAGGTTTGGAATACACTTGATCTTAAAGTGTATTTCTTCAAACTTCCAGTATTAAAAATAAGAAAAACAATAGATTTCATTAGTTAGTATCATGTTAGTGTCTAAAGAAAGAAACCTCTCAAATCAGTGACTGCTTATAATCTTTATATATGTTTCAAAATATATAAGGCTTATTTGTCAAGGTCATGTATTTCAGGGACTGATACTGGCATTATGAAAATCATCTCTGCATATTTCGTTAAAAATATAGAAAAAAACCCACAAAATATGTTTTAAGTTCCTGATTTTGAAATCTGATTTTCTTCTATATCCTTAGAGGCCAAGCAAGTGAAATTAAATAAGAGAATACTTGACTTAGAACAAAGTTGTCAAAAGTCAGAAAGTTTGAACAATTTTCAATATCTAGGCACCAGATTGGGGAAGCAATGAGTTATAAATGAGAAGATCAAAGTAAATTTTACCCAAAAACATACTGTGAAATAACTGAACTATAGTTGTTGAATAAAAATGAATGCTGCTTCAAATTTCAGCTAGAGAAAATTTAACATGTGAATATTCACCATAGTTTTAGTTTTAGTAATTTGTTGTAGAAAACCATAGTGGGTAGTATGCCATAATCAAGCATTTAAAACTCTCAGGCCTTTATTACTTCACAGTGGGAGAGAGGGGGGAGCTAGAATTAGTCATTTTAGAGGTTGAGAATATATGAACTGAGTGGTTACTGGGTAATTATCTGGTAACTATAACAACTCTATTGGCTGTTTTTGAGTAGGATAGGGTAGTTTTGCTGAGTTTAGAAGTTATTTCAATTTATGAAAACGTTATCTCTCCTTTTTTTGTTTCTTTTGTTTAATTTACAGATCATGGAATCCTCTGGTACACCTTCAGTTACCCTAATAGTAGGCAGTGGCCTTTCTTGCTTGGCCTTGATCACCCTCGCAGTTGTCTATGCAGCATTATGGAGGTATGTAATCAATTAATGCACTTGCACTGGAATGCTCTGTTACTCAGATTAAACCTGGCAATATGATCATCATTATGTCTCCTTTTTAATTTACTGAAAGAAGTATTTTTAGAGCAGAGTTATTGCAGTGATTGAGCCATAATAAATGAGCTTAATAATAAATAAATAAATAAATAAATAAATAATAAAAATAATAATAATAAAAGTTCTTACTAAATTTCTTGTCTGTTTTTGCCTATGATGAGAAAATAAACAGAACAGACACACTTTCCTTCCCAATTCAAGTGATGGTAGCTTTCAACAAGTTGCTTATCCTCAAACATGGTATCCGTAATACTCCAAGTTTAGTCTATGTTTGTTTCTATTTATCTCAATTGCCATTGAGCTTTAGAGTTTAATTGGTACAGCCAAAGTAATATCTCTGTTATATAAATATGTTCTCCAAATTCTTAAGTTTTAAGTTTTAAACTTAAGAATTTAAGCACATGCTTTCATTATATCCCAGACAATGAGTAAATCTTCTGTATTACACAAATACCACAATGCTATAGGAAAGACTTGTGGTTGAATGTTTCCAAAAAGTCATATTTTGGCAAACTGATTACAAGTGAAAAATACATAAACAAGGGCATGTAATTGAAAAACTTTGTTCTACAGTATTTGAAATTGCATCTGCTTGATAGTGCATGGAAACTTAGTATTTCTTGAAGATGTGTTCTATTAATAAAAATTAGACCTGTGTATTTTAGACATTATATTATATCTGTTCACATATTGGTAAACAGTACCTAACCAAATGGCCAAACTTCCAAATGGATTTAAAAATATTAAGTGTGAGACATTTTTATATCCACCTTAATTATTTAAAAATGTCCCCAAATTGGTTGTTATATTAGTAACTAGATAACTGTATATTATTTCCTGAAAACTTGTAATATTAAAATTGCACAAGTAGCTAGTCCTTGTGGTTTACTGTTACTTAAGAACAATTCAGTTGAAAAAGTAATTATAATTTAATAAAGAAATATCATTTCATTCAACATCCTTTCAAAAAACTAATTGTCCATCATATTTTATATTCTTTTGAGGATAAGAATTAATTTTCCAGGATATTAAATTGTCAGAGATACTAAAATTTTCATGCTTCAAGCAAAATATGTACACATTCTTGCTCCATTGACATAGGTACATAATAGAGGTTCTGCCTTCCTGTGGAGGAGTTATCTGGTAGTAAAACACTGACAGAGTGAGACTATCTGATAAAATATGGCCAGTCCCATGAAATGGCCTAGGCACGGCGTTGTAGACAATAGAACCCAGGCTTCATTGGTCAGTCAAGCAGACATTGCCCTGGTAAAACAAGAACAAAATGCACAAAGGCTGGGAAAAAGACACCTTTGTCTTCCACAATTACCTAAATGGCACTTTTCAGAAAATGAGGCAGTGTTTAAGGGCCAGGACGTTAGGTAATCACAACTGCATCATAATTCATACTCACTGAAATATTTAGAACTAAGTTCCATTTCTCAATACTTAGGGTTCAGTCACCAATTCCACCTTCTTTTCTCCTCTCAATACTTATAGTAAAACTAGCAAAACCACTGCCAGTATAAATGATATATAAGGAAATACAGGATTAATTAGTCCGTAATAAAGTTTTCTTTAATCCAGAAAATCCAGAGAAATCACCTATGAGTTTTCTAAGAATTACTCAAACACCTGAAAGGATCTATTAAAACTTGATGTGAAATTGAGAAATTTAGAAGACAGTACTAAGAAACAACATAAATTTTGATTCCTAAAAATTTAGTTGCTAATCAACTCATTCTCTACAAATAGAATGATTGAAATAATATTAATAGATTTATAGAAGTTTCAAGATTCATAAATTATTGAGTGAATCTTGTAGCGTGACAAATTTAATGAATTTTATAAACATTAAATTTACCTTACATTACTGGATGGTATTACTGTATGGTAATACTCATGTTTTTTTTTCTAATTAAAAAGTATAAATTTTTAAATTTTCCAATGATTTGCAAGATGTATGAACATCAGAATTATTTTATATATATGATAGTATTTTGAAAATTGGTATCCCTTATAGTTCATTAAAGATGTTCATCAAAAAGTTAATACACTAAGTTATGTTCTCTTCATTTACAAATATGTTCTGTAGAGTTATATTATTACATCTAAGAACACTTGAGCATATCTTTTTAATCTGTGTATTGAAATGATGCATTTACAAATTTTGTTTAAAACCCCAAATATGTTTATAAAAAGTTTTGGAAGTTGAGACATTTTATAGAAATTTTTAAAGCAATAATGTGACTCAATATTGATGAATAACAGAAACATCTGAAGTCTCTTCACGGTGGTCAGTCTGGGTCTTTTATCACCATGATTTTCCCATTTACACAGCAAATGATATCACTGAAACCCTTTTAATAATGTCATCTGTGTGCTTATGTTGTCATGAAAGCCATTTACATATAAAGGGTCAATTTTTTGCAGCCCTTAAACTTTATGTGTTATATCTCCCACTCACGAAAGAAGAAACAACTTAATATTTGATGATGTCTTTAGCTTCCCAGTGTGTGGTTTATTATATTTTTAGATAGTGATGATGCAGGGACAAGGTTAAGCAACTCTTGAGGACATTTTGTATTGAGAATTGTCCTAGGTTATTCCTATTTGGGTTCGTTTTATGAAGAAAGGAAATTTTTTCATACTGAAAAATTGCTTTTTGTATTTTATTGTTACTTCGGTTTTCGTTTTGCTTTCTCTTCTGAAATATATGATGGAATGTGAGGCTTCTGCCTAAATATTCCTCAAAGACAGAGATAGAGAAGGAACTTTGACAGATTTTACTTTCCAAAGAGAGCCTCCAGATCTCTGGCACCCCCATCTGACACTGCACAGGAAAGCCCTAGCCTGCTGTGGAGAGTGATTCCATGTTCTAATACAAATTGAACAGTCTCAAACACACAGCAAGTACAAGTATGTCTTTTTGTTACTGTCACTCAGTAATTTACCGTAAGGTACAGTAGAGCAAAATAACTGTTACCCTTTCAGGGTAAGCAGCTGGTAGAACATTTGATTCTGATCCGTTTTCTCTATGGCTTACATTCTTGGTGCATGTAAAAATTATGTAACAGACTTTGTATAAACATTCCTTCATAAGGGTAAAACATGGCAGACACCAAGTAATTTTCCAGCCTGGTGGTGAATTATCATTTGTGGATTGGACTAGTTTTTGGAGATGAAGATTAAGTTTTTTGGTTTTTTTGCTTTGTTTTACTTTGTTTTGGTTTGGTTTTGGTTTTGGTTTTGTTTTTGGTTTGCTTTTGGAACAATTAAGAAAAATATAAAGAGTAGAAGATGACATAAAAATATTTGAGTGTATGAAATGGTAGATGAGTGTTCATGGTTTCATGAAAGTAATGGCTGCTTTCTAGAAACAAAGGAATACTTGAGAATCTATGTGGAATTTTTTTTCCTTTTGGTTTTCAGATTTTCTATTGATTTTATATGATAATAAGCATATTATATATACATATAAATAATGGTAATTATAGTAATTGATATATTTCCAAGAAATTTTATATTTTTAGTAAAAAATTATATTGATAACAGATGTACAACTTAGACTCTGTTAGAAATGCCATGTTGTCTACATTAATGTCTAAAGAAAAAAAATTATTCTAAAGGACTCTAGGACATGCCATGTCACTATAAAATTGGGTTTCTAAGAATACTCTTTATTAAAAAAAGTTTTTCATATATTTTATTCTATGAAGGATATATTTTAGTGTTTTTTTTCTGGATGAATTTCACCAATTTGCATAATTCATAATTCTTCATGTTCTGAATTTTAAAGTTGAACACTCTCTCTCTTTCTGGCTAGGTACATACGCTCTGAGAGGTCTATAATTCTAATTAACTTCTGCCTGTCTATCATCTCATCCAACATCCTCATACTGGTTGGACAGACTCAGACACATAATAAGGTATGACTGGTAATTATTCTGATTCTATATGTGTGTTTATGTTTTGACATAAAGTTGATTATTGAAAATCTAAACATTCTAGATAAAATGGAGAACTTCTGATAAAAATTATTTTTAAAAACAAAATTATTTCATTGCTTACTAAATAAAAGTATTGCCTAATCTAGACTAGAAATACATTCCCTTGGCTTAATTTCCTGGGGATTGAGAGGCTGTTTATAATAGTAAAAATATGTTTGTTAAGTATTATATCAAAGCTCTGTGAGTTCAAAGCCTTGGAACATCAAAAGCACAAATTTTGATTCATTATCCTAATTGCAAATAGAATTGCCCCTGTTTTGGTCTACTTTATTAACACACTGATTCCTAAAAGCCAACTATAAAATGCTTACAAGTATAACGTAGAACATGAACATCTACCCAAAAATTATCTATTGCAATAATTGAAGACAATATTAGCTAAAAACACTAGATTTTATGCTTTTCAAAAAGCTTTACTTAACCAAAAAGCACTGATACTTTAGGTGTTCAGTTACTTTAGGTGAACAGTTCTTTAGGTGAACAGTTACTTTCAGCAGAATGTGAAAGTATAGGTCCTATTTACAAGAACTGACTTGAATTGAATGATCATGTTTTTTTCCAGACATGACTGTCAGCTCTCTTTACTAAACTACTCTGAATGCATTGCAAGAAACCCATACTAGCAATCTTTAATTTACCCCAATCTCAAAGGAATTCTGGTAAACATTGCTTTGATAATATTTGTTGATTAATCCAGGCCTGTTGTTTTTTTCAGCTTTTTTTATTGTCAAGTGCTAAAGCCAGTTATCGAACTTTTTTAGAAGCTATAATTAAAAAAAAAAAATCTAATACACTTTTCAGCATGTCTTTTTTGATAGATCAGATATTTGTAGGAGAGGTATCAATGTCAAGAACTATAGACGGTCTGTTTTGCTAATCTCCGCTCCTAAAACTGCTGATTCCCACCAAAGAATCCAAAGAATCTGATTTTGGATCTGGGTAGGTAGGGCCTAGGAAGTTCTTTAGGTGATTCTGATAGGATTTCTTCTTGAACCATATTGGTCTAGGCCAGGGGGAGAACCCAAGGGGGAATCACTAACCCTGAAGGACAAAACAAAAACAGTTAACAACCCAATAAAGGGCCCTGTGGAAGTGAAAAAGTACTTTCATGTACTTGAATATTTAGTTTTTCTCCTATTTAGGACTATAACATGAATTCAAACAAACAAACAAACATATATATGAATATGAAAAGGGAAAACAAGAAGAAAGGATAAAGACCAAAGTTGAGGAACATGCCAGACGGAATTAGGAGAAGAGAAAGAAATGTACAAAATAGCCAACATCGGAGAAAGTGGGTGTAAACACTGGTACAAGCTGGAAAGGAGAGAAAAGTAAAGGGAAGTAAGGAGAGATGGAGAAAAGATGGAACTGTAAACCCTAAAGAATTACTAAATTACTCATCTCACCCTTACCTTTTTGACTGTTTACCTGGGCGGGGCTTCAGATCCCTTAGAAATGCTCATTTACTTGTCAATACGTCTTTACAATTCTTTGTCCTTAAGACTCGAGGTAGAAAAGCAGAGCTTTTCCTCTGACATAGGAATTATTTATTGGGTTGGGAATCAGAAAAAATCAAGCTTGTGGTAGCTAAAGCCCATAGTTTGAAGTTTTTGGTTTTGTTTTGTTTTGTTTTCACCCAAGCCCCGCTTTGCTCTATCATTGTTTACCCTCTTAACACTCATTAGAATTTGGAAAACTACCGGATCTTCAATACAAAATGTGCTTTTAAAACTGTTTCGTGCTGTATGGCAAAGTTTTTACAAGTGCTGAGCCCAATGTTTAAATGGTAGACTTTTTCGCAAGGTTTACTACATATTACAGTGATGATTGTCTAAATCATTCCTATCCAAAAGTAATATAATGTAAGCCACAAATGCAAGTTATGTATATAATTATAATATTAGCCAGCTTAAAAAAGCAACAAGAATTACTTTTAATAATTAATTTTAATAATATATTTAACTTAGTATATCCAACAGATGGCCATTTCAACATACAATTAACATTTTTGGGTCTTAATACAATATTTTGTAATAATTTTTAAGTCTTCAGAATCTGATGTGTATTTTATACTTATAATACATCTCAGTTCAGACTAGCTGCATTTCAAGTACTCAGCAGCTATATGCAGCCAGTGACTACCATATTATGTAGGTCTAAATGGTAATAATATTCAGAAACTAGTCTAGAAATTACATGATTCTTGCCCATTTTGCCTTTCCCAGCTTTTCGGTGTCCTTGTTTTTTGATAGAGATGTCTTTTTGATATTTACAAATATTAGGAACATCAAAGGCAGGATAAGACAAGTCTAGTTTTACTTTTCATTTCTGATTATAAAGAATGGCTGGTATGGGCTTAAAAAAAAAAATAGTCGCCTCAGGTAATTAACTGCAGAGTAGATTCCATGTGGTTTTGGGATCATGGTAGTTTTGTTCCAGATAGCCTAATTTTTGCTGCCACAGTTACACTTGTGGGGAGAAGGGTTTGGTAGGTGGTAGTAATGGTGAAGAAAATGAGAAAGTACTGGTTTTCTCTTATGCTATGTTAACTTTGCTTTACTGCCCTCTGAGTAGATGATTCTGCAAGCCTAGAACAATTCACTAATGCATTGTGACTAGAAGGGAAAAATGTAAACAATGGGATTTTGTTTTCAGCCATTCTTAATAATACCAAGTTTCTGGGGAAAATAATATATTTTATCATGTGCTAATTAAATTGATCCTACTTCATTGATCCTATTACATTTTTAAAAAGTAATATATTGATCAGTGGCTACAGCATTTTATTTAGGTTGTGTGTAGGACCCCATTGCTGCTATGGGCATTTTGTAATTGATCAGGTTCCTATCTTTGACTTCCTTGGTCAGTTTTGATTGATGCTTTAATATTCTTCATTTGGAAAAATGGAAACACGTGAGAGTTTCTTGATGAACAAGTTATTTCGTGCTGCCTCTGAGAGTTGTCATGGCCAGTTTGTGTGAAAACTGCCATTTGGTGCTGATCCAGAATAGTTTTGCAGTGTCATACTGGGGTCTTTCTCTGAACTGCTTGTTGAAATATGATAGACTCAGTTGTGTCACTACTGAGTATTTCTTTTGAGTTGGGATAGAAACAAACTGAAATAATTCATTATTTAAAGTATGATGTATTCAAATCTTTAAGCTATGGAGTCAATTATTACAAGCAAAGTAAGGAATCAAATGTAATTTCTTATATCTCTTAAAATACATTTATACAATTTAGTGATAACTCACTTCATTATAGTTCATTATATTTCACTTTCTCATAAAGGGTCATTGCCTTCTAATAGCTTTGTGTAATTTCAACCAGGATGTTCATGTATCACTGAAATGTTATTGTTTGTGAAGAATTTCCTTGGTACCCTAAAGTAGGCAATTTTTTTTGAACCATGTAGACTCTTTTTGGTCCTACTGTTTTGCAGAAAACAAAGATTATTTTGGAAACATATATTCAGAATATGGTTTTCTTAATCACAAAATATATCCCTGCTTCTTTCTAAAAGACTTTGAAATGATGTATGATATTAAAGACTTCATGGAATTCTTTTTAAAAAGTGATAAAAGCCAAATTTAGCAAAACTTTTTTTTTCTTGGTTAGACAACAGTAGCCATCCAAGAACTTTAAAATGCTAAGAGATAGCTTCTTTCCCACAACCTCACTACCAGGTTATACTGAAAGCAAGTCAAGTCCAGATTCTATCAAATAGTTAGATATTTTTTAGATAATTGTTTTAGCAAATCAGGAACAAACCTGTTCTATAAGCTCAGTGAAAATCCTAGGGCCTTGTTGTTTTAGGTACTTGGACCACACTTTGTGTGCAGCATTCACTTGAGGTAGACATAGCAACAGTCTAGAAGCAGTCTTCTGTGCTCTTGAGTCAGCATCATTGAATCAGAAATCCTCCTAATCCAATGTCTGGACACAGAATGATTGGGGATAAAACTGTGGGCCCCATCTCTAAAATATGCTGGATATAGGCCTCCATGAAATCTTTCATATAGTCACATCAAGAGTAAGAAGTGTTTGTTTAACCATGTTAGCTAATCCACATATTCTCAAGCCTTTATTTTCATCAGAGGGAGCCAATGAATACACCCACTGTAGTGATTAACCACACACTAGTTTATCAATAAAGACGAGCCTTTTATATTCAGGTTGATGAGTCAAGTATTGATTATGGGCAAATCTACCTAGATCAGAAGGACTTGGAGTTGCCATCTCTGGAGTATGGCCGTTTTGAATGTAATGCCAGCTGACCACTCTGTTGTATGCATTTCTGGACAGCTCCTAGAATTAAAGGTTGCACTAATTGGCACATATATAGCATCATACTGAGAATACCAAAGTGTTATAAAATAAATTACAGGCATCCTAAAAAGACATCCTAAAAGATAAGTATTTTGAAAAATTGTAGTCAATTGTGAGAAGGCAAAGTTAGACACTAACTTTAGTCTTAAGAGACCTAGCAGAAGTTCTCATTGATCTATCAAGGGAAGCTTCCCAAATTATTTCATAGGTGTAAACATTTCCTTAGCATTATTCAGGAGAAATTCATCTCCTGTTTCTTTATATACGGACCATTGAATTATGTAATGGGCTTTGTCTTTTAATTCAGTCTTGCATAAAATACCAAAATTCTCTGTGTTGGAGCACTCTTTAAAAGAGTCACATACTCGGGGCGCCTGGGTGGCGCAGTCGGTTGGGCGTCCGACTTCAGCCAGGTCACGATCTCGCGGTCCGTGAGTTCGAGCCCCGCGTCAGGCTCCGGGCTGATGGCTCGGAGCCTGGAGCCTGTCTTCGATTCTGTGTCTCCCTCTCTCTCTGCCCCTCCCCCATTCATGCTCTGTCTCTCTCTGTCCCAAAAATAAATAAAAAACGTTGAAAAAAAAATTAAAAAAAAAAATAAAATAAAATAAAAAAATAAATAAAAATAAAAGAGTCACATACTCTAAGAAGTTTTATTTCTTCATCTTGTGCTTATTTACCTTTTATAAAATGTTGCTTTTGTTCTGTAGTTTGTATAGAGATAATTAGTAAAGATATAGACCAAACTAGAAGGCAGTGGTCATTCTAATGGAAGATGTTTTTGTGTTGTAAGGATTATGTTACTTTTAGAAATAAAATATTTAAAAGAAAAGGAAATAAATCTTGAATTTGAATACCTGTAATTGGGTGAAGCATCCTCTAATGCACCTATTTCTTCCATGACTTTCTTCTGCTAGAGATCCAGATTCTTCCCCCATTTACTTACATGTCTGGCCTCTGAATGTGTATGTGTTCAATTTCTGAGAAGAAATATTGAATATATGTCTTGAGTCACCCATTCTGTCCCTCCTGGGACCTTCTGAAATGGTCTGCCTATCTTCTTGAGACTCAGTGCTCTATCTGCTTCCCTGGAGATCTGCATCTCTCAGGTGGTGATAGTTGAACAGGCATTTTAAGCCAGATGGGTCTAAGCATACTAAGCCTGCCACTTCCCAGTTATATGATCTTGAGTATCATATTCAGCCTCTCTATACCTTAGCTTCATGTTAATGCCTCCCTTATAGAGGCGTCATCAAGGTTTTATGAGGGTAGTACCCATGAAGCACTCTAAAAGCACTCCTTAAACAGTAGCTGCAATTATGGTGATGATGATCATGATGATTCTCAGATGTACATCTGATTTAGTGTTCTCTTCAGAGCTTCAGACTTTCTCTTGTCCAATTCTGCTCACCACTAAATTCACCGTTTGTGTCCCTGCCCCACAACCCAACACATTATATATAAATTGAACGTATTTTCTGTAGGCTCCAACCCAGTTACATATACTGGGACTCTGAGAGTTAGCCTTAATGTCTCCTCCTCCCTCATCCAATAAGTCTCCCCCTTGTGCCAGTTGCACCCTTCACATGCTTCTCAAGGCCAGCTTTCTGCCTTTGTCAGGTGGTAGTCATCTTCACTGGTCTACCACTTCCAGCATTGTTAACCACACTCTCTACCTTGTAGCCCAAGTGATAGAGCTAAAATTCAAATCTGACCACCACTTCACTTCTCTGTGCATTTATTGCTATCTCATCTCTTTACAGAAGTTATTTTCAAACTGTTCAGACATAAGCAGTGACAAATGTTTTATTTATCTACGCAGGTTTCTATTCACTAATTTTCTTACATTAGTATACTGGAGCTCAGAAAAAAATTTTGCTGAGAAAGAGTTCTGTAGCTTATAAAACTTGAAAAACCTTAAACATGACCTATGGTGACCTCTCCATTCTTGTTCTGTTCTGCTGACTTTAATCATACCAGCAACATCAAACTGCTTAAGATTTGTCAAAATTATTTATCAAAATTAGGATTTCTTGTTCCTTGCTTACTCTTCAGCCTGGAGCATCGTTACTCTCCTCCACCCACCTGATTTTCCAAATGTCTTTATCTGGCTCATTCTCTGATACAGCCCAATCCTTACCTGCTGCTGTAGGAAGCCCTTCCCTATCTTCCACTCTTAGGTACACCAGCTCTGGGGCTCCATGATTTCCAGTGCATACTCACAATCTTGTATTATATTACCTGTTTCTGGCCAGACTATACTCTTTTTAGGGCAGGGCTAGGTTACATTTATTCTTAAATTTATTGCCAACATGTTGTCTGAGTACATTAAGCATGTAATATTTATTGGATGAATGAATAAATACATTTATTTGAATCCATCATTTGGGCCTATACCTCTGAAGCTAGTAACTGTAGTTAGTTTTATAAGGATTAGGGTTTCCCACTCTACACAGAATCTAAGCCAATATGGTGACAAGTAGTATTTTCCTAGGGCCTTTTCTAAGCTCTAAGTGATTGATGGCATATTTGAAGGTGATCTGGTTCCTGGGTTTTAGTGAAAGAGACTCTGAAACCTAGCAACTGTGCAACTTCTCACTTGATAAGTTGTGTAAAATAATGTTCATAATCTTCAAAAGAAATGTGCTTATTCATAATTCCTCTCATAGAACTCATTTCCTGCCAATAATGTCCCAAATGCATGTTTATTATGTCTCAAATGTGTGTGTGATCCTAATGGCTGAAGCTAAAGCTTCCTATTTAGATTTATTAAAATCTAATTTATTGACTTGCTATGATGTTTGTAAAAGGATTTGAATGTAATAAGCTTATGTGTGATTCATTTGAGTCCATTTTGAGGTATCTTACTAGCTCTGACAAGGTTCTTCTGGATGCCTGAAAATCTTTATCTAACCAGAGAACAGAATGGTTGGATAATTTCCTGGTTTTTCCCAAGCTCCTAGCGATGAAGGATTATTTTGTTCACAATGTGACAATGCGCTTTAACCTTCTTATCGCCTGATTATACATTTCTAGTTTTGTATGCTAGGAGTCAAAGATCACGTTATCAAAGTCAATTTCAAAATAGGGCAAAAGATCAATATGAAGGATCAGTTTGAAACAAGCAAAGAATATGAAAGTGAAACTATTTGACAAGAGGAGTTCCTCAAATGGTTTGAGATATCAGGAGCCAGATAACCATGAGGACCAGTTTATACATTCACTGTGTGTTCTTAGGTCAAACTCCAAAGCTGGGCAAAAGTCCCAGAGTGAGCATCAATTCAGCAGAGAGAAGTAGATCATAAGTCTCAGGCTTGAATGCTGGTAGTTGCTTTGGAGATGCCAGGCGTAAATTGATTACCTTCTGTTCATTCATCCTCAAGCAGCAGAACTCTCCTCCAGGCAATGTAAAGAGACTCCTTGATGTGACGGATTCCTAGTCTCCATCCTTGCCACCCCCACTTTAGACTTGGTCTTCATGATTTCTCAGTTGGACTACTATAACATTCTTCTGACATAGGGCTGCTCATTTAGCTTTTATTTGTGGTAGCTCATCCTTCATATTACTGTGAAAAATAAATTTAAATAAAAAGTAAATGCCCTGGGGCACCTGGGTGGCGCAGTCGGTTAAGTGTCCGACTTCAGCCAGGTCACGATCTCGCGGTCCGTGAGTTCGAGCCCCGCGTCGGGCTCTGGGCTGACAGCTCAGAGCCTGGAGCCTGTTTCCGATTCTGTGTCTCCCTCTCTCTCTGCCCCTCCCCCGTTCATGCTCTGTCTCTCTCTGTCCCAAAAATAAATAAAAAACGTTGAAAAAAATTAAAAAAAAAAAAAAAGTAAATGCCCAATTATGCCATTCCCAGCTTTGAACTCTACGGTGGGTCTGTAGGACTCATGAGATTTAACTGCATTTTTTAATTGTTTTAATGTTTATTTTTAAGACAGAGAGAGTGTGTGTGTGTGTGTGTGTGTGTGTGTGTGTGTGTGAGTGGGGGAGGGGCAGAGAGAGAGGGAGATGCAGAATCTGAAACGGGCTCCAGGCTTTGAGCTGTCCGCACAGATCCTGATGCAGGGCTTGAACCCACGAACTGTGAGATCATGACCTGAGCCAAAGTCGGATGCTTAACTGACTGAGCCACCCAGGCAACCCTGATTAACTGCATTTTCTGAACATCAGCCACATTCAGAGATATCTCTAGTACATAAACTAACTTCTGGGAAATAAAAGGGCATTCCTTTTGAGTAGATGAGTTATGAACATACCTTTCTCTTTCCAGGCTAAGATAGCTTCTATCAGAGATTTTTGGTCTCCCATTTCTGCTCTCTCCTGGGGGAAAGGAAGTTGTCTCTGTGCTTTCCAGGGTATCCCATGTCCACTGGAGCCACTCTTGCCCTGTGCTTCTGTACTTACTTTTACGTTGCCTAATAAACTCCTACCACCTTTTAGGTGTTGGCTTTTATGAGTCATCTTAGTGAAGTCCATCAGCACTCCTTTCTGCTTCCATAAAACATGGTATATACCTCTGTTGTGAGCACCAATCACATTATGCTTACTATTAATTTTCTGATCAACTTTGCCCACTGTACTGTGATTCTCAAGGGTGGTATTTTTCTCTTGTTTGTAGGTCTTAAAACCACTAATACTAGTACTTGCTTTATACATGCTATAGATTTAATAAATGTTGAATGAATGAATGAGTGAGTGAATGAATGAATGAATGAAGCAAGCTCTGGCTGTTAGATGAGGCTCTGTTATATTATCAAGGAGTATAGCCACTTCTACATTAGGACTCTATTTGAAATGATTGCAACCTAGGTCAATTTTTGTGTGTGTTAATGTTGTTTTATGATGAGAGAAAGCAGTTGAGCAGAAGACTAAAGACTATAGAACACTTTTAAGACCTTCCTTTGATGAGAGATGATTGAGTTGAATCAGATTTTATCTTTATGCAGGAATATCTGAAAGAGAATTTGAGAAGTTAAGTTATTCTCAAAGAGTCTTACAAAAAGTTTGAAGATTATCTGTTTTTCTCCCCTAGAATCAAACCTCACCCTCCCTCTTAGTACATAATATGATCTGGTCAGAAGTTTGGCTAATGTCAACAGGGGAACCATATTGTATAATTAGAGCTGATAATGTTTATAAAATCTGAATACACTGTAAAGTATTGAAGTGCTTAAAAAACCCACATAAAATGAATTATTTTAAATTATATTCTCACAGAAGTCAAAGGCCCTTGAGATAAGATTATAATAGAGTTTTCACTGACCCATTATACTAACTTTGAGGCTATATGTCTCTAGGGTAAATATGGGATGAAGAGAGGAAGATTGAGGTTATCACTAAAGATCATTGACCAAGGCAAAATTTGTCTCAGTGTGAGATTGGAACAGAGTAAAGAGTACAGGAAAGAACTCCTTTCACAAATACTTCAGAATCTAGTTCAGGGGCTGGCAAGATTGGGGGCAAAGGCCCACATAGTGAAGATTTTAGGCTTTGTGGGTTCTACCGTCTCTGTCACAAGTACTTAATTCTGCTGTTGTAGCTCAAAAGCCATCCTAAACATAAAAAAATGAATGTGGTTGGATTTAAATAGAAGAAGTATAATATAAGGTAAGGCCAGGCCATTTTTAGGCTGATGCTTTTATGTAAAAATGACCTTCAGTTCTGAAGTGTCTACTCAAGGTTTAGTCTGTGTAGCCTGCAGGACTGGAACAGGGGAACTTTGGCAGTTTCTGAAAAGGCTTCTGCAGAGATAAAAAGGAATGAAAAGTACTTTGAATTCTTTCGAGCAAGAACTAAACACAGAATTTCTTCACATATGGTGACTATTAGTTACCAGTATATAAAAATTAAAATAAAATGAATGAAATCAGTCTCGACCAAGCAGGACATTTTATGAAGTGAAGAAGCTAAAAGCAAGTAACAGATGCCCAATGCAGGAGACAACAAAGCTGGCTCTCTTTGTAGAAGAAAAATTTCTTAAAGTTCAGCCATAAATGTTAAAACCCCTATTAAAGAAAGTCTCTCATCTGACAGTCTTGGGCAGAAAAGTAACACCTGACACAGAAAATAGGGATGGCAGAGTCCAGCTAATTCTTCATTAAGGTCACCCATAGACAGAACAGAGTCACACACACACACACACACACACACACACACACACACACACGTGTGTGTGTGTGTGTGTGTGTAT
This sequence comes from Neofelis nebulosa, assembly GCF_028018385.1. Classification (NCBI taxonomy): domain Eukaryota; kingdom Metazoa; phylum Chordata; class Mammalia; order Carnivora; family Felidae; genus Neofelis; species Neofelis nebulosa. Next base: position 66,049,107 of record NC_080787.1, read on the forward strand.
ATATACATATATATATATATGTATATATATATATAAATTTTTAAACTCTCAGCCTCTGTTTCTCACTCTATCCTAAAAACTAGATTTATTATGTATATTATATCATAAGCATTGCTATAGTAAACTTTGGAACTAAAGCACAAACACTTATGCCTATTACCAGAAAAACATAAGCATGTTTGAAGATGTAACTCTGGTTTTCACTTCTTTTGTGATGTTAGTCAGTTAATTCTAAACTTTAAGCCTTGAAAAAAGAACTAGGCATATAACTGAGTTGAGTCTAGGTCTTAACCATGAAATTTAAGATGTATGAAATTCAAAGTGAGTAAATTAAGGCAACCCTAGGTTGCTAGTGTACTGAACCAAAGATTAAGATTTCAGTTGTAATGTAAAGAAGAAATGATTAACTGTAACAGGAGAAATACAATGATAAATCTTAATTCATGAATATTCATGATGAGAGCTTGTGTTTGTGTTTTGTGTTAAACTACTATACACATAGTTTTTATATATCCCTATAGATGTGTCTTTGGTAGATGATAACATTATATGTACATGATTAGGACTACAAGGGATTTTGAATGAATCTTCTCTGTGTCTATTTTACATTCTTATTGTTAATTAAATTTTATTTGTATTTCAAAGTGTTTTTCCTAATGGACAGGAATGCTATATATTGCTTTTATAAAATATGAATTAATTCTAATTTTCTGATTTTTTCCTCCTATATTTATTCTTGTTTCTTTCTGTTAGAAATAACATCCCCTATTTCATTTGAGAAGCTTTTGTTACATATTTTCCTAGCTTTCAAAATAAAGTTACAAAGTGAATCGTCTATACCTAAGAAAGGACACCCTTCATAGAAATGGAATAGGTAATCTGTTATCTACTACTATATAACAAATCACCTCAAACTTAGTGACTTAAAAATAAATATTTATAATCCTATTGTCTATGAGTCAGGAATTTGGGAGTGATCTCCCTGGGCAGTTCTCTCTCAGCATCTCTCAGGAGGCTGCAGTCCAGAGGTCATATCACCGTCATCTGAAGACTTGATTTGATTGGGGCTGGAGGATCTGTGTTAGGTGGCTCATCCTTCCAGGTGTAATGGGAGCTTCACTTATTCTAAACAAGGATTTTTAAGCTTTACCATTTACTGGCTGTGTACCGTTTGTGAAGTTACTTAACCATTCTCTACACACCAGCTTAGTGATCTTTTTAAATTGTAAATCAGATCATGACACTTGTCTGCTTAAAACCCTTCAGTTAAAGTAAGTGAAGCTTCTCATATAATTGGAATGAAATCCAAAACCCATAACATGGCCCACAAGCTTCTAAATGGCCTGGCCTCTAAGTACTTCTCCTACCTCGTCACCTCATATTCATTACTTTTCCTATTGCTGTATTCATGTCATGCTGGCCTTCCACTAGAACTGTACAAGTACCTGATAAGCCATCAGCCAGGGGACCATATGTCTGGTTTGTGCCTCTTGTCCTGGTGCAGTTATTAGCAAGGCCACTGACAAAAATATCCCACCAATTATATGCTTTACCTAGCATACGATGTTTCCCCTGCCTTAAGACTCTCAGATATTCCTCCCTCTGCCACAGTTAGTCTTCTTTCATTCTTCTTAAGTTAGCCTAGTTAACTTACACACGTCCTTTTCAGAGACGACTTCACTGAAAGCCTGTTCCCCCCAAATCAAAACACTATAAAAGTTTTTTTCATTATTCTTTCTCAAGGAACCCAGTATTTTCTTTCTAACCATTGCTTTAATTTGTCATCTTTTTTTTTATTCAAGTTCAGAAGGGAAGGAATATTTTCTACTTGATATATATTACATACCTAGTGCCTAGCACAGTGCCTGGCATGCAGCAAGCACTCATTAATATTTTTCAATGAATGAAGGAAATGTCTAACTTTCTTTTGTGATTGTTCTTTTCTAATGTAGCAGTGGGGAGGTGATGTTATGAGGATCAAGTAAAATTCCACCTAGAGCATGGTAAACTGGCACACAATAAACTTTTAATTGAGGTAAAATTTACATACAGTGAAATGCACAGTGAATCATGTGACAAGTTTGACCAACACATACCTATGTAGCCAATACCAGAGCCAAAATACAGATTACCATCACCCTAGAAAGTTATCTCTGCCCTCTCCCAGGCAACCCCTGCCCCCCATTGGCAATCATTGCTCTGATTTCTGTCCTCATACATCAGTTTTTGCCTGTTTAGGGATTTCATATGAATGGAATAATAGGAATACCTTTTGCTCTGACTTTTTTCATTCAGTGTATTTTCATTCAGCAATTATATTGTGTATATTCGTAGTTAATTCTGTTACATCGTCAAGTATTATTCCATTGTATGGATATACCACACTTTGTTGATCCATCTTCCGAGTGGTAGATCTTTGGATTGCTTTCAGTTTTTTTGTTGTTATGAATAAAGCTGCTTTCAACGTTGGGGTGTTTGGGTGGCTCAGTCAGTTAAGTGTCTGACTTTGGCTTAGGTCATGATCTTGTGGTTTGTGGGTTAGAGCCCATGTCAGGTTCTGTGCTGACAGCATAGAGCCTGGAGCCTGCTTCAGATTCTGTGTCTCCTTCTCTCTCTGCCCCTCCCCTGCTCATGCTCTGTGTTTCTCTGTCTCTCAAAAATAAATAAATGTAAAAAAAAAGTTTAAACTTCGTATATAAGTTTTTGTATGATCATACATTTTTACTTCTCTTGGATAAATACCTAGGAGTAGAATTGCTGGGTTAAAGGCAAGTTAGAGTATTTTTAACTTTGAAAAAAAAAAAAAAAACTAAACAGATTTCCAAAATTATTGTACTGTCTTATACACTAACCAGCAATCTTTGTGATAGTTCAGTGTCCCATATCCTTGCCAACATTTTAATTTACATTTTCCTAATAGCTAATAAGGCTTTGCATCTTTTCATGTGCTTATTGGCCATTTTATGTTCATTGTTGGGAAGTCTAAGTTCAAGTCTTTCCTCCCTTAATAAATAGGGTTGTTTGTCTTTATTACTGCTTTGTAAGGGGTTTTAAAAATGCATTCTGGATATAAATCTTTTGTTACATGTATTGTTTTTCATATATATGACATATAAACCTACAATATAATTTTCTCTCCATCTGTGGCTTAACTTTGCATTTTATTAATGGCATCTTTTGCTGAGTAGAAGCTTTTAATTTTGTGAAGCCTATTTTATCATATTTTTTCTTTTATTTGTGTTTTTGTGAGAAGAGACTCACAAAAGGTCTCTAGAAGAGACCTTTGCTTACTCTGTAAAGTCATGAAGATATTCTATATTATTTTTGCTTTCTCTGTAAGGTCATGAAGATATTTTATATCATCTTTTATATAGATCTTTGATATATTAGTTATTTTTGTGTATGACATAGGGATTTGGGTTCATTTTATTCCATATGGATATCTAATTGTTGTGGCACCATTTGTTTGAAAGACTTGTTTCCCCCATCAAATTGCTTTAGTACCTTTGAAAAAAATTATGTCTAGAAATCAGAAAATTTTAATTTTCTAACTTCATTCTTCTTTTTCAAGATTTTTTTTTTGTCTTCTCTAGATCCTTTTGTCGAGATCCTTTTGTCTAGAACTTTTATCTGCTTTCAATAACTGTTAGTGGCAGTGGGTATGGTTTGGCTTCATGAAAAAAAAAACATAAAAATTTTATGACCAATTGGATAAGGTTACCGAGAAAGAAGGGGACATTACTAATTTCAGTGTTCCTTTGGGCTATGACATAATGCTCATGTTTTAAGTTGAAGAAAAACTGGAAGAGAATCAGGAGTCCATGGGGTAATCTATATCCTTCTCTAAGGAAAATATTCTAATCCAAGCAATTTTTTCCTTCCCCTTTGTTGTCCTTCAATCATTCACTCTTTTGGGGCTTTTTACTTGATTACTTCCAAAAGATATTTTCTTAAAAAGTAGAACTTTTTTAATGCTATATATATACCTATCAAAACATATATAATTGCAGACTAAATGGATTTTCTTTATATTTCTTGAGTTTGTTAATAAACAGATGAGAGAAAAATTGTGTCTAAGATCAAAAGTTCATGGCCCACATTCTCCTCAGGCATGTAGACATGTCTCTTTATGTCTTTTATGACTAGGTACACACAATAAAAGTATTTGCAGAGAGTTAGAAAGTAAGCAGCTATATCCCCTCACCAGGAAATCAGATATTGGTGGCACATTTCTTACATGGGAGCAAAGTATTTCCGGAAATAAGGGGGGGGGAGGTGGGAAAGAACACGAGGAACAGAATTTATGTCAAGCAAACCACCACTGACTTCACTTCCAGTGAATGAGAACAAGTTTAAAGCCCATCAATGAATATTCTGTCTAGAAGCCACTTATGTTTTAAATTTCACTGACAAGGTTTAAATATATATATATATATATATATATATATATATATATATATATATACACACACACACACACACACACACACACACATGCACCATATTCTTGTCTGGCTTCCTTTAAATTGTCCAACATCCAAATATCTGAAAATAGCCACTCTTTTGCCTATTAATGCAAACATTATGAATATTGCTATTCAGAAGGTAAAGTAAGACATTTACTCATGTGCTGTTAAATAGACCCTGGTCCTTTTTACTAAAAAAGTAATAGCATGGGAGGGTTATTTTTTTTTTCAAATACCAGGAATGACCCTGTTGTATATAAATTGTGTTTTAATATTAAAAAGCTTTTCTATTTTACCCCAGGAGGCTATTTCAGTGATATAGAAACATGAGTATGAAGCATAACTATTTCCATTACTATCTTTTTTTTTCTTTTAGTTTCTATCCTGTCAAGAAAAAGAGATTCATTTATTGATCATTAAATCATAAAGTTATAAATCTTATAGTTATTTCCAGGACTTACTTTGTTGAGTGTCTTTCCTTATTCAACAAGGACTGATTTTTTTCTTTTTCTGAAATGTGTTTGTATTCTATCCTCTATTATTTGCATCCCTGCAAATCCTGCATCCATCAGTCCTCTCATTTGGCTTCATTAACTATTGGTTGTAAATAAAAAGTGCCATCTGAAGTAAACAAAATACTGTTTACCCATTTCCAATGCTAGGAAGCGGTGGTAAGCTCAATTGAAAACAAATGGCAAAAATGCAATACACAGATGGAGTAAAAGTTCATTATTTTCCATTTGTCTGCTGATCGTGTTCAAGATTTAGTTGACTGGTCTACATTAGGGCCTCAAAAGGAGATGGTGTGGATTTTGTGAGAGAGGTGCATTTTCTGTATACATTCTCCCCTGGATACCGACTCGTAATTTTTTTGGTGATAATAGAGCTTAGCTATACACATCAAGGGAAAACTAGATTGTTCAGAGTATCATGTAGGGTAGCTCATCACAGTATCTTTAATGCTTGTTGGCAGACCTATCTATTTGTAGAGATGTGGTTGTAATTCTATAGTGGAGATACTAGAATATCAACTTCCCCAGTCTCATGGCCAGCTATGAAGAGGATCCTTGTTAAGCTTCCAAAGCCCATTTGCTGGAAAAGAGGGGAATTTGAACAAAATCTCTGTAGCTAGCAATATAAAGAATATGCTTAAGCTCCACTTTTCGGAAATGGAATTGTATTCACAGAGAAGTATTTTTAAAAGAGATAATGTTTCTGCTTGTAGGGAGAATCCTAAGATCAGTAAAGGAATTCTTGGGGATGAAAGGAAAGCTAGCAGTTTTCATGGTTAAGAATAATGTTGATGGAAGGGAGCTGATTTTCTTACTTTTAAAAATCCCATCCTGCCATGATTATTTCTTTCTCTTTGGAACTTGAAGGGGGACATGAGTAATATGGAATATTGGTGTCTTTTTTGTAAATTACTGGTAAAAGGAGTAATTGGCAGCATAAGAAATGTCTGCATATTTAATCCACATGTATATAGAAGTGAAAAACAGTTGGAGATAGTGCTGAATATGAAAATATTAAATTTAATGCGTTTAACAAAGAGAAAATTACCAAATCATTAAAGAAGTGAACTACCTTTATATGTCAAAATGTTAGCCCCCACAACCACTTTTTCTTTCCCCTTTTTTTTTCAAGAGCCAGTGGGACCAGGAACGCAAATACTGCCAAGTCTTAACCCCTCTCTACTCTTTTGACCTCTGTGTTTTTTTCTTTCATTTTTCTTTTAATTTTTTTAATGTTTGTTTATTTTTGGAGAGAGAAAGATAGAATGTGAGTGGGGGAGGTACAGAGAGAGAAGGAGACACAGAATACCAAGCAGGCTCTGAGCTGTCAGCACAGAGTCCAACGCGGTGCTCGAATTCACGAACCATGAGATCATGACCTGAGCCAGATGCCCCTCCACAACCATTTTTCTAAAGACTAAATGGTGTATAGTCCAGGGCCCAGAGTAGGAATTATAAATTGTTATAATAGGGTAAACACTTAAAACAAGATGACTTATGAGGTGCATGGGTGGCTCAGTTGGTCAAGCATCTCACTTCAGCTCAGGTCATGATCTCACGGTTTGTGGGTTTGACCTCCGCATCAGGCTGTGTGCTGACCACTTAAAGCCTGGAGCCTGCTTCAGATGTTGTGTCTCCTTCTCTCTTTGCCCCTCCCTAGCTTGTGTTCTGTCTCTCAAATATTAATAAATGTTAAAAAAAAAAAAAAGATGACTTATAAAGGAAAGTATATTAAGAACAAAAGTGCATATATTGGGAAACTATACTAAGACAATAGTGGTTCTCAACCAGGGTGAAGGAGACAGGCTGTAAATAGAGCCCCATGGAGAGTTTTCAATCTGCATTCCCCACACCCCCTCCAAATTCCATGCCCTCGGAAATTGCATGACTAGATTGAAAATACTCCACAAGTGATTCTGATAGGTATCCTGGTTCAGAATCACTGATATTGGAGCTTGCAATAGAAAATGGAAAGGTGAAGAAATAGAAGGCTGAAGTGTGACAGTCAGTACTTCTCCTGTGTTAGTCTATTCCATGTAATCTTCTACTTACCTCAGCTTTACTGTATGTCAAATAAGGATAAGAATATACCACAGCAATGTTAGGAAGATTAATATGAAACTCTTTGACCTTCCTGGAGAAAAGCACAAGATATTAAGAGAAAGAAATCCAGCAAAGCCAAAAATATCATATCATTTCAAATTTGCCTAATAAGAAAATGACTCAGTACAGTGTAAATTAATGTAAGTTCTTAGCTCCAAGCAGATGAGATTCAAAAAGAGCTGGGCCTACACGGGGAATAATTTTAAGTAATAGATAACTTACAAGTCTTCGATAACTAGCCTTGTTGTAGCCAATTTGTCAGCCCTCTGATGCACGTCTTTAATGGTTTCTCCTGCGCCTGCGTTCAAGAACATCTGGTTAGATTTAACCTTGTAAAGTTTAAAAAAGAACACATTCATTGTTTTTCCCCCTACTTGTCTATTTGCAACAGTACCATAGAGTATTATCCAGCAAATATTATATATACACATATTATATTAATGGAATCGGATTTAAAGAGGCCCTGAGTATAGTGAGAATAAAAGTAAATAATGGAATTCTTTCAGCTGGGTTACTGTTTTCCTTGTAGGTTACAATAAACGATCGAACAAAATTATTATTAGAAACTGGAGAAAAGGTTAACTAGAAGCCAAAAAATATTGTTTAACTCAAATTCACATGACTAAACATCATCTCTTCCATAGGGATGCCTTGTATAAAGTCTTTTTACTTCATACACAAAACTGTATGTATGTACGTGTGTGTTTTAATGTGTATGATGTGGTTTGTGCTCAGTTACAGATTTTTTTATAATTCTCCTGTGATGGGCTAGAAGATGTGAGAGTGGGACATACTGAGAGTCAAACTGAATTTTTTTTTAAATGTATCCTGTCTTGTTAACGCACAGTAGACCAGATAGCTTCTGAGAAAAATATTTTGTCTGTTTTTGTACAGTGAAGCTATATACTCCCATACATCTCACCAGGCTCTCGTATTCCTATCTTCCTGAAATCAGTAATTCATACACACATAAATCATAGTCCCTGCATTACAAGTGCATTTACCTTGGGAGGAGAGCAGCATTCTTCAGTGGGAACAGAAATAAATCCATTAACTTTGTCTCAGTATTAGAATTTCCTTCTGGATACTATTTCAGAGTCAACCTGGCTTAGCACAAACATTCCCTGTCTCAAACCCTAACCCTGTCACTAAACTGAAGAAGATCTTGGGTAAGCCATTAGCCTTTTCAGCATCAATTTCTTAGCATCAAAATGCAAATATATGTAAATATGTTTGGTGGAAGTTTGATGGCTAAGGTGTAACAAGGGAAGTGTTGGACTCTACTGGGAGGGCTTAAAGGAAAACCTTTAATTTCATTATACCTTTGAGTCTAGGATTCTGTTCTAGAGCAAAAAAAAAAATAGATTTTCATTCCTTGTCCAGTATTTTTATTGTGATTTCCTTAAATTCCATCTTAGACTGGCATTTGTTTTATTCATATATTCAAATTTTCCTGAGCCCTGTATTAAAATGTAGACATTAAAAATAGCTATTGTGTTTTCTCCCTATAATTTAGTGATGATACATCAGCATATCAAAGATGTGAATTATTTTGTTTATTATACATCTGAACCAGTCTAAACTGTATTTAGGAACAGTATCTTTCGGAAAATGGACCAAATCTGCCCTGAGTCTCTCACACAAAAATCCTTCCTAATGGTAATTGTCAGTAAATACAGTGAACAACAAAATTGTGTCTAAAGTCATAGCAGTTTATTTGCTTTTTGGTGATTTTACCATCATCTCCACATTCTTTTACAACAGGCTTTTGTATTTGAATAATTATATGCAGTTGCACTACTGAATAGAAAATTGTCACCAGAAAAAAAACACTTTACAAGGAAAATGGTAGCAGCAAGGCTAATCTATAGCTGTGGCCTCTCTTAATGAGTGTTGCTGGGAAACTTTTCAGAACCCTGCAGGGAAATGCATGTTTTTGTAAGAAAAAGGTCTCAAGCTGTTAGAACTGATAGACTTTCAGAAATGCCTTAAATTCAGCTTGTAATAGATTTGTAGGTTTTATGAGCGGAATGAAAAAACTTCTTTAAGGTGTTCACTTGGAATCAAAGTTGTTCTAGAATAAAAACTATTAATGTAGAGAACTGAAAATAAGTTTGACCCTAAAATACAGATTGAATGGTTGCAGAATATAATAGATCATTATATAAATAAGCTAATTTCTATATGTTTATTACATCTATTAGAAAATTGTAGAGCTTAGTAAAATCATTCAAGTGTCTTATTCAAGAACCGTTTTTATTCTTTGATCCAAGTGTCATGTAGAATAAAAAAGCTCTGAATAAGCATATATATACGTATATATACACATATATATACACACACATACACACATATATATATATATGGATTCATGTTTCATGGGATGGAATTATCTTTCAAGCTTCTATATACAGTAGCGTCTAATATTGAATCATTCATGGTAACTCTTTGGTTTAGGCTAGGTAACATTTCTTTCAACCAACCAAACTGAAAATTATTAATGAAGGCCAAAGCATTTTTATACTTTTGAGTAAAGGAAAATTCAACAGTATATACCCGAATATGACCAGAATTGGAAGAACCTAAGGCTAGCTGAGAATTCCATATGTACATTAGTATTTATTTTTTTAATGTTGGAATAAGTGTAGTATGTAGCCTGTTATATGAAACAGTGTAGGTCAATTTAGAGGGTCCATCTTTATTAACAGGTTATAAGCATTTATAGTCAGTGTCAGCATGCCTTGCCTGTAATGCATTCTATATCTCCTAGGAATACATGGATAATGGGGGAGTTTCTTTTTTGGGGGGAAAAGTAGTATAATATACCACAAAAGACCAAGACTAATCAACTCTTTCTGGTCATTAACTCAATATACTTTGGATAAGATCCAAGACACAATGGCCTCTATCAAATGTTGGCTTCTGCTATGGAAGACAATACTTCTTTAGAGATACCACTGTGGTTCACAGAGATCCTACCTTAAAGAAACAAGGATAATTTTATTTGCCTGTTTATTCTTGACTCTTCATTTTATTTTATTTTTAAAATAAACAATATAAATTTTGGCAAGTTAGAAACTAGAAGTCCTTCTGTATAAAATATAGGCAGACTTGAAAGTATGTGAGAGACCAGTACTTTTGAGGAGTTTTTATTTTTTCTTTACCCATGTTCCCCTTGATCCTATTAATATCAGTCCTTAACTGACACAAATGGCTTTGTTAGTGGGTGGCTAGAACCATGGGGATGATACATTATTTTCAGTTACTTTTAATTGTGTTTCAAAAGAATCTACCATTTATTGGCAGTTCCTCAATTTTTCTTATCAACTTCCTATGAAAATTCTAACAGTGGAGTTTTGTTTAATTCTTATTATTTTTTAAGAGAGAGAGAGAGAGACAGAAAGAGAGAGACAGAGCGTGAGTAGGGAAAGGGCAGAGAGAGAGGGAGATACAGAATCCGAGGCAGGCTCCAGGCTCTGAGCTGTCAGCCCAGAGCCTGATGCAGGACTTGAACTCACAGCCATGAGATCATGACCTGAACCAAAGTTGAACACTTAACCATCCCCTCCAACAATGGAGTTTTAAATGTAATATTGTATCAGACTTCACACATAGTGTTTTCTGAATACAGATGTCCAGTTTCTCTAGAAGGGAGTCATTTTGGATTTGGTCAACTGGGAAAGTTTCAGGAAGTATTATGAATCTATTTATTGAAAAATAAAGGCTAAAGTTAGGGTTAATTGTCTCATTTATTGTTAGTAAAAAAAAATAGCTCTCAGGAAACCACAAACATCACTCTACTGACTTTCTTCAGTTCACGGACTGTCAGGCAAGGAAATGAAGCAACTCTCTTTACATACTAACGTGTGCAGAACCATGGCTGACATCAGTGAATGTTCTTTATGCAAGCACTGATGCCCACAGGGAATACAAATCCCCATTCTCCATCATCTGCTATATTTAAGACATATAATTGGTTATGCTTCAGAAAAATCTCTCAAGTTTTTCTTTGAAAGATCATGATGGTGAGAAGAGAGATTTATGCATATGATGGCACCTAAATGACTATTGCATTTGACACAAGGAAGTTGGATGACTTATAACTGGTGTCACTGTTTCTCTTAAGCAGCATTCACATTTTCTAACAGCACAGTGTTGGACGGTACCCTCTGGAAGCAGCTACAATCTAGCAGTGACACACGGGTCATATTTGCCTCATGTGTAAGACTGTGTGTGATAACTCTGTGTTTTTTAGAAATTGAAGTGAAATTTTGGAGCACCTGGGTAGTTCAGTTGGTTAAGTGTCTGACTTTGGCTCAGGTCATGATCTCAAGATTCCTGGGTCTGAGCCCTGTGTCAGGCTCTGTGCTGACAGCTCAGAGCCTGGAGGCTACTTTGGATTCTGTGTCTCCCTCTCTCTGCCCCTCCCCTGCTCATATTTTCTCTTTCTTTCTCTCTCTCTCTCTCTCTCTCTCTCTCTCTCTCTCTCTCTCTCTCACACACACACACACACACACACACACACACATTAAAAAAGAAATTGAAGCTAAAATTTTAAACAGCTAACCTCAAATTTTCAAGCCTGTTTTTAAACGTGGGGAGATCAGTTGTCTTTTTTTTTTTTTATTAATTGGAGGAGGCTTCTAAGTAAGTGAAATTTCAGGTGGATTAAATGCTAAGGGAGATGGATGTGATGTCCTGTAGGAATTCACATAACGTCTTAGTGATTAAATTCATTCAAGACCCTTTACAAATGGAAAATGCAGGAAACTGAGACATACGTAGTCCATCAAAGGAAAGAATTGGCAACAGAAGCAGAAGAAAAACTCAGCTTGGCTGGTTATTTGATGCCCAGGTGGACTTTATTTAGATATCTTCTGTGTTAATGAAATATTCCTCCTCCCCCCCTTTCTGCGCGTGCATGCGCGCGCGCACACACACACACACACACACACACACACCTCTCTTGGCATGCAGTTTCAGCTCCAGAGTCAAAACTGTAAAAGCCTGCAAGAACAATATCCTTGGACACAGAACTACACTCCTCTATGGAGATGGGGACATATATTACAATCCTTATTCACTGCTTTTCCCCCCTTTTTTTTAACCAAATCAAAGACAAACACTGTGGGAAAACTATATCCAATTAAGATTTCTTGAAAAAGCCAATTTACAAAGTGAGGAGGAATCTCTCTAGGGAAATTTATTTTACTCGAAGTACAAAAGTTAAATACAAATACGGTATCTGTGATCTATAGGCTAAGGAGATTTACACCTAGAAACCAACCATGGCTATTTCAAGCCCAGTAGGGCTTTGCTTTCATGTGCTAAAAACTCTCAGTGTGATGAGTCTTAACTTGAACTGCCAGTCTTAAAGATCTATTCTTTCTTCTGGCTTTATTACTGTATCTTCTTAACTATATCTTTCATCCTTTTTGTTTTCTGTGTGTCTTTGTTCTAAGACCATCTTTCTCCCTAGACAAGCAAGTTCTTCTTTTTCTCCCTTTTCTTTTGGATTGATGCAATAACTTGAGTATTTTGCTACAAAAGTCACATCAGTGCTGCCTGCACTGTCTCACTATCCTGCTTGAACTCCTACTTGCATTACCACCCTGGGTCTTCTCACAAATGTGCCTAGTGATGGCACTCATCCAGACTCACACTGCACATACTCCCCAAGCTATCCTGCAGGACACAACATAACAGCAGTGAATTCCTAGGAAAATATTTACATGGTTTTTTTTTTTATGTATACTTTTGAGAAGCGGGAGGGAAAGAGAGAGAGACAGAGACAGAGACAGAAACAGAATCCAAAGCAGGTTTCAGAGTCTGAGATGTCAGCACAGAGACTGACACAGTGCTCGAACTCCTGGACTGTGAGATCAATACCTGAGTGGAAGTTGGACTCTTAATCTACTGACCTACCCAGGAGCCCCAGAAATATCTACTTGTTTCTAAACTAGCTGTCCTATAGTATTCTCATGGTCTTGTTCATTTTTTGTATTGATGCATTAAATTTCTGGAAAGCCTGGATTATTGTTCAAGAAACACATTCCTGTTGGTTTATCTCCTAGTAAGATCACTATCTAAAATATAATTAGTCTTTTTACTGCCTCACTTTCTCCCTCTTTTTTTTCTATCTCTTACTGAAGTCCAGGTAATAGCCTTTCAGCAGGAACAAATAAACTGGAACATTGATTGCCTTATACAGTGGTTCTCAACCTGGCTGCTCATCAGAATCACCCAGAAAGTTTTTAGAGCTGGGAGTCCTGGGACTTAAACTGTGAAATCAACTCAATTTAGAACCTCTGAGGGTTGAGCTCAGGAAACTAGAGTTGTAAACAAAGTATCACAAGTGATGCACAGCCAGGATTCAGTCACATAGTTTATAATAGAGCGTGTAAGGTGACGGGTGATTGATAAGGTGGAGCTGTTGTTGTCCATAGAGCAAATATAAATATCTCTATGTAGTGTCTCCCCACCTCCACGAGAAAACTTTTCATGAGTGTGTGGCCAAAATTTCTTTCACATTTGATTCTTACAACAGCCTTATGGACCTTATTATTATCCCCCATTTTCCAGCTGGAGAAACTGCCTAACATTATATGCCTTTCTTAAAAAGTACATCTCTTGGGGTAAACGGGTGGCTCAGTTGGTTAAGCGTCCGACTTCAGCTCAGGTCATGATCTCGCGGTCTTTGAGTTCAAGCCCCGCGTTGGGCTCTGTGCTGATAGCTCAGAGCCTGGAGCCTGCTTCGGATTCTGTCTCCCTCTCTCCCTGCCCCTCCCCTGCTTGTTCATTCTCTCAATCTCTCTCTCTCTCTCTCTCTCTCTACCCCTCTGTGTGTCTCTAAAAATAAACATTTTAAAAAAGAATATCTCTAAATTTGATTAAAATTTAACTTTATTATGAAAATATCTCTAAATGAAACTAATTTAGATGAAAATTATTAAATTACATTCCAAAAATGAAATAATTTTGATCCAACTTTTTAAAAATTCCAAAATACTACTTCTGTATTTGAATACCTCAAAACCTTGAGGTTATTAATTTTTGAAATAGAAATTGTTCCTGAAAAAAAAAAATGCTCCCAGCCATTTTCCCCAAATGCGTTTCTTCATATGTCCTGAAGCACATTTCAATTAGCTTAACCCAAATCTATGATAGACTGAGGTAAGTGAATTGCCCTCTTTTTTTGAAAAACCAGCTCATCTACAAAAGACAAATGACTCCTTCAAGGCAAATGTAGTTTGTTTTTCTCAGTCCTTGCTCTTTTCCATGGTCCATTATTGACATTCTTTTTGTGGAGCGGAGTTGAGGGGGGTCTCAATCATAACTTGGGCTCCCCTTATTTACTTTCTTAATAACTGAAAAAAAAATACAGAAATATTTAAAATTATTTGAATCCTTTCAGAAATTATATTAAGATAAAGGACAGTTTTCAGAAGCTTTCTTTTAGATTTTGAGTAAAGGACAGTGTTTTCATGTCAATAGGGTTTGTTAAAATTTTTCTGCTTGATAATTTCAAAAAGGAGGAAAAAAGAAAAGGAAAATATGGTTCAGGGCTACTGACATGAAATGTTACTGAATAGTTGAAGGTAATAATTAGATACTTGTGTATGTATTTTCAAAGGACTTTGTAGGGTGTTAATTGTCTCTTGTCAACAGTAATGGGTAAAAAACAAAATCTGAACGTGTTTGTATGTTTGCTTGGTTTTTAATTCAAGGATATCTATTTTAGTTTTTTAGTATTTATGTATACTTTGAGATAGCAACGGGAGCAGCCCAAAGTCTCTGGAAGCATTAGTTAGATGTAGATAGAAAGTGTTCCCTTGAGGCCCAGTGCACATTACTTTCTCTAGAGATGTTGGCACAAAAGGCTAATCTCTGTCTACCAAAGATTTATGATGACAGATAGAACATAGGAGTCATTTGTGTTTGTCTGGGTATTAATCTGTTCACCAGTTCAATGTTACATTTTAGCAATATAACCAATAATAATCTTTTCCTATTAGACTATTTTAAAAAGCCACATTATATATAATATATATAATTTGATATAGCAATATACTTTTATGTAGAAGCTACTTGAAGCTTAAAAAGTATTACTATAATAAAATAAGCATTATCTAAAACTGAATTGAAAATTGATTGTAGTTCCATTTAATTTTCAATGAGATTTAAATTAAGCAATGTGCAACTAGGTTTGAGACTCCTGTTATCCTGGCATAAGTGTGTGATGTTGACTGGCCACTGGGCAGTAAATCCATTGGTGATGTTGTCATCATTCACTTTGACAGCTATAAAATCTTAAGTGAGCCCTGAAAATCATGGCATGAGGGTAATAACTGTTTTAAATGTTTATTATTTTTGAGAGAGAAAGAGAGAGTGAGTGTCCCAAGCAGGCTTCACGCCATCAGTGCAGAGCTGGTAGTGGAACTCGAACTCACAAACCGTGGGTTCATAACCTGAGCCGAAATCAAGAGTGAGACGCTTAACTGACTGAGCCACCCAGGCGCCCCAATGTTACTTTTGTATGATGGCTCATTTATCAATAAATAAATTCTGATTTGTTATAGTTGTGTTTCTGATTTATATTAAAATGCTCATGAATGTAGAATACATATATTTGCAAACCAGAAAGCATACTCAACTCAAAGATATTTTTATTCACAATTTGTAAAATACGATGATTTGAAGATTTTTTTTACTAACTTTAAAAAAGCACTTAGAATGCTTTTTACAATTATATGTGTGTATTACTTTCTACTTCATAATTTTATTAAATGTAATAATCAGACAGGGGCACTTGAGTGGCTCAATCAGTTAAGCATCCGACTTCAGCTCAGGTCATGATCTCACAGTTCATGAGTTCAAGCCCCACTTCAGGCTCTGTGCTGACAGCTCAAAGCCTAGAGCCTGCTTCAGATTCTGTTCTCCCTCTCTCTCTGCCTCTCCCCCGCTCACACTCTGTCTCACTCTCTCTCAAAAATAAACAGTAAAAAAAATTTTTTTTTAAGTTTAAAAACAATAGTAATCAGACAATAAGGATTTGAACAGTATACTGATTATACTTGGATATGTAACTGCAGAGATTTGTCATATAATTTTTCTGATATTTTTATAATGTACAGTTATAATTTTAATAAATGTTTATAATGTGCAATTATAGACATAATTTCCAACTTCGTAATAGAATTATATAAAAACTAAGGAGGAGCACCTGGGTGGCTCTGTCGGTTAAGTGTCTGATTTCGACTCAGTTCATTTCAACAGTCCGTGTCGGTTCTGTGCTGACAGCTCAGGGCCTGAAGCCTGCTTTGGATTCTCTCTCTCTCACTCTCTGTCTCTCTCTCTCTCTGAAAAATAAGTAAAACATTAATAAAAAAATTTTTAAAGCTAAGGAATGATTATATCTTATTTTCTTGAGCAGTATTATTGAACTGAGTACTCTCAAAGAGACTAGTTCTTTTGGATACGTAGGAAGTCCGTTCCAATGTATTACATTAAACAGTTATGACATTATATCCAGTTGAATTTATTACTGTTCCTATTAAACTTCTGTCTAAGCAATCACCATTTTGACAAGATGACCCCACTAACATTTTAAGGTAGCCGGAGGAGCTGATTTGCTTTCAGCCTTCCAAGGTACTATGGGTGTCCACACACAGAAGTATTGACACATCCTGTCTTGTGGGCCTTTGCCCTTTATTCCTCAGGCTTCCAGACCCCTTGTTCTCAGCTTGGGAGCATTTCTGTGGGTAGAAACTTCATATTGATTTTCTGAGCAATCAATAGAGTAATTTAACTCTGCTCGTCTGTCATATTAGATTCCTCTGTTCATTAGAGAAAAGCCTCATTTCACCTCACCTTTAGCAGTACTTTCCCTGTGTCACCCACTCCTAAAATGGGCTAGCAAGGACTGAGGGCAAGCTAGTTAATAGAACACTTTACAGGGAGTGGAAAGGCTGACATGATGCTCTGGGCCTTGAAGCTCTCTGGGCCTTGATGTTGTCCTTGTTAAAGTAAGATGAACAAGGTGATCAAGGTCAACCTTTCTGGTTCAGATATTTCAAATGCACAGTTTAGACTGATGCTCCCATTGCTTGAAATCATTATCATACATATTTTCATGATACCCAATGTTTGTTGAGCATTTACTTTCTGCAACACGTTATACCAAGTGTGTTATATAAACCATCATCCTTATTCCACAAACAACTCATTAAAATAGGGTTGTTTATTTCCCCCACTTTAGAAATAAGGAGGCTGAAACCTCCATATGTTAAATATCGTGCCCAAGGTCGTACAGCTGGTATAAGGCAGAACCAAGTATTGAACTTAGGTTTGTCTAATTCTAGTAATAATACTCTTAACTATGGCAGAATAAAGAATATAGAGGTTTTTACTAAAATGTAAAGAAAATGATGTATTAAAAATTGTCTTTGTTGAATAAAGGTATTCCTTGAGATTTCATTTGAAGAGGATAAAAATATTAAAAAGCTCCGTCATTTAAAAATGTTCTAGTGTAAAAAAATTACTTTCAAGTGATAAGTTTTCCTGTCATTTGAACTAAGCTGATATGCACATTTTGACAAAGTAGTTTATGCTTATAATTGTGCATTCAAAATTATAATTCAGTTGGTTCTCGTAATCAGAATTTGAATTGCATAAACGTGTATCTATCAAATTTTTGTATTTCTTTAGATAGCATCAGCCTCGATATTTTTAAGAGTCAATATGAGCACTAAATTATTTACATTCCAAACCGAATCAAGGAATATCATGACTGGTGTGCTCACAGAAATAATCATTTTGTAGTATCATATGGTTTTAAAGGTAAGGACTCAGAAGTAGGTCAAGGAGTAAAATTTATTACTCTAATGTCATTTTTTAGCATACTAAAAATGTCTTGGTACTTTCGACTTATTAAATAGGATTGCCTATAGACCTTCCTTTTGAATTTTAGAAACAAATGTTGTGGAAGCTACGTTATACTTCGCTGTCCTATAGACTTCTTTTACCAAATATGAGGAGCATTTGTAGTCCTAATGCACTAGTAAAGACTGTAAAATTAAAGATTTGAGGGCACATTTGTTAATTAAGATCATTTGCTATAAAACAAAGATATAAAGTAGAATGTTTCTCATCTTTATACCTTGGCTCATTAATGTGGCATGCATGGGGATGGCAGTTTTTGGAGTTTGTCATGGGTTTGTTACACTTAATGATCATGGTTCTTCCATTATGGCTGACATTTTCATGTTAGACTTCCAGCGGTGAACTCTTGTCGGATATGGGTTTTAGATCACTCGGCTTTCCATGATTAGAGCTTTTGGTACATAATGTCAAGTACATTCATCAGTTAAATGAATTAATTGTAAATGAGCATACTGTTGTTAACACAGCAAAAGAAGAAAGGCTGTCACAGAGAGAAGCCTTGGGATTTGGAATACTTCCTCTGCTCTTTGTAAACATCCGCTCTTGCTTGGCCGGTGTCCCTTGAGTAAACTTTAGAGGGTTTGGTTTCCAGAAGTAGGCTTTTGGGCATGACTAAAATGAAATGAAAAATATTTTTAGCACTAAGATGTATCACTCTGTAAGGCTTCAATACTAAGAAAAGAAAATAAGGTTATATATTATTTTGAAAGAATCTTTAAGAATAATAAAATTATTCTCTTAAGAACAGATTATACATGTAATGCTGAAGAGGAAATTAAAGCATGTAGAGATTGAGTTGATCCAACTCGAATCTATTTGTTGACTTAATTGACTCAATCAAATTTTAGTAACAATTTAAGCTGTAAGCTGTAATCATAAATCACCAGGGAAAAAGGGGCTAGGATCTCAAATTCTCCTCATGCCTCACTGGTTAGTAATGGCACCTTCCTCACATTCACTTGATACTGTACACAGATTAAGTCAGTGATGTGTATAAACTTAAGTTGATTTTCTATATATCTTTATTTTTGTTTTTATACTGTTTCTATAGCATATATGACAAGTAATATTTTGCCATAGAAAAATTTACGTGAGATAGACATTTTTCAGGCGATTCAGTAAAAGGTAACATGATAATTTTCTCTTCATTGACCTTAGATCAGATTACAGTATTCTCCTTCAAATAATCAGTTATCATGAAGATACATAATTTGCATTAAGTTAGGGAAGCTACACATTGGTGTCATTAATGAACGAATTTTCCAGTGTTCTAGGGAAAACTAACTAGAACAGCATCCTTTACCCATAGGTGGGATCAAATGTCAGAATATTTAAATATGAAATAAAACTGAATAATAAGGAAAGGGGATGACAGTTAAGATGGTGGTTTGACGTCGCTCCTCATCAGGGAAATACAAATCAAAACCACACTCAGATACCACCTCACGCCAGTCAGAGTGGCCAAAATGAAGAAATCAGGAGACTATAGATGCTGGCGAGGATGTGGAGAGACGGGAACCCTCTTGCACTGTTGGTGGGAATGCAAATTGGTGCAGCCGCTCTGGAAAGCAGTGTGGAGGTTCCTCAGAAAATTAAAAATAGACCTACCCTATGACCCAGCAATAGCACTGCTAGGAATTTATCCAAGGGATACAGGAGTACTGATGCATAGGGGCACTTGTACCCCAATGTTTATAGCAGCACTCTCAACAATAGCCAAATTATGGAAAGAGCCTAAATGTCCATCAACTGATGAATGGATAAAGAAATTGTGGTTTATATACACAATGGAATACTACGTGGCAATGAGAAAAAATGAAATATGGCCTTTTGTAGCAACGTGGATGGAACTGGAGAGTGTGATGCTAAGTGAAATAAGCCATACAGAGAAAGACAGATACCATATGGTTTCACTCTTATGTGGATCCTGAGAAACGTAACAGAAACCCATGGGGGAGGGGAAGGGAAAAAAAAAAAAAAAAGAGGTTAGAGTGGGAGAGAGCCAAAGCATAAGAGACTGTTAAAAACTGAGAACAAACTGAGGGTTGATGGGGGGTGGGAGGGAGGGCAGGGTGGGTGATGGGTATTGAGGAGGGCACCTTTTGGGATGAGCACTGGGCGTTGTATGGAAACCAATTTGACAGTAAATTTCATATATTAAAAAATAAATAAATAAATAAATAAATAAATAAATAAATAAATAAATAAAAAAGATGGTGGTTTGATTTGGGTTACCACAAGTTGACAGAGTCTAGGAGATTGGTTGGCAGAAGACCAGATAGCTATATACGAATATTTTCAAGGTTCTATCTTTGGTGTTGGGTGGTTGAGCGATGGTACCTTACAATATTAATACATCATGAATAAATGGATCAGTGAATGAAAACAGAAAGCCATGTGTAGGTATATCACTGATGAGAGTTTCATAGACCAGTGATTAAGATTATTCCAATATTTGTACACTGGAGGTCCAAAAACAAAAACTTTTTTAAATGCGCTCACCCAGATTCATTTTCTGTTTACAGTATTTTGGATACTGTGTAAATCAACAAAAATGCATCAAACTTCTTTTAATTATGTAGCACCTTATTCTGAATTTTAATGTTCTCTTTAAAGCCAAAATGCTATGTAAAATATATCTAACTTGTTTCAAGTCAGAAATGTAGAGATTTCTCCCTCTCTTCCCCACCCCTCTCTCGTTGCCTCTCCCTCTCTCCCCCTCTCCCCTGACTGTCTCTCTGCCCACTTACTCTAGGGCTCCTCAGCTCTGTCACTTACACTTGAAAGCTCATGCAGACACAAACACACATCCTTCCAATAACAGGATGAAATATTATAACTCCGATTTCAGGCTAACCAGGAAGACTTTTTGTTTCAGCTTTGTTATGTGGTTTTTGTGTTCTTAAATACAAGTTCATTCTTGGGGTGCCTGGGTGGCTCAGTTGGTTACGCATCCAACTTCAGCTCAGGTCATCATCTCCTAGTTCATGGGTTTGAGCCCCGTTTTGGGCCCTGTGCTGACAGCTCAGAGCCTGGAGCCTGCTTCTGACTCTGTGTCTCCCTCTCTGTCTGCCCCTCCACCACTCACGTTCTGTGTCCTTTTCTCTCTCAAAAATAAATAAAACATTAAAAAATAGGAGTTCATTCTTGACTTAGTAAGGATGGCATATTAGGAACATCTGGATCTTTCCTAGCTCATTAACAAAATTGCAGTGTACAAGGCATCAATTCTTAGTGTTGCATATACCACCACACATCTGTACTTACTCAAAAGTAAAAGGTAGCTCACATACAAAAAAATTCCAAGTAAATTAAGAATAAAAGTAATTAAGAATATAAAAGAAATTTTTAAAATGATGTAAAACAAAAAAACAGGTATACACATGCATGTGCATGCACACACACACACACACACACACAGCCTGGCCAGTGGATAGGTGTAAGAAAATATGTTCAAAAAAAAAAAACCCGTGTTCAAAATAGTTGTAAGAATTCCCATCTGGATTTGAAATATGTTCTGAGGTTTGTTGTTGTAGCTCTCTTTTATTTCAGGTGCTAGGGGCACAGGGACAAATGGGTTTCAGTCCCTGCCCTGGAGGCAACAGGCAGGCCAGCAGATAATTAGGACACAGTGTGGTTATTGTTTAGCTCAAGAGACAAGGCAGGAAGGAATGCTGCACAACAAAGGTGAGAATTCAAAGGGGAAATTAGGGAAAGCTCCACAGAGAGCATGGAATTGGAAAGAGAGTTGATCTACAGATAGGAAATCATTTTATTTCCATGCCAACAAGAGATACAGAATGAGTGGACAGGGACTAGCATGACAGTGTGATTACGACACTGAGCATACCTCGAAAGGAAGGAGGGAAGCTGGAAGTGGACTGAGATGGGCCTCAAGTGGCAGGGTAGTGATGTTGGAAGAGAACAGCACTCACACGAAGTTGGCTGCAATGTGCAGGATGAAGTAGAATGAAGGTAGACTAGAAACAGGGAAGCAAAGTGCAAATCTGTCACAGGCAGGTAAGAGATGAGCCTACAAGTAGAGCAGCCGTAAAGGCATTGAGGACCTTAGGGGACAGAGGAAGAGAAAAGATTTGACATGAGACCAGCACTCTCACCTGTTTTTCTGCATCTAATAAGAAGATCTGGGCCCCCAATAAATAATTTTTAAGTCATTCCATATGCCTGATATTTCCCCTCTGTGCTAGAGTCTTGATAACTATTTGCTTTATTACCATTTTTAAAATAATTATTCTCCATAAAAATTTACTTTGTGAGTGGTAATCAAGTTGGCCTCTGCTAATTGAAGTTCACATTTGCATATGGGAATGTATGCAAATCTAGTTATCATATTCAGTTTTCTTAAAAAGACAAATAGGCTACTGTGAAGAGTGGTTTTATTGACTACATACAGCATGACTTTTTTTTTTTGAAAAGTAAATGCATACAATCTAGAAAAAGGAGGACTTAGTTCCATGTGGTCTATATTATAACTTGGAAATCCTTCATGTTGGCTGTTTGTAGAACTCAAGAATTTAAAAATAGGACAGGTGTGTAGGAGATAGAATCAAACAGAGGATGGGCTTAGGAATTATAAGAATTAAAAGAATCCTCCCCTTGGTTTTGGTTATTTTCTTTATAGCTCCATTTTTGGAATGTTTACATGCTGAATACTTAAAAATAATGTGGCAGCTTTCAACTTTCTTTGTGTGACTCTATAAAACCACTAATGCTGAGGAAAAACCAACAAGGCAGCCTTGAGTAATTGTGGAATGCTCATACAGATTTCCAATGCAATGTGTTTCTGCAGGTGATGGAGGGGAGGGCCTGTAGTCTATTGAAATTTATCTCTTTATCGTACAAACTATGATTATGGAAGAGAATGTGTTACTGGATAGATTCTTATTAGTCACCAGCCACCTAAAATAGATAATGCATTAAATTGAAATAGAAAAGACAGCCTGGAAACTAAGCTGTATGTGTTGGAATTGGCGTGGAGGTGTGGTAGTGGTAGATGTCTTCAGGAGGTGGGGTAAAAATGTAAATAGAGACATCCTGGGTCAACAAATCTCTATTTAAGCCTATGAGGAGCTGAAATGGACATTTTGAGCAAAACAAGTTCAAGATGAAAAGATTATCCATACACTGAAGTGTTTGCAGTTCCAAGTTGCATTTTAAAATGTCTGAGAAGAAAAAAACAAAAATCAGTGTTGGCTCTGCTGATACACAAACCTTTCACCTCTGGGTAAACTCTTAGGTTCTAAGCCAAACCAATTTTGTGAGTTTTACCCTTCAATTCCCAGGTCACACACAGCTAAACATTTTTACCTGACTTGCAGTGTTCATGCCAAGAAACAAAGAACTGTAGAGCTCATTAGAGAAGCAGTGTGCAGCCGTGTGGGAAATCGCATGTGCTGAGAAAGGGGTTGCCTGTCATGTTGGTAGTTGTGGGTTTTTTTTTTTTTTATTCTAGCCAAAATAGAGAGTTAAATCCGGTTGGACAGATGAGGCTGTGCTCTGAAAGAAGTCAATCTGGCAACAAAAGGTGCTCAAAATCCTTCTTATGTCTTGTCTTTGAATTTGCTACTTACTGAAGGAGGGTCTGCACAGAGCAGGGATAAAACATCAACACAATCCTTGGCCAAGAACAGAAACCAAGTCATAGAAATATACCAATGTACTGGTCATGCTCCTCATCCCATCCTATTTGCATTTAGCATTGTTCATTTGGTGGACTAAACAATTAGCTATTACCTAGTCCCCATTGGTTTAGAGAAGATTTGTTTTTCTTGACCAGAAAAGATAGAGGAAAAAAATTTCAAGTAAACAGTTTGGGATATCAGGGATTTAAAAAGAGGGAGCTTCACAGTTCTACAGTGCAGGCTTGGAGTGCCAAGAGTGTTGAGATCTAATGTTACCTCTTCTAGAATCCCACACACCACTACGCTGAATATGGTGAATTCCTTATGCACAATCTCAAAATTGCTTCAGAACTTCAGTTGTCATTACTCTATGGTTTCCTTTTCCATCTTTATTTCAACTGAAATTCTTTAGGAAAGAATGCTTATGAGTCTGACTTAGGTTTTCTAAAAATGGAAAGAAAAATAGGAAGGGAGGGAAAAAGGGAGGAAGAAATATTAGTGTTTAGTAATTATAATAACTTGTTGGCCTAGAAATCCCAACTATAGTCTCTATGTAAGGCTTTTTGTTTTCTTTCTTTTTACATGGGGAGGGAAGATAATAACTGAGATGATGTTATGTATGATCCAGATACCATGTGAAACATATTAAAATCTTTTCCTATAAAATACATGAAACAATCCATTCATGCATTACTTTTTAAAAAAAAAATTTAATGTTTATTTTTGAGAGAGACAGAGTGCAAACAGGGGAAGGGCACAGAGAGAGGGAGACACAGAATCTGAAGCTGACTCCAGGCTCTGAGCTGTCAGCACGACTTGGGGCTCAAAATCATGAACTCTGAGGTCACAGAGTCGTGAGATCACAAACCTGAGTGGAAGTCGGACGCTTACTGAGCCAACCAGGTATGCCCCCCACCATTACTTTTTGATATATTTTGGTTAAAGAAGACCCTTAAAATAAAAATCATGTATTAAATGATGCTCAGGGCTAGATGTAATTCTATAAAATTCATAGACCTACAGATATTTTCTCAGTACATGTGATTATATGACAATACTTATGTTGATATCTAAGTATTCAGAGGTTAATGGAATAATTTCTTTTGAGTTTCAAGGGCCAATACTTTCTTGAGGAAAGGAGAATCATTCGGGGTGCCTCGGTGGCTCATCAGTTGAGCATCCAACTCTTAATTTCAGCTCAGGTCACGATCTCACAGTCTGTGAGTTTGAGCCTTTACATTGGGCTCCGTGCTGACAGTTCCGAGCCTGCTTGGGATTCCCTCTCTGTCAATATAAATAAATAAACTGAAAAGGAAAAAAAAAGGAGAAGGCTTCAAAAAATAAGAAAGCAACATATTCAAATATATATGCTGTAAGGTTCTCTTCAGTGTCATTTCACCGAATCCAAGAAAGCCCTAGCCATTCTTCCTTTTCACTTTAATCGCAGCATCCCTGTGGTAATTAAGTGTTAATTGTGGTTCTTTGCATGATGTTAAATGTTATTAAGTAACAAAATTTTACTTCTTTCAAATTTGGCATAAACACTGGGCTGGCTTTCCCTTAAGGTAAAAAATATCGACAGGATTATAAAAAAAAAAAAATATATATATATATATATATATATATATATATAAAATAATAACTTACAGTCAGGATTCTCCTGGATTTCTATAGCATCTGGTATTTACCCTATTTCTATGAAATATCTTCATTTATGCTTAGGGAAAGGGAATGGACATCATTAAGAAGAGGAAAATTAGAACCATTTTAATTATGGTCACAAAATGACACTAAATATCAAGATATTAACAAAGAGGCAAATGGAAGAGAAGAAATTAAAATAAGCAGTCTTATGAATTCAGACTGCGGTCAGGGGACACTGAAATGAGTTTTAAAAAAGAAGCAAATAAACCACCTCTCAAGCATAAGTCATTCCAAATCAGAATCAAACTAAAATAAAAAGTACCCCAGGGCAGATGAGGAAAAAGGAAGTCCCTCTATGAGAAAAATGGTCAAGTAAATTCCTGTCAAACTTTGTTTCCTCAATAAACATATATAATGTTATGTGAAGCACCTCTAGTTTTACTCTGTCTTCTTCTGGGGCCCAGGAGGGGCATCCCAAAATCTTTTCATCAGCCACCAGAGGAGGATCTAGGGAGAAAGAATTACTTCTGAGAAGGAGTAAATTGACAAAATGCAGATGGTGTGAATTAGCTTCTCCCACTGCTTTCCCCTCGTAGCTTGTCAGCCTTAGGACCTTGCAGCCTCACGGAGACTACTTATTTGTAGGGTACTTGAGGAACACAGAAATATTACTACAGTCTTAAACCCCTACTCACCTAAAAATGGATTTTTGGAACACTGTTCTACACCAGTCACTGATTCTTTCGTGAGTAGAGTGGCGCATTATCCTCCGTTTTATAAGATCCAGCATAAACACATCTAATACAGTGGTAAAAATAAGGGACCAGATTGTGTAATCATAGGGCTTGCGCAGCTCAAGAAGGAGCTGTGGGTTTTAGAGTAAGCATTGCTGAAGGACTTCAAAGGGTTTTGCAGCTGTCCCTTCATAAATTTGCCACAATGTCAGGTTCAGGTAGCATCATTAGCAGCATTTTAGACTTGTGATCTGCTAATGATTTCCATAGAGCAAAAGCTCTCCTCACTCCCAATTATCATCATCATTGCCATCACCATCATCAAGAAATGGAAGAAATCATGGTTAAGAACACGGGCCCAGGAGTATGGCTTCCTGGCTTACACCACTTGCTCTGAGTCCTTGGGAAAGTTATTTTGTCACTCTGGCTTTAGTTTCAGAATCTGTAAAATGGAGGCAATAATAGTAATCCCTTCATAGCATTGTTGTAAGTAATAGAGAAAATACAAGTGAAGTGCTTAGAACAGTATCTGCCACACGGCAAGAATTTGGTGGATGTTAATTATTACTGTTGTTGCCATTTAATTATTGCATGATATACCAAGAATAATGTTCTACCCTTGGAAAGAATTGTGCTACGTTTTGCATACAAGGTGTCTATTTTTTTTAATTGTTTTAAATTTGAGTATAGTTGACACCAGGGTGTCTCATTTCTTAATGATGCTTTACGAACACATCTTTGAGGGGAAAGAAGATGTCTCTTCAAAGAATAGGGTTTTGAGATACAAAACTCATAACCACATTCACAGAATTCCAATGTTAATGTTCTATAGTGACAGAGTGGGGGTAAAAAATGGCTGGCTGGTCTTCCATATAGTGTGGCATCCTGGGAAAAACAATTCAATCTATACAGTAAAAGTATGTATACATTATGATTGGTTGTTTTATGAGAAATCAAGAAAGTCTTTACTATAACTTTTTCCTTGTTTCACCAAGGCACTTAAAAAATAATCATCATATGTTTTTATTTAGTGAACCCTGATAAATTCTTGATGATACATTGCAGTAGTATATTAGTGATGAATTCATTTGGTATAACAATTGAGATATTAGAATTCCCCTGTTGTCTCATGAATGTTTTCTATTCATTGTTTGATACCTTGTATCTCTCTTCACCTTGCCCAATATGTTTTTTGCCAAAGAACACTGACAGCTAATTATAAGCAAGAAGTCAACAAATTCTATATTAACCCTCCTGCATCTGTGGCTCTTTTGTATTTACAGGTTTACAAAAAATTAGTAAACATTTATTCATTGCTGTAAGAAACAAATCAGTGTCCTGGTGAAAATCATGGGCTCCACATTCAACTTCTTATGTCTTTCCTTTCCCACTCTGATTTGGCCTCAGTTTCCTCTTCTATCAAATGGGAGTAGCAATACTGTCTGTCTTAGAGGGTTATTTGAGGATTAAAGATGATAGGAAAGATAAAAAATATAGCAGTCCCTGGCATAGAGAAAAGTGCTCACTATATTTAAACTATCATTACTATCACATTTAGATATGATTCAGAGATAAAGAACTTCATGGAATTCTTGGAAAAGAAAAAGAAGGATTTTTTAATGTTCCAATCTTCACAGTCCTATAGCAAGAATTCTATTCCAAAGATTCATGTATTACTCCCCTTCCTTTTTCCCTCCGTATCTCACTTTGCAGTGTAAAAAATATGTATATGTAAAAATACATTATATATAATGTAGATATTATAGCATTTATTTATCTAGCTGTTTGTTAAATGTTTTCTTGCCTACATTTAAAAATTGACTGGGGGCACCTGGGTGACTCAGTCGGTTAAGTGTCCGACTTCAGCTCAGGTCGTGATCTCAAAGTTAATGAGTTCAAGCCCTGTGTTGGGCTCTGTACTGACAGCTCAGAGCCTGGAGCCTGCTTCAGATTCTGTGTCTCCCTCTTTCTCTCCCCCTCCCCTGCTCATGCTCATGCTCTGTCTCTGTCTCTCTCAAAAATAAATATTATGAAAAAAAAACTTAAAAGTTGACTCTGATTCTGACCTTATCATGTAATAAATACTTTTGTATATCCCAGAAAGACTTAATATTGAAATTTTTGAGAAATATATTTCATCCTGGCCTTACCAATTTCAAAGTTAAAACCATAAACAATTCAATTAAAATATGGACCTTTTCTGGCCAAATAGTAAAATCTTGATGTCTTTCCAGCCCTTTTAAGAAGAGATGTTAACTTATTCCTGTTGGTTCACAAACTGGCCCCGTACACAAAGGACAAGGAGAAAACAAAGAAAGAGGTGGATTACTCCAGACTGGTACATGGCAGGTTTAGTAAGTGAGGAAAGTTACTTGCAAGGCTTGTTTTGTGGCCACAAGACAAGTAGATCCCCTCACATACCTGCCAGAATCTTAAAAGTTTATATAGCAGCCTTAACTGGGTTCAGTCATGCATACCTTCCATATGGTCTCAATACCACATTTCTATTTCAAGACTGTTTCCTAGGGCATCTTCTGGGAGCAGGGAAGGCAAATGGAGCCCACATTCCAGCAACAGGGGAGGGAGAGAGGAGCTTCTGATTGCTGGAGTCCAGCTTACTGGCCAACTGCAGTCATGGCCTCTCGATGACCTACCCCAACATTTTCTTTTTCATAACTTGCTATTACAATCTTTTATGTCCCCTTTTTTTTTTGCAATGTGGGTCATTGCACCTTTTTTTTCTTTTTTTTACTAGCATAAAGGTGGCTCCTTTGGTGGTCATCTGGCTACATTGAAGGCAGATACCAAAGCAACAGTACAGGTACATGCAAGAGAAAACACAGATTAAAGCAATGATTCCCAAAACGAGTAACAATTCTTTTCGCTAAGAGCCCCATGATCCAAACCATTGATTTACTAAGTTTCCTAAGCTGGGAGTCAGATCACTTAGGGCATTTACTTGTGTCCTTATATGATTTAATAAAGATGATACGTTAACAGATGACACAGATGACTTCTTGAGAGGCAGTGACAATTTCTAAGGCCATTTTACTTTGAAAGGCAGCTATACTCCTTAGAATATTTCAGGCCTCAGTAAAAACAGGCTTTGCTGGCTATTGTTTAAGACTTGTTTGGTGGGTTTAGTGAGGGCTTCTATGTGTGTTCTAACATCCTCCAGGCCATGGAGGGAACAAAGACTGTGCCCCCAAATCATACCAGTAGAATTTGACAGCTTTAGGAATTTGACCTGATTGTGCATGCCATACGTGTTTACCAGGGGAGGCAGCACTGTCAGGAGCGAGAAGATGGATTCACAGTAGAATATGGCAGACCAGAATTCCCACCTTTTCTTTTTCAGTGGTGTGTGTTCCATTCCAGGTGCTGTGTATTTCAGTAGATCTGACTTGCAGGAGGACAACAAGATCCTAGTGGGGAATGAGCAGATCCCCTTCACTCAGGGGTGTGAAATAACTCATCCACCCTGGTGGGACATCTCATTGCAAATGCCAGTAGGTAGTGCCTTTCATAGGTGTGATGGGGCTTGGTGGTCTCAACAGCACAGCATGTTAATCCACGTTGAAGGTCAAGGCAATGGCTATTTCCCTCGACTTCTTTACCTTTATGGCATTGGGTGCCTCGGCTGGGGTCTCCAGTGTAGCATATAGGGCAATAGGACTTGCTGGCTGATCATTCAAATGTAAGAAATCCTGGGGCAGTACGTTAGTCCACCCAGCCAAGTAGTTTTACCTGTTAGTAATTTAATCTGCTGTTTTAATATTCGGTTTTCTTTTTTTCTTTTTTTTTTTTTTTACCAACCCTGTTTGTGGGTTATAGGGGAGATGGAACCTCCATTTAATGTCATGTGGTTTTGTTTTGTTTTGTCCAGTCTTGCATATCATGACTTTTGAAACATGACCTTTGATCACTGTGTACTTGATAAGGGTATTTATACATGGTACTCAGGTTCTTTAGTTTCTTAATGGTTGCAGCCTGCTTTGTATGGTGACAGGGGAAATGCTGGGTTATGCCAGACAGTGTTCACTCAAACTAGGGTGTATTTAGACCCTCACTAACAGGGAAGGGGCCGGTATAATCCATTTGCCAATCCTTTACCAGTTGAAAACTTTGGCAAGTGGCTCCAAAGTCCTTTGGCAGTTGCCTTGGACATAGTTTAGAATGCACAGGACACACTGGTACTGCATTAACCAAGTCACTAAATTTAAAGGACAGTTTGGCATCATTGGCAATATGCCATCTCATCCAGGGGCAACAGTGGCCACTCTTCATAAGCACCCAATCTGTAATATAGGCACACCCAATCAAAGGAGATTTTTTGGTTTCCCAGTGCATATAAAAGTTATGTTTACACTATAGCGTAGTCTATTAAGTGTACAATAGCATTATGTCTAAAAAACAATGTACATACCTTAATTAAAAAATATCTTATTGCCAAAGGAAAAAAAGGTAACCATTCTTCTGAGCCTTCAGTGGGTTGTAATCTTTTTGCTGGTGGAGGTTCTTGTATCAATGTTGATGGCTGCTAACTGATCAGGGTGGTGGTTGCTGTGGCAATTTCTTAAAATAAGACAGTTTCTTGCATCGACTGACCCATCTTTCATGAATGATTTTTCTGTAGCATGTGATGCTGTTTGATAGCATTTCATCTATAATAGACCTTCTTTCAAAATTGGAGTCAGTCCTCTCAAACCCTGCTACTGCTTTATCAACAAAGTTTATGTAGCATTCTAAATCCCTTGTCATTTCAACTGTCTTCACAGCATCTTCATCAGGAATAGATTCCATGTCAAGAATCCACTTTCTTTGTACATCCATAAGAAGTAACTCCTCATCTGTTCAAGTTTGATCATGGGACTGCAGCCATTCAGGCCATCTTCAGGCTCCACTTGTAGTTCTCTTGCTGTTTCCACCACATCTGCAGTTATTTCCTACACGGAAGTCTTGAACCTTCAATTTGTAAAAAACCAATCAATCAAACAAAAAAACAAAAAAAACACAGTATCTATGAAGTGCAATAAAACAAGGTCTGACTATATCTACTGAAGGGCCAGTCTCTTGCGAAGGCTTGTACCCAGACTAGTGCAGCAGCTTCCTGATGACCAGGGGGTGCCAGTTCCTCATAAGCAGGGATGTGGAAAGCCATGAGGACTGCCTCAGGCTCTTGCAAGCAAATATTCCCCATAGATATTGAGCCTACCCCTTGACTCTGCCCAAGCTATAGGTTAATTCCTGTAGAATGACCCAACTTTCAGTGTAAAGGATTACCCTGAGCCAGCCAAACTGGTCAGGATCCAGCCCATTGGCTGCTGCAGTTTGTTCCTTCCTGAGGAGCTCTGTCTGGAGGAGTTCTGTGTAACAGTTGGGAACTGTTGCTCTGTGAGGGTATGTGGGTTTCTCTGTGAAGGCTCTGAGGTTTCTGCCCCCTTCCAGAACTAGGACCAAAATCCTAGTGGTACTTTCTTGTTCTCTTCTTTATCATAGTTCTGGACCCGTATTTTCTGGAGTCACAGACACATCTACCTGAAATGGTAGCCCTGCTTAAGAGATGCCCAGAGTTTTATATGCATTTCCAGTATTTTTGCCTTCTCAAAGGTGGCTTGCTATTCTGATTCCCTGTCCCACATGTGCCCTTTTTTAAAAAAACTTTTTTAATGTTTATTTATTTTGAGAGAGAGAGTGCAGGGGAGGGGCAGAGAGAGAGAGAGAGAGAGAGAGAGAGAGACACATAATCTGAAGTAGGCTCCAGGCTCTGAGCTGTCAGCACAGAGCCTGACATGGGGCTCGAACCCATGAACTCTGAGATCATGACCTGAGCCGAAGTTGGATGCTTAACTGACTGAGACACCCAGGCGCCCCGTCCACATGTGCCCTTTCTTTACCAGGCAGAGTGAGGATGGAGGTATTGTGCCAGGTAAGGAATAAAAGTCCTCCCAAACACCAAATACCTACAAAGGGTGTTTCTCTTGCATATTTTAAGGGTTGAGTAGGCTTGGATCTTGTTAACCACAGTATCAAGATAACACATGCCTTACCTGATCAAATGACTTCCCCAAACTTTATGGTGGTGCCTGAACCTTCAATTTTCTGTGCATCCACTGCCCATAGTATCCCTCACAGATATTCCAGCAAAGCCTGCAGAGTGTCCTGCAGCAGAGGCAAGTCTTCACATGTTAACGTTGTATCATCAATGCAGTGAGCCTATTTTACTGAGGGGAGGAGAACAGGGACAAGTCTTGGGTTATCATCTCGTGTAATTAATTCTGATTCAGGTCAGTGGTATAATCTTAGTTAGCAGACACCTGTACTTGCCAGTACTGTCCATGAATCTTGAAGATGAAGCACCTTTATAGGAACACTTTTGCAAAAGGATCAGAGTAAAACAATAACTGTCTGATAAGAGGTCATTATAGTGCAAGTGATAAGGGAATTTAGTCATTTCTGTGCCGTGCATTTTAAAATGTATCAGGACATGTCAGATTCTTAGATTCCGATAAATAGCCCATAAAAAAGATTTAGAGTGTCACTTCTTACTTGATGTTTCCAGTGAAACTTAACATATACAAAAAACTACATAATTGTTAAAAAAAAAAAACTCAGCTCTTTTAATAGAAAAGACTTGGTTTTCTTAAGTAATCAAAAACTTGATAGAGGTAGAACACAGAATTGTTTTCCAGGCAGATTAAAGGTAAAGAAAAACCTTTGGTTACTATTTTTTAATAAGAGAAGACCAATAATGTAAAAACAAAAACAAAAACTTTGTCCTTTTTTTTTTTTAAGTTTATTTACTTATTTTGAGAGACACAGAGACTGCGAATGGGGGAGGGAGGGAGGGAGGGAGGAAGAGAGAGAGAGAGAGAGAGAGAGAGAGAGAGAGAGAGAGAGAGAGAATCCCAAGCAGGCTACACATTGTCAGTTCAGAGCCCTATGCAGGGCTTGAACTCACAAACAGCAAGATCATGACCTGAGCCAAATCCAAGAGTCAAATGCTTAACTGACTGAGCACCCAGGCACCCCTAAGAAAACTCAGTCCTCTTCACTGAAATAAAACCAAATTCTAATTTTGTACT
Organism: Neofelis nebulosa; assembly: GCF_028018385.1. NCBI lineage: Eukaryota > Metazoa > Chordata > Mammalia > Carnivora > Felidae > Neofelis > Neofelis nebulosa. The sequence continues at coordinate 66,082,234 of NC_080787.1, forward strand.
ACTATACCTTTGATATTAAAATTATTTTTTTAACTTAAATAAATCCATTTTAATCTTAGCTTAACTACATATAAATTCTCATTATTACTTTTTCACAAACTTACAATTTTCTGTATCCATTCAGCTTTTGTTCTCTCTCTCTCTCTTTTTTAATCCTGGAGCAGTCTTTTTCAACTCTGCCTCAGGCGTGATCTCAAAGTTGGTGAGTTCAGCGCTGCATCAGGCTCTGTGCTGACAGCTCAGAGCCTGGAACCTGCTTCAGATTCTGTGTCTCCCTCTCTCTGCCCCTCCCCCACTCACACTCTGTTTCTCTCTCTCTCTCTCTCTCTCTCTCTCTCTCTCTCTCTCTCTCTCTTTCTCTCAAAAATGAATATACTTAAAAAAAATTTTTAATGAAACATGTCCTTCGTATATTTCCTTATTGCCCTGCACCCCCCAAAAACATTATTTTCCTTAACTACTCTTTGTATACAGTCACTTTCTTTCATCCTTATTATTTCTAGCAGTTTTGTAAAAATAAAACAAAAACAAAAACCCTTCTACAAATCAATTTTCACAATACTCTCTGGAGGTGGAAATCACATGCACAGAACGTATTCATAAACATATATAAACACACTGACAGACACAGACCCATAGCTTTTTTTGGAAAACTGTAGCCCTTAATGAGTAACCTTGTAGAGGCCGTGGACTGGATTTGGGGTTAAGAGAGCTTTCTCTAGCAGTCTGTATTTCCCCCTCCTTCTTTTTCCTTCAGTTCGTGTGGGCAGTGTTTGGATTATCTCCTAGTGTGCTTAGATTTTAAAAACGTGATAAGATTTATAACTTCAAGGGGAGGAGAAAGAAGTTAAGTTTTCTCCTAGGGATTTCAGGGTGTATTTTTCTATTATCAGAAGTTTAGGATAATTATTATATCAAGTTTTCCTTTGTTTTAGGGTTGGACAGCATGGGGCACTCTGTCCATTTCCTCATCAAATCACCATAACACTATCCTCTTCATTCTCATCATTTTTTTTTTCAGGAATTTCACCTTTTATTGTCCAATCAGGCTGTCACAAGCATTTGGACCATAATCTGAGACAACTTGGTCTTTCCTGAGTTTGCCAAATGACATGCTAAGGTCTCTAATTTCTTATCTTGCTCTCCCTCCTTGTCTGCTATCCCTGAAGCCAGCACAGTAGTGGACATTTTTGTCTCAGCTCTTCTTCCAGCTTTCTAACTTGAGCTTCAGCCTAGAGTTGGGCATCTGTGTCCAGTCTAACTGCCCACAGCACAGGCCAGCCCACTGCGGCAACAGTGCATTTCTCTTCTTTGCTGCAATACACAATGCAAAGTTCCTCAAACAAGCACATTAGCCCAGCCTTTGTTTTCGGGGCATCCTCATATTTTACATGGCAGTCCAGAAGCATCTGACATATGCTCCCTCCCCCCACATAGAGGTCCATGGCCAACGTGGGATTTCCCTCATGGATGCTTCTTTCCCAGCATTCATTTCTTCCATCCCTTGGCTGGTTCGACAGCAGTTCATTCCCATACTGGCCCCATAAACAGAGGGCAAGGAGAGATGGAAGGGAGATACAGACCAATTCACATTGCTAGGTGGCAAGTTTAATGAGCAAGGGAACTTATGAAGCTTGTTTTGGGCAGCTGCAAGACATGTAGATCTCTGCATCTGCCCATCTTCACTGCATTTAGTCATGTATACTGTCCAGATGTCTCAGCACGACATTTCTATCTCTTGAGTCAGTGTGAGAACAGGGAAGACAGGTGGAGCACCCAACCTAAGGACAGGAGAAGAAGTGAGAAGCCCCTGATTGCTAGGGTCAGTTCACAGGTCACCTGGTGGTCATGTCCTTTTGATGACCCTCGCAACATTTCCTTTGCCTAGAAATCAAGGAAGGAGCAAATGGGAAGATAGGAAAGTCCTGTTCTTGTGCATTAAACTGAAACCATTTTTGCATTTCATCTTTTTATACTAGGCAGCCACTCTACACACCCCCCCCCCCTTGTATCTTGTCTTTCCAACAAAACCTCCAAGGAGAAAAAAAAAAACTATATTAGCAAAAAGCATCTTACTGCTTTCCGCTGCTGTAGTTATAGGCTTCCCACAGCTGTGGGGCATCTGTGCTCCTGGTTTCTGGATGGGCTCCACAGTGATCATCAGGAGATACATTCGACAGAGGAGAGCTGACTCCTGTTAGGAGCCAGGAAGAAGGCAAAACAGTGGGACTTTAAAAAAATCTATGTTCCTGGTTTTCACTTTTGCTCTCTCTTCTGCCGTATGCAGAAAAATATTCTTCATTATAACGGAAGAGCAGGGCCAGTTCGCCTGTGGATCTCACTGGACAAAGCCACAAAATATTTCCTATTGTGGTTAACAATTCTTGAAGCTTTCCCTGATCTCACCAGGTAGCATTGCCCCACCTCCCATTTGTATCTCCACCCCAGTTTGGAACCGGTGTCAGTGTTGTGTATTTATCTCTAGGCTGTGTCTTCCTGTTATGACTACAATCAAAGACCCTGGCCTCCGCCTGCGGACTTTGAATCCTGGCTCCATCACTTCTTAGCTATGTGACATTGGGCATGTGTTTTAACCTCTCTGTGTCCCAGTTACCTTACATATATAATAAGAAAAATAATACCTTCCTCACATTAATGTTGCGAAGATTAAATGAGTTAATATGTGTAAAGCACTTGAAGAGTGCCTGGTATGCATTAAGTGCCAACCAAAGCTTTGCTTCACTTTCTTGGGGGCAGAAAACCGGTTTTAACCAATGCCTCCAATCCCAAGAAGCAGGTTTAATGACTGGCACATAATGAGTATCTAATCTAGTTCTCAAAGACTAAGGTATCCATTGGCTCCAAGGGACAAACACATGAGGCAGGTTTCAATGGCAAAAGAAAATTGTATATTCCTCTAACTACAAAAAACACAAAATGTATAAGAAACATAATAGAAAAAGGAAAAACAAAAAACAAAAAACAAAAAACCCAAGTTCTCTGTAACAGGAAACAGAATCTCAGTGGGATCTCCTTTCTATCAAACTAAAATGTCCTAGTAACCAGTTTTTCAGAATCCCCTCCTGAAAATCCAGCAGCAGGCCAATTAATTAGTATGAAAGCTTAGTCAAAAGGACAATGCTACCTGGAGAACCAAGCAATTCAGTCAGCCTCGCAGCATTTAATTAAGCCACAGACCAAGGAACAACTTTGTTTGGTAATTTAGAGCATACATTTCCACTGGAGCGTGTTTTCTGATTCAGGTCTTCTATATGGCTGTTTTTCTGCTGGTCAGATGTGTTCTGAAACAGAGGCAAATACAGCATGCTCTGCCCACACAGTGGGTCCAACAGGGATATACTACCAGGCTCTTGCACATATTTATTAGGGAGTTTGAGCCTATTTTCAGTCACAAATAGTGATTCATAGAACATTAGCACTTTTACTCACTTTCCAGGAAACATTCAGTAGAATAAATGGGAAGCTAGAGGAAGGATCCCTTGGGTAATGTGAGAGAGCCTTACCCAATTTGGCAGCCAGTAGGACTGTTTTGCTGCTTGTGGAATCCTCGCATAGAAGAGCTGCACCCTAGGGTGGCCCCAGTTGCTGGCTCAGTAGGTTAAGTGTCAGACTCCTGATTTTGGCTCAGGTCAAGATCTCACGGTTCCTGAGTTCGAGCCCTATGTGGGTCTCCACACTGACAATGTGGAGCCTGCTTGGGATTCTGGCTCCCTCTCTCTCTGCTCCTCCCCCATTCATTCTCTCTCTCTTTCTCTCATACATACATACATACACTTTAAAAAAAAAAAGAGCTGCACTTAGTATAGAGCAGATGCCCTTCTTTGCCAACCCTAGAGGCCTGACACCCGTGGATGGGGAGGGTCCGTGCCCCTGCAGAGGGCTTTCTGCGCCTGCCTGCGTACCTCAGCCTGTAACCAGGTGCCGCTAGATAGGAATCCCACACGGTGCTGCCAGAACTAGTCTGGATCAGAGCACAGCCAGTCCTGCCAAGGTCCAGAAGGAGTAGATAAGTGGGGCCATTGAGAAGGGCTCATTTTCAAAGGATCCACTTTTAAGCAAATACAAAAGCCTTACTCTGTGTTGGGTACCAAGTGAACTACACAATGGATAGCTATAACAAAGAATGAAATTTATTAAATTTGGTGCAGCATATCCAATCCCTGGAGGAAGAGGTAAATTCCCTGGTGACAGGCTAAACTAGCTTCCTTAAGAATTTATTGGCATCCCAATTCAGATGTGTCCAGGGGAGGGGGAAAGAGTAAAGCGTCAGTAGGGGGATCTCCCATAGTCCGCTGACTAGCGTGCAAGGCTCACAAAGAGAAAAGTGTGGCTCACATTGTGCTTCCGCCAAAAGGTTCTCCCTATGTACCGGGAGCTTAAGTTGGAAATTGGTCCTTTCTCAATCCCCCAAAGAGTGTTGCTTCTACCTCCTACCCAGTTTTCTCAAGAGAAAGAGTGCCAAATGATTTTCATTTGGCAAAGGAAATGAAAATCAGGATGGGAACATCTGATTTAAAAAGTGGCTTACATGGAAACCCACCCACTGTTTTGAGAAGCCATAAGATGCTCAATATTTATTCCCAGAACCAAATGATGAGAGGGGCTTTGTGAGACTAAAAGGATAATAGATGCCAAAATAAAAGAGCAATAAAAAACGTCCCAACCAGTATATAGCCACAAGTTCACTAAACTTAAAGAGAGAGAGGGAGAGAGACTTAATGCCATGAAAAGTCTAAATTACTTTTGTAAAAAGCAAATTGAAATGCACTTAGGCCCCCATGTAAGTAATATAATTTGCGGAATTTGATTTTTTTTTAATCTCAATTTCAAAAAGCACTTAAAAAGCATCAGTCAGAATTATGGTAGAGTTTGTTGCTTGGCGTTTTATTTTGTTTTTTGTTTTTTTTTCTCATAGAGGACTGATGGGAGGGTGGAAAATATGAAAAATCATTAATAATGGGATTGTTGAGGTTTAAACTGACTAATATTTATTGGGTGAACATAAGCTACGTAGAACTAAATCTGATTCTGTGGGATAGGAGCTTAGCAAGTAAGTTATTTATATTAATATTTTTCAATCACTATGTTAGGTACTAGGTAAGAGAGAGAAAAATGGGAATAGAAAAATCTCTGTCCTTATTTAGCTTAAAATACAGAAGTGAAGTCATTTTAGCATTCAAAGCACTATACGATACAGGAGAGCTAATAAGTTCAGGTAAAATTCTGTGAGAGCACAGGGAGGGATATAAGTGCAGATCAGGTGTGTCTGAACAAAGGGTAGAAAAATAATAGAGATGGACTAATGGAGGAAGCAAACATGCACAAGAAAAAAAACAAGGCAAGAGCAGAAGGATTGTTAGCAGTCCAGTGGCTGCTCCAAAGACAGGATGTCAGAAGTAGGATGGAGGGAGATGAGCTGGGAAAATAAATGGAATTTTAGGAAATTGCTAGGGGTACTGGGAGATATAGTAGAAGATACTTGTTTTTCTTTTGTTTTGTAATAGGGTAGGGACACAATTAGAAAATGCTTTGAGCAAGAGATTAGATTGTAATGAAAATCAAGTAAGACTAATGTATCAGTGATACCCCAGACAACAGCTAAGCCCAAGGGCCTAGAGCAATTTCATGCTTCACCCTTTTTCTCAGGGGTGGGAGAGGGAGCAGCCTGCCATCCTTCTGGTTGTATAACAGTCGCCATGTTTTTTGGAGAGGACATCATGCTCCTGGTCACGTGGGAGGCTTTGCTTCTTCTTCCCCCTAGGGAAGACCTCCCAGAGAAGCTGGGCATTGTTTTGAAGCTATATTCAAATCATGGCCGTGTGAACTTGGGCAAGTTACCTGACTTCTTTATACCTCAGTTTTCTTGTGAAGAAAGGTTAGCATGTTGTTTGGCATATGGTGAAAAGGCAATAGCTAGTAGCTATGATTACAGATAGGAATTAGAGCATGGTAAATTCACTCTGGGTCCATGATTTTTTTTTTCAGTAAACCAATGTGTATTGTACTTCATTTGATATACAAACAAAGATATTCACAGATATTCTAAGGAAGTCTCACCACAAGTAGGTAAGGCATTCACATTTTAAACGTTGGCTTAGACCAACTAAGCATGTTCAGTCAGGGTGGCATCACCTACAAGACTGAGCTTTGCACATATCCCCCCGTTAAAATGCAGCAACATGAGATACTTACTCTAGTCTGTAAGCCTTTCCCTGGGAAAAACAAAAACAAACAAACAAACAAATACAACAAAACAAAACCAAAAAACAGCAATGATTCATGAGCTGCTGGCTTATTCCACAAAAGGGGGTGTGGAATGATGCCTATTTCTTTTACCCAAAATTACTTTTGCTATTGTTATATGTAGGTGTTGAAGAAGCTCTGATCCCATTGTTCTTAAGATTTGTATTTGGGGGCACCTTGGTGGCTCAGGTCACGATCCCACGGTTTGTGGGTTTGAGCCTTGTGTTGGGCTCTATGCTGACAGCTGAGAGCCTGGAGCCTGCTTCATATTCTGTGTTCCCCCTCTCTCTCTGCCCCTCCCCCACTCATGCTCTGTCAAAAATAAAAAAGTAAACATTAAAAAAAAACACCTTTAGATTTATATTTGGAGGCTTGTCAGAAGCAAAGCAAAACTAAGCATCTATCACCATGCATCTTACCTGGCATTGCTGGCCTGCAGCTGAATCCCGAGATTTTCTCAGTTGTCCCCCATCCTCCTGCCTACCTTTCATCACTTCTCTCTGGCACACTGCCTTTATGCGTATACTTTGCACGTAGTCATCCCATTTTTTCCCCTCCATTTGTAGTCCAGCTCTCCTCTGGACTCTACCGGGCAATGAAAATAATTGATCCCTGTTGTGTTCTTGGTAAAGGTCAGAGAATAGAATTATATCAGCTGACTTGACCTGCTTGACTGTGAGCCTCATAATTCCCACACTGGCAAGTTGAGAGGGGTGTGAACTGTCAGAATTAAGACTGTAAGCTTGGCCAGGCACTCAACAAAGACCCAATAGGCATCACATAAAATTGGGCATGAAGCCCTGGTTATTGCTTTTCGACATCTGGCCCCTTCTCTGAATCTTTCTGAAAGGAATATAATTGCAAATTGAAGCAGGACTTTTTTTTTCTATTGACATTGTATATATTGCTCTCAACAATAACTTGGGTTTATTTAGATTTATATGAACATTGCCACTTGACCTGACAGTTGACTAAAGGAGCTTCCTGAAATGTCTAGTCACACGTATATAACCAGCTATTTATGTTTCTGATTTATCTTCTTTGTTAAAAATATAGAGAGAACTAAAAAAGAAAAGTTCATTATAATAGCTTATAGTAGGTACAGAAGACCAGCAAGGAGGATTGAGAACTGTAAGAAAAACACAAAGAAAAGAAAGGTTAAGATTTAACAAATGAAGTTGGCAAGAAATTGCCGAGAAATAGCATTAAGAATACAGTTATTGATTAAAAAAAAAATGATGGGGCGCCTGGGTGGCTCAGTTGGTTGAGTGTCTGACTTCGTCTCAGGTCATGATATCACAGTTCCTGACTTCAAGCCCTGCGTCGGGCTCTGTGCTGGCAGCTCAGAGACTGGAGCCTACTTTGGATTCTGTGTCTCATCCTGCTTGTGCTTTGTCTTTCTCTGTCTCTCAAAAATAAATAAATGTAAAAAAAAAATAATGAAAAAATGATTAAAGTTGACAATTTAAAAAAAAACACAAAACACCTTTGGGGAATAGTAAGATGCCCAAAGAAAGCTTTAGAATTTATGAGTTCTTACTTTGTGTTTGTCTGCTCAAGAGGCATAAATGTATAAATAATCCAGTGGGATTGAGATAGTGGTACTAGTTCCCAGTATTAAGAAGTCTGGAGAAGAAATTCTGCCGAAGAAAACAGACATGACTTTGCTCCTATACAGAGTGGTTAGGAATGAAAACATAAACCAGCCTTTGAGCCTGACTCTTGATAAGTTCATTTGTAGTCCAGTCCCCTGTCTCTCCAAAGCTGCCTTCCTGCAGCAGCCTCACAGTTGCCTCTTCTTGCAAGCCATCCTCCACCCTATTCACAGTCTTCTTAAAATAGTACTTTCTTGTAATGGTGCCCTCCTCAATAATTTTACTTGTACTTCGAGATTCTGCATAACGTCTCGACACCTTACTCCTGTCTGGCTTTAGCTCAGACTCTTGCCCACTGACCTATTTGAGTCTGGCTTCTCTTTTTTCTTACCTGTTACCTCCAGGTACACCAACATAGGTCTCTACCTAGGTTTAGGTAAAAGAAGATACTTAATTAAATGCTTCCTCAATTAAAGGAAGCAAAGGAATCGTTCCTCTGCCTCCCTATATGGCTTCTGCCCAGTGTGGTATCTCACTTCTGAAATTTGGGCCCACCTGGAACCTTGGCCCACTCTTGTTCCACTCCTGCTTCTAAAAAACCAGGCTGTTAAAAACAAAAACAAAAGCAAATAAGGATAAATAAATAAGAAATGATTTGCCTAGGGAAAGGCTGGTATTGGCTAACTTTTCTTGACAGTCTTCGTCCTTAATCACTTTTTTTTTTCTTGTTCTAGACACCTTTTAGAAATATTGCCTTCATTTCTAAATCTTGTGTTTTCCCATGTCTCTTTCACATTTGTTTACTCTTTCTCCCTCGTATGATTTGCCCCTTCCTCCCCTTCTCTTAATCCTTTTCTTTAATGTCCTCCTCTAGAGGCTCCTCTGGAGCCTCTTGCTTCCTGTTTGCAAGTGCTCATTCTGACAGCATTGCAGGAGCTCCGAGTTGCAGAGGAAATGCTATTTACCTGTCCCTTTTTAATTGTCTTATCACCAACAGCTGGGAGTGCCAGACATCCCAGGTGCAGCGAGATCAGGCTGTCAAATGAGGCTAGAATGGGCAGCAAGTCCACAGATCTGAAGGAAGCCCTGCCAAACAGATGACTGTGGGTCCAAATAGAGAATGCAGCTGTTGCCATCACAAATATTAGACCAGGGAGAAGCTGTATTGAAGTGTTTTACAAACCAGAAACCTGCATAAATACTATGTGTAAAAAGCTCCCAGGTTTAAATCCACAGTGAAACCCATCTAGCTCTTGGTTTGGGAACAGCCTTTTGTAAGGAAAGAGACTCAAACTTCTAGCCTTAAAAAGGAACAGGTGGTAGAGGGCACCCAGGTGGCTCAGTTGGTTGAGGTCATGATCACACAGTTCATGAGTTCAAGCCCCACGTAGGGCTCTCTTCTGTCAGCATGAGCCCGCTTCAGATCCTGTTTCCCCTTTCTGTACCTCCCCCACTCATGCCCTCTCTCTCAAAAATAAATAAACATTAAAAAAAAGAAAAGAAAAGAAACAGGAGGTAGAATCAAGTTTTTGTAAAAATCTTCACATTCTTTCAAGGAATTAAATTACTACATCATACCTGTGCTATTAAAGATGTGGCATGTTTGTGACCAACCACCTCTCTAATGAGATTAATGTTAGCATGACAACATACTGCTGGTTTTCTTTAACCTAATATTTCCCAAGCCCATGTAAGGCACAGAGTTCTTTTTTTTTTTAGTATGAAATTTATTGTCGAATTGGTTTCCATGCAGCACCCAGTGCTCATCCCAACAGGTGCCCTTCTCAATGCCCATCACCCACTTTCCCCTCCCTCTCACCCCCCATCAACCCTCAGTTTATCCTCAGTTTTTAAGAGTCTTTTATGGCTTGCCTCCCTCCCTGTCTAACTTTTTTTTCCTTCCCCTCCCCCACAGTCTTCTGTTAAGTTTCTCAGGATCCACATTAAGAGTGAAAACATATGGTATCTGTCTTTCTCTGTATGACTTATTTCACTTAGCATAACACTCTCCAGTTCCATCCACATTGCTACAAAAGGTGATATTTCATTCTTTCTCTGCCAAGTAGTATTCCATTGTGTATGTAAACCACAATTTCTTTATCCATTCATCAGTTGATGGACATTTAGGCTCTTTCCATAATTTGGCTATTGTTGAAAGTGGTGCTATAAACATTGGGGTACAAGTGCTCCTATGCATCAGTACTCCTATATCCCTTGGGTAAATTCCTAGCAGTGCTATTGCTGGGTCATAGGGTAGATCTATTTTTAATTTTTTGAGGAACCTCCACACTGTTTTCCAGAGCGGCTGCACCAGTTTTCATTCCCACCAACAGTGCAAGAGGGTTCCCGTTTCTCCACATCCTCTCCAGCATCTATAGTCTCATGATTTGTTCATTTTAGCCACTCTGATTGGTGTGAGGTGGTATCTCAGTGTGTTTTAGATTTGTATTTTCCTGATGAGGAGTGACATTGAGCATCTTTTCATGTGCCTGTTGGCCATCTGGATGTCTCCTTTAGAGAAGTGTCTATTCATGTTTTCTGCCCATTTCTTCACTGGATTCTTTGTTTTTCGGGTGTAGAGTTTGGGAAGTTCTTTATAGATTTTGGATACTAGCCCTTTGTCTGATATGTCATTTGCAAATATCTTTTCCCATTCCATTGGTTGCCTTTTAGGTTTGTTGATTGTTTCCTTTGCAGTGCAGAAGCTTTTTATCTTGATGAAGTCCCAATTGCTCATTTTTGCTTTTAATTCCCTTGCCTTTGGAGATATGTCAAGTAAGAAATTGCTGTGGCTGAGGTCAGAGAGGTTTTTTTTCCTGCTTTCTTGTCTAGGGTTTTGATGGTTTCCTGTCTCACATTCAGGTCCTTTATCCATTTTGAGTTAATTTTTGTGAATGGTGTAAGAAAGTGGTCTAGTTTCATTCTTCTGCATGTTGCTGTCCAGTTCTCCCAGCACCATTTGTTAAAGAGACTGTCCTTTTTCCACTGGATATTCTTTCCTGCTTTGTCAAAGATTGGTTGGCTATACTTTTGTGGGTCCAGTTCTGGAGTCTCTGTTCTATTCCATTGGTCTGTGTGTCTGTTATTGTGCCAATACGATGCTGTCTGGATGATTACAGCTTTGTAGTAGAGACTAAAGTCTGGGATTGTGATGGTAAGGCATAGAGTTCTACAGGGTATGTTGAACCGTTTCCTACTGAACAGCCATTTCAAGGCTTGCAACATTAGATACCCTATATTCACAAGATAGAATATTTTATGCCTATATTTTGTTCAGAATAGATGAACATAAGTTATTCTAAAGAAAAACTGAAGGTACCTTGAAGGTGATAGTTTTTTGAGTATGTGTGTGTGCAATGTATATAGTGTCCATGTGTCCATGTTTTACCTCTCCCCTTCAAGGTTATGCTGCCTGTTTTTTAATTTCTGAGGGTACTTTGTGCCTGTATTAACATTTACCCTCAGAGTAGAGAATGACAACTAAGTGAGAAGAGGTGGCCAAACCCCTTCAGTGCCCAAATGAATTAAGGTTTCCTCTGGGTTGAGGGAATGATGGGAAAGCTTTTAACATGTGGATTCTGGTTTAAAAATAAAATAAATTATGTCAGCATTCAACACCATTTCTCATGGAAGAAACTATTGTAGTAAGGAAAGGAAAACAGAGCCTGTTATGTAGCAAGCATTAGGCCAGGTACCTTCACAAATGTTGATATATTGAAACTTCACAACAACCCAGGGACAGTGTAATTGTCCCCGTTTTTTTGTTTGTTTGTTTGTTTGTTTGTTTGTTTGTTTTTTTCAGTTTTGAGAAAACTGAGGCTCATGAAGGCCTAGTGATAGAGGTAATATAAATATACGGTAAAGTCAAGATTTAAGCCCAGCTGCCCTGGACTCCAAACCCAATACTCTGTTTCATTATACACACCTCTTTGAATACAAACTAACATCAGTTTCTTCTCTAATAAACCAAATCCTTCTTATGGACAAAAGTGATTTGTATGATTGCCTAAATTTCTATTTGAATCTTTTTTATAATTGAGAAATTCCAGTTAATATATGTTACCTCCAGGAGTTTCAGTGTGGTAATTCTTGTTTTCTACTGTTCAGAGAAGGTAACTTTAAAACCTGGTGGAACTTTCAGGAACTTGCTTTAAGAAGGGGGGAGAGGTAGGGATTTGAATGCTCTGTGTGGTCTGTTATTTGGGTGGCTGAAACACTGTAGCAATAAAACTTGGTTTCTGACAATACTTTTTTTTTTTTAATTTTTTTAATGTTTATTTTATTTTTGAGAGAGAGAAAGAGAGAGAGGGAGAGAGACAGAATGTCAGCAGGGGAAGGGCAGAGAGAGAGGGAGACAGAATCCGAAGCAGGCTCCAGGCTCTGAGCTGTCAGCACAGAGCCCGACATGGGGCTCGAACTCAGGAACCATGAGATCATGACCTGAGCAGAAGTCGGATGCTTAACCGACTGAGCCACCCAGGCACCCCCAATGACAATACTTTTTATATTGCAATTGAAACTGTTTTCTTTCTTTCAAGTTCATTGCTTAGCCTTCCCTAGCAACTGAAATGAATATTCACTCAGATGTTTTTACATTGTTACATCTTGATAGATTGGTTTAAGGTTCAACAATCCAATGGCAATTGCTGCAGATATGTCTTCCCCAAGAGAGTCATTAGCTTTAAACACTGGTATACTTTCTGGATAAGTGTTTGGTTTTAGCTCTCCCAGTGTAGTTGTTTATTTCTTTGTTTTTAATTAAAGACCTTACCTTCAGGTCTAGTGCACAATTTCTGCTGATAATAATGGCACCTCTATATGTGGAATGGTAAAAAGATAATTTCTGTCAAGTTTTCTTTTTTTAGAGAGGCAGACTCTTTATGTTTATTTACTTTGAGAGAGAGAGAGAGGGAGAGCACATGAGCAGGGGAGGAGCAGAGAGAGAGAGGGAGACAGAGCATCTCAAATGGGCTCTGTGGTGACAGCAGAGAACCAGATGTAGGGCTTGAACTCAGGAACTGTGAGATCATGACCTAAGTCTAAGTTGGATGCCTAAGTGACTGAGCCACCCAGGTGTCCCTGTCAAGTTTTCCTCATATGTCAAAGTAGCATTATTGTTACAGAGTCAACTGTCATTCAAAGGAAGAGTCCCTGTTTGTATTTCAGACTTCCTTCTTTATGACATTCTCTATATATTCACAACCTCTACCCCTCAAAGTGAAATGTTTCCATCTTATGTTTATTTCCCCTTTTTGTGGTCTATTTGCAACCCCTCGGCCTTTAAATAAAAGGATAGAAGAGGCAGTTAGCTAATGAAATACTAAAATAACTGGAGAGGTGTGCCCGGTTGACTCAGTCAGTAGAGCATGTGACTCTTGATCTTGGGGTTGTGAGTTCAAGCCCCATGTTGGGCATAGAGTTTACTTAAAAAACAAAACAACACAAAACAAAACAACAACAAAAAAAAAAACACTGGAGAGGAGGGCCCCCCGGCTTAGAGGCTGCATGCACTCCAAGACAACAGGGTGATTCTCTTTGCAGCCACATCTCTTTCATGTCCAGCCCACTCAATTATATGGCCCTGTTTTCTGCCTCAGTGACACTTGCATGCATGTGGCACCAAAGAGAGCTTCAGCTAGGTTGTGCAGCTATGACAGACCAGGCCTTGTGGCATTTGATTGGTGACAAATGAAGGTGTGCTTTTCTGTCCCCATAAACATCCTCGCCAGGCATTCACCTCAGCTACAAACAGGAGCATGAGCTTTCTGAGCCGGGAGAGCAGTTTCTCTGGCTCCCAGGTGTGCCTTTCCATCGTGTCCATCACTGGCCAATTGCACCGAGTCCTCTGCCTCTTGTTTGCCGACATGTCACCGTGGGCAGCTGCGGTGAAATATGACTATGCATGGCACAGCCATTCAGGAATCACCTTTTTGTCCTTGGGGTGCATGCAGCCCCTAAGCTGTGAGGAAAGATGCCCATTAAAAAAACAACAACTAAGAAACCTTAGATTTTCTTAGTTTACTTTCATCCGTGACCGATGCGTACATACTTCAGGACCACAATGGTGGCAGGTCTGGCCAAGAGTAAATTATGTCAGTTCCAGTTGCTAAACTCAGAGAATTAATTGTGCTGAATATGATTGGGGTGAAAGGAGAGTGGTAGTGAAAGGTTGAGTCATCCTCATTATTAGTGTAAGTGAGTGATTATAGACCCTTCCCCAGGAGAAAAATCAGACCGTAACTGGCCCCTGAAATATAAAGTAGAATCCTGAAGCAGCCTGGCACAAGATCTGTGCTTTGTAGCTAAAAATAGCAAGGTTAATTACAGACGGGAGTGACAGCAACAGGAAGCAGCCATCGCAACCAGCAGAAGTTGCTGCAGCCTTAGTCCTGAAGTCATTAGTAACAAGAGCTGATGGTGGAGTTGTCAAAACATTAACCCTTGAGGGCTGGAGGTAGGGGAGGATGAGAGGGAAGACAGAGACACACACAGGCACCACTGGAACCGAAGGTCCCTTGTGGTTTCACTTCAAGTTCTCCTTGTACTGCAGTACTGAAGGCTAACTGCTTATTTACCTGAGTCAGATTCTAAGTCTTTAATTATATTTGTCGACATAAGACTAAGGCTGCTTACATTCAAAATGTGTGATATTCAAACATACTTATGCAGTTCTATCTCATTGTTATTCTTTGGCAAGCCTTAAATGCTATAATAAAAGCAGAGTCTTTATTTCAAACAAATAAGTAAATGAATGTCATAGTAAAAATCTAAAACCCTAGATAATGAATTTTCTAGCCATAAGAGCCTACATTATAGAACAGTGCCTCAGGAAAAATCTTATGAATCTACTTAAGAAAATACTAATATTTTTTTTAAATATGTTAAAGTTTAAGCTAATATGAAAATATCTAAAACAAGAACATAAGATTGACCTTTACTTAAAAGAAGTTTTCTAAACGTCTAGTATTTTTTTCTTATGATGAGTCTAACCCAAAGTTTATTATCTTTACCAGAAGGATATCTGATATTCCATTTTTGTTCAGCTTTTGATTTTAGTCATATCTGATCATATAGACAGAAAAATATTGGCAAAAGCATTAAGATGAGCAGTGAGGAATAAAATATTTAACACTGGAAATGGGTTTCTAAAGGAGGCTTTGTCATCCTCTTCTTAATGTTTCTTGCATTAATTTTTGTAAGAATGTCTTCATATGCTTTTCTGGAAAATAGAAATGAGGGCTATTTGAGCCCTGTGGTTTTGTGCCCTCCTTCAGATAAGCCTCAGCATTTCATCAATGCTTACCTGTTATTACTGTGATTATTATCGTCATGGTTATTATTAAGCACTACTTGAAGCCTCTGGTTGATGACAGACATGTGCGAGAGTATTTGCACCTGTGAATTATAACTTGTAACTAAATAGATTGATACTATTTTCCCTATTTGCAATAAGTGAGAACCAGGCTACAGGAGCATTAATATTTCACTGAAAGATTTATAATAACCATTAATGAACAGCATAACTAGGATTCCAGTGTAGAAATCCAGGATTTCCCCCAAATTCCCTGCTGCTTCTTATTTAAGTTTTTCTTAATTACTATTATGAATCCCAACTTCCTTAATACCATTAACATTAAGTAATTGCGTTTTCAAGATTCAGAATGGAGTTACCCATAACAATATTTTCTGTGTTCCTTGACCTGAAGCGCAGTTTACAGAAGCTGTCCTACTTTGTATATATTGTGGCTTCCTTGGATGAGTAAGCCTATAGTGCAGCCCCTAACCTCATGGCAAACATTTTCTAGAGATAGTGGGATGATTAGTCATTGTTGAGTATGGTGAGAGGGTGCAAATTATCCCCCAGATCACCCCAGTTCTTTGTCCCTTATTTAGAAAGCAATTAACAAATAAGACAAAGATAGGCACTGTATGTATTCTTTTCTCTCAGAGTTTCTAAACCAGGTACAGCAGTCCCCTCCCCCATCCTTGAGGGGCACATTCCAAGACCCCCAGTGGATGCCTGAAACTGTGGCAAGTGAAACCACAGATAGGGGAGGACTACTGTAATTCACAACAGAATGCATTAGTTTATTTATTTGTTTTGCGTGACATCCTTCATCTGTCTGCTCGTATTTCTCTTCCTGGCCCCTTTCACTGCTCTGCTCTGTTCCAATTCCTAGGGAATTATATATGTCTCACTCCATTGCCTTCAGGTTTCTGGACTGGCTCTGCCAGTGGGGTGCTGTGGAGGAGGACTAGAGAGAGGAGGTGGTGAGAAGTCAGAGTGCCTCTCTACTGACAGTAACTACGCCTCTTTGTGATTCTGGCTCCTGTTCGACTGTCCCATGACCAACTCACCAGCTCCCCACAATGAGTCCAGCCCCCACTGGAAAATCTAACAGTTGGGCTTTGTCCAGCCTGTCCCATTTGTAGGATCCAGGGTGAGGGTACAAAATGAGGCCCACATATCTATGTCCAATATTTAAAAGTTCTACATCAGGGGCACCTGGGTAGCTCAGTCGGTTAGGTGTTGACTCTTGATTTTGGCTCAGGTCATGATCTCACGGGTTCATGAGTTTGAGCCCCATATCAGGCTCTGTGCTGACAGGGTGGAGCCTGCTTTAGATTCTCTTTCTCTCCCTCTCTCCCTCTCTTTCTCTCTCTCTCCACCCCTTTCCCCACCTGTGTGAGCACTTCTGCTCTCTTGTGTGCTCTCTCTCTCTCAAAATAAATAAACTTTAATAACAAATATATATATATATATATAATATAATAAAATTATATTTGACTACAGATGGTTAAAGTATTTTCCGTTTTGGCAAATATACCTTCATAATGACAAATTAAAAGAAAAAAATCACTTGTTTGGGAATCCACAGGATAGATTCCCATACTCTCTTACTCATTCCACACCCAAAGCTTGGCTACTCATCTAGCTATCAGTCCTTTCTCTTCCCACTGACTAGGTGCTATGAGAATCCTATGAGTCCAGCCAGTCTAGACCAAGAATTCTCTGCCCAGGGTGTCCTCAATCCCACAGCCTCCTTGGTGTTGAATCTTCAAGTTCCTCAAAGGAAACTGAAGTTAGAAGGCCGTGTTCACATTTAGAACTCTCAGACTCTCTAGCCTCAGGCTTGTGGCCCACCCCACTTTTCTTTCTTGACTTCTTTCCATACTGTAAGGAGCTGAGTGCATTTGCTTGGACGCTCTAGGCCACACCTAAGCTTTAACTGCCACTACCACCTGCCACTTCTTGAAGATAACTGCTTCATTTTGGCCTCCTCTTGGCTCTAGAGATCTGTGTTGCCCTCAAGAGGATAGACCTAGGGGAAAGGTCCATTTAGGCCCTGCGGATAGACTTCTTCCACTTGGGTAGGGAAAGCCAAGGACTTTTATACCCAGAGTGTAGTCTGGAAGGAGTCAGGCATGGAGTCTGGGTATATATGTCCTCTTGACTCAGAGGTTTATTTTCCCTGGAAGGAAAGTTCCTCCCAGCTAGGAAGGAACAAGGTGGAGCCCTCTAAAGTGGAGAACCCAGAGCAGGGTTTCATCTTGTCTGGGTCTCAGGTTACCACCAAGTTTGAAGCCCCCCGAAGATGGTGGTGATGGCATCTTCCTATTATTGCTAATCTCTGGGTCACATTTCTTTCCCCTCAGCTCTTCTCTCCCTTATTTAACCAATTCTGTGTTAAATTTACTCTTCTTGAAATACCTGAAAAGTTTCTGTTTTCCTGGCTGTACCCTGATTGACATAGCTCGTTTAAAATCGTTTCTAAAAGCATTGGATTGCAGTGCACAATTGGTCATTCTATGTATTCATCTGAACTAAAGAGAATAAGCCATTTCAAAGATAGATTCAGAGGTATAAAATGTTTTCTGAAAATCTAAATCTTTTTCTAACACATGCACATTTCAGAAGTCATATTTCAAAAGGCATTGTATATTTAGCTGTACCTAAATTTGCATGTGGAGTTACAAGGTAAATAGGACAGATGGAGAAAAATAGAAGTGGAATATTTCAACACGCCAAACAGAGGGACAGGAGTGATAGTGATTTGAGTAAATGCTGTCTCTTACCTAATATAGAGCCTTTGATGGCAAGCTGCAGCCTTTGGATTCTCTACAATCCGCTTCGACACTTCCCACATTGAATCTTTTTCACGTGTCATTCTACTAGGGCAGTGCAGTGCTAGCTCTTAAAATAAGACTTACACATATGGTACTTATATAATGAAGATAAAACCTGTGCAGTGGGACTGGAAATGTTCACATTTGGTCTCTTGATAATGCTTCAGGAGAGATACTGCCTGGGTTACATAATGATTCAGTTCCTACGTTAGTCGTTTTCTTATTCCTGGAAGGCACAAGAATTTGACATATATCTGACTTCTGATCTTTGCCCCCTTCCTTTTTCAAATTTTTTTTTATTAACAAATAAGATTTTTTATTAACAAACATTGTTTTATTATATTTTTATTTTGGTGCTAAAACTTAACAGGCTCCATTCTGTAACACCTTGTCCAATTCATCACTGAAAATATAATTGCTGAGAAAGATCAAGAATCTGTTTGGTAATATTCTGTCACTCCTGGCTTCTGAGCTTTTGCTTGTAACTCTCTGCAGCAGACCTACTTTGACTGACCCTGCAGGCAGTGCCAAGATTTGGCAATAGAGGGGAAGAAGGAAAGTAATCAACTTTACTGCCTGATGTTACTAAAAACTGCAGCCAATTTTCAATTATCTATGTCAGTAGATGCAAGGATCTTTGAAATCAAGATCCAATCTATAAATAACAAAGCAACAACAGAAACAAAACAATGGAGCTTCATTTGATCAATGGTTGCAGTCTTCTCCTGTGTTTGTCAGCCAGGATTTCTGCCTATCATTGTATTGGCTTCCAATTGAGAAGCAGATTAAGCCTTAGGTCAGAATTGTGGCTACTGGGGCTGGATTAAAGAACTTCATTTTTAGGTAAATGAGCATCCTACTTCCCTGCCCCCTTCCCTAACCCTCAAACTGAGCTTCCTTTCTGGAACAATGCAGGAAGAGCAGCTGGAGAACCTGAGGCTACTCGCCAGAGGACCCAATCTAGTGCATTGATGAGAGAGTGGGCAGTGTTCCAAAGGCTGAGAAAAAGGTCATACTACCCGGAACAATAGTGTTTCGCTCCTTTAACTACCCAATAGAGAGAGGCAAGAGTGAGGGTGACTGCAGGTGTCCCTGTGGTAACTCTGCCATCCAGGAGAAGATGCTTTCTCACACAAACACCCATGTGGGGAACACAGTAGCCCCTACCACTTGCACCTGAACTATTAGAGATGTGCAGTATTCCACCTTTTTAAAAAATATATTTTAAATGTTTTATTTTTGAGAAAGAGAGAGCACAAGGGAAGGAGGGGCAGAGAGAGAGGGGGACAGAGGATCTAAAGTGTGCTCCATGCTGCTGACAACAGAGAGCCTGATGTGGGGCTTGAATTCACAACCATGAGATCATGACCTGAGCCGAGGTTGGTGGACACTCAGCCAACTGAGCCATCGAGGTGCCCCCACCTTTCTTTTTGGCAGTAGCTACCATTCTTAATGGAATTGAAGGAAGAAAGTCAGTAATCTGCAAACTGTATAATCAACCACAGTGCCACAAAGGGTTTATTGTTTAAATTCATTGCCTTCAATTGTTTGTTCTGTTCCAAATGTTGGCATAGTCTCCTCATTCACATTTGGGGCCAGACTAGAATGTGTCTATGATTCAGAAAATCTTGTTGACATCTTGGGGGAAAATCTGAGAATAGATTTCCTACCTGATTTACTAGTAGCATCCTATGTACATATGTAAAACGGTTTATAATGTTTTATAGCTAGCCTGAGCAGTCGTGTTACCCTCACCACTTCTGTGGGCATTTAAGCCAAACAACAAATTGTACTTTGTTGGTGACTCCCACCACATATGGAACCTTTTGTCATAATATCCATACGAACTCAATTGACGGATGGCCAAAGGAAGATAGTTATTATTGTTAACAGCGGTAGTAAGTACAATCAACAGAATTGCACTAAAAATTTCAAGGAATTAAATAGATGCATGAAGGTTAATCATGGTAAGTTAACAGTATGGATGGTTATTTTCTATAATAACAAGTTACAAACAAGAGACTCTGCAGTGTTTCCAGTCTCATCATGATTTGTTCACTTAGGTTATCTTTGCTTGCTTATCCCACTTTTCCCATCTCCCAAGTGCACATTTTGGGACATGGCAATATTTATCAAGAGTTAATATGAATCTATGTCTTCCTTAAAAATAGAGCCCCACACATGTCAGATAATTATGAGATGGAGTATCTTTCAGCTCAAGTAACGTTCCAGTGCGGGAGGCAATGAAAACGTATTATCTGAAAATTACTCCATACAAAGAAAATAGTCATGTTCTCACTTGAGTTCTTCAGAAACAGATGGCCACTCTCTTAGTAATAAAAATAATTCTCCCAACTTACCAAGCTTTTATTTCAAAATATATTCACTTGAATTATGTCATGTTATCCTCATACCATTCCTGTGAGGGAGATAGCGACCAAGACATGATGCATTATGGAGACCTCAGCAGAAAAGTCTGAACCCAGCCTCTGAACTTGTCCTCATCTTCAAGGGAATCTCAAGGCTCATAATGCTAGGATTACGATTGATCCACTTATAGACATTGTGCTTTCTGAAAATCTGCTACCGCCTTTTTCAAAGATTAAGGATATCAACAGGGTAAAATCAGTTTGGCTATATCATAGGCTTCTATTGTAGTCTTGCCACATTGAAGCAGCATTTAGCCTGACTCCTATCTTTCTCAGACTTTCACTCAGGAATAAATGCAGCATAACTGATGGACAACTGCATCAATGGCATCAGCAGTGGAAACTCCAAGACTTTGGTCTGCAACCGTTGGTGCTCTGGATTTTGCTGTGGTGTTG
The DNA here is from genome assembly GCF_028018385.1 of Neofelis nebulosa. Lineage (NCBI taxonomy): Eukaryota > Metazoa > Chordata > Mammalia > Carnivora > Felidae > Neofelis > Neofelis nebulosa. The sequence goes on from NC_080787.1 coordinate 66,103,046, forward strand.
GTAGTGGAGGTCACAGTTGTTTCAAATGGAGATTGTCAGTGTATCAAGTCCAAAGAACCAATACATGCCAACTCAAGAAATACTAGGGAAATCCCAGTCTGTAATTACTTCCTGCTTTGCATGAATTCTATTACAGACCACTTACTTACAAAAGCTTAAGGAAACTTGTACCTCAAGAAAAGCTACCTAAAGTACTCTCATTTCCTATCATTAAGATCTGAAGAGGAGGAGATAGCTCTGAACTTTTCTCCCTCAGCAGTCAGGTTACTAAAGCTGGTATGAAGGGAGGGAGAATGTTGGTTTTCAGGGGCTTAAATGAGAGAACAAAAGATTCCCCAAGAATGGTTCACGAATTGTACAAGATGAACTCAGAAAGAAAGGCATCGGTTGGTAATGAGGAGTACCTTAAAATAGGATAAACAACCAAGCAAATGAACACTAAAAAGGTACTATTTTGGGTTGTACTCCAAATATAAATTTTAGTTTTGTTTTGATGTATGATTTTAGTGAGGAAAAGATATTCAAAATCAAATTCTGTCAAATTTCTTTTTTTTACATGTATCATTTGTGTTGTTAATTTTTTCCTTTACATTAAAAGAGTAGAAAGAACTTGGCCTTGCTGAGAAAAAAAAATAGTTTGAATTCCTATTCTTCCTTTTACTGAGTATATTTACTTTTGTTACTTGGCTTCTTGGAGTTTCTGTGTCCTCACACCATTCAGTAGTTATTGTGAGAGTCAGATAGGATCACACATGTAGGTACTTAGTGGCACTAAGCTTCCTCCTCTTGTAAAAGAAAATTTGTACTGCACACTTGTTAAAGAACACTTTTTTTTTAACTTGAGGGAGGGAGGGAGGGAGGGGGGAGAGAGAAAGAGCGAGAGCAAGAAAGTGTGAGCCAGGGAGAAAGGCAAAGGGAGAGAGAGAGAGGATCTCAAGCAGGCTCCTTGCTCAGTGAGGAGCCCAGCGCCTCAATCCCATGACCCTGGGATCATGACCTGAACCAAAATCAAGAGTTGGACACTCAACCTACTGAGTCACCCAAGCACCGTGATGGACTTTTTATTGCAATGAGGAGAAAGACAATTGCAATAGGGCAAAGCGATTGAACTCAACTCTGCCAAAACAAAAAGAGGGAGAATTATTTAAGCTGTAGGGTCAGGTAATGGAAAGTACTGGAGGGTGATGGAGGAAGGTTGGTCAATGTGATTAGGCTTACCCAAATTCAGTTCCTACCCTCTTACAGAGACTGGAAGACAGGGGAACCATTATCTTGATGATTACATTTCAAAGAGATGGTTTCCACGTTCTTAAGAAAGATGTTCCTGAACTCTAGAAGGTTTACATCTCAAAGTGGCCAAGAAAAGGTTTATAATTCCAAGTTTTCCAAAGAGAACACTCTAAGGAAAGGGAGGTGGGCCTGTAGGTAGAAAGAAGGCCGTGTGAAGTTTAGGTAGGTCACCTTTCTTACTAGTTACATCCTGCCATTTGTAACACTCAACATGTTCCTTCTTACAAAGTTGTGGCCTGTATTCAGTCCCCCTCATACCATCTGATACCTTTGGAGTTCATCTCGTCTCAAGCTCTGTGTTTTGTGCTCATTTTCACCCTAAGTCTTCTCTCCTACACAACAATAGACGTTATTTTTTTGAATTTCATGTAATGCTAACCTATTTCTGAAGCACCTTTTGTTTAATGAGAAGCCTGGGAAAAAAGGTTTATATATATATTTTTTTTTTAATTTTTTTTAAGTGTTTATTTACTTTTGAGAGAGAGAGGGAGGGAGGGAGAGAGCAGAGGAGAGGCAGAGAGAGAGAGGGAGACACAGAATCTGAAGCAGGCTCCAGGCTCTGAGCTGTCAGCACAGAGCCCAACGCAGGGCTTGAACTCACAAACCACGAGATCATGACCTGAGCTGAAGTCAGACACTTAACCAACCGAGCCACGCAGGTGGCTTTTATATTTTAAGAGTTTAGGGTTTGGTTTAGTCCTAAAATAGAACCCTATCATCAGCTTAATAATAATGGTCTCCCATGAATTACAATTCCCCTCTCAAAGGTACTTTCCTTGACCTCAGAGTGTTTTCCCTGCTCTGCAAATGCTCTCACAACTGTGCCTCTGCTATGGGCCCACCTTACACTTTTATCTGCTTTTGACTTTTCTTTCTGTTTTGTTCTTCTTTTAATAATATTCTAAGCAAAAAATTTCCCCCAAATCATAAGTTAAAGAAAACAAACAAATGAGGCTCATGCTTATTTTCTAGTTTCCAAGTTGAGCCAAAATTTTAACACCCTTGGTTTATAACTGAATAGCGAACCAAGTTGAACATTTTAAACCTTGGGTTGTTGATGTTGTAGGTTTTCTCCCTAAAAAATTACAGCTTTTGAATAATTAAATCATTATGGAAAAATCCCATTTATTTTCTCCAGATGTCAAATCACAATGGAAAAATAACATGCACAAACCCTGAACGTATTAAAGAAGTTCAGACCCTAATTCAAGGACTTCAAAGACTTGTTAAAAAAAAAAAAGAGAGAAAGACTTTAAAAGAAGAAGTTAAAATGTTCTCTTCTCTCCTGAATAATATGTTGCTTAGACTCTTTTCCTATTAGCAGTGGGAGTATGGTAAAAATAGCTACTGGATGTTAATAACAACGAAACTAGATATCTTAGATGCTGCAACTTTTTGTCATCTTTATGTTTGAACTATATTGATTTGGAATCTTAGGTACATTAAACTCAAGTAAAAGTTACCTTTTGCTGTTTTGGTAGTTACATTTTGTCAGTCTTTCTATGTCAAAGGTATGTGTCCGGTTGTTTTTTGTGTTTCATTTTTGCCATACTGAATGCAGCAGTTAACTATATAGAAGTTGGTAATGAATTATATTCTTAATTCCCACTGATTCCTCCTGCCTTCAGAAGCATAAAATTTCTTTATTTTTCTCAGTTTATCTGCCTCTAGATAGGGCAGTTATTTCTATGAAAATTTTCAATTTTGAAGGTATGTACTAGTCTTTCTATTTCTTTTAATTTTTTAGAAATTTTATTTGAGACAGAGAGAATGAGAGAGGAGCAGAGAGAAAGAGAGAGAATCTCAAGTGGGTTCCATGCTCAGTGCAGAGCCCAATGAGGGAGTTGATCCCATGACCCTGGGATCATGACCTGAGCTGAATTCAAGAACGGGATGCTCAACCAACTGAGCCACCCAGGTGCCCCAGTCTTTCTATTTTTAAAAATGGTTTGCAAATGAAGGATTCTAGCTAATAGCATCTTTTAGTCTCCAAATCTGTTATGGATCATGTGTAATTTGTAGTTTTCAAATATTTAAAAGGGAGTATGGAATCCTATAGGAATATGGACTGAGGATTTCAGTGAGTCTGACTTTGAATCCCAGCATAGCTCATTACATTTTTTGGGATTTTAATCTTGTGGCTTTATCTACTGGAGCTTCATTTTCCTTATCTGTATATGGTAACAATAATAACAAATGGTAATACTTTCTAAAAGCACCTTTGTAAAGGTGGAGTAATGTAGCTAACCACTTAGTGTAGTACCTGGCACATGGTAGCTACTCAAATCAAAAGAAAAAAATAAAATAAAATAAAATAAAATAAAATAAAATAAAATAAAATAAAACAAGTTTTAATGTTCCTCAAAAATACAATTTTCCTAAATTATATTTATCCTGAATATATTTGATCCTAAGACAAAGGAACATCATTTAATCCTTCTCTGATTACTAATCACAAGATGTTCAAATTGTGACAGAGTTCCACAAGCCATTATTACAGTGATTGTTATTTTCACAAAGTTTACTTTTCAGGTTAATAGAGATTGATAAAACATGAGTTCTGATGGAACTGACAAGAATTGTGAGATTGTCTTTCATTTATAGTAAGTTGCTGCCCTTCTTCTATGAACAAAATGCTTCTAACTCACTTTAATTGTTTTTTTAGGACTAAGGTCAGATTAATATCTTTCTGCACAGAAGTTCCTTCACAATTATTCCGGGGCCAATTAAGATTAGTGCGTCAGAGGGGAGCTTGGGTGGCTCATTGGTTAGGCGTCCGACTTCGTTACAAGTCATGATTTCTTTGTTCGTGGGTTTGAGCTCTGCATCAGGCTCAGTGCTGACAGCTTAGAGCCTGCATCCTGCTTTGGACCTTTTGTCTCCCTCTCTCTCTGCCCCTCCCCAACTTGTGCTCTGTCTCTCTCTCTCAAAATAAATAAACATTAAAGAAGTTTTAAAAAATGATTAGTATGTCAGAATTTTGATGGGAAGGATGGGACAGGACAAACAGTGAAACCAACATAGGCACCAGACCCATGGCCATGGTCATATTTATCGAGTTCTAACTAAATAGGCCACTCAGCCTTAGGCTCATATAAATAATCAACATGGGGCTATTTCTTTGACCACAGAGCTCTCTTCTACTCTTCAAGCCCTTGTATCTTTTATCATTGTAGTCTTTTATCATTGATTCTAAATATATGTTCATGTTAGGGTGAGGATTAGTAAATTACTGTGCATTTTCTTTTATACCATAGAAAGTCAGTGTTTGTCAATGAATCATCTAGAACTATGATAATACTATTTATATAAGCCTGATGGTGTCTTGATATATTATCCAATGCATAATTTCTTTTTAAAAGCAAGGTCAGTAATATTTATCTTTTGTTTGTCCTTTATCTAAAGTCTCTAGTCTCTATCATGTATAGAATATAACATGTTGCCTCTTTTTACTCATGGAAAAAATAAGAACATCATTTCACTTATGGATTCATTGATAACCCATATGCTAGACAAAGTAACATATAGAGGTGAACTGGAAATAGACCTTCTTTAGGAAGCTTACATTCAAGGAGATAAGCCAGGCATATCAATAACCATAAATATAACAGTGCAAAGACAGAAGGTGCTCATTCATCCAGTATAATTCACTCACTCATTCACTCATTAATTCAGCAACTGCGTGTTTCTATTTTTTAACACAGGTCAGGCTCAGTACTCAAATTTGGGGTTATAATACTGGCAACCACAAAATTAGAGCAAATAGAAACTCTCTCCTTGATACTTTAATCCTAATGGATATGTGGTGGGGGGGGACTGTAGAGACAGACAATTAAGCTATGATAATTAAGTGTGAAACGAGCTGATGGTGCTTATCCAGGAGGATAGGGACCAGTGGAATATATGAGGGTATATCACAGACTTTGGAGGTCAAACAAGATTTCCCAGAGATTACAGCTTCTTACAATAGCCCCTATCACACTACACTGCAGTTTGTGGTTTACATGACTGAAACCTTCTCCTTCTTCTCACTCTTTATTTCTTTCCCAAGACACTGTATTAGTTATATTTGTAAAAATAGCCTTTTTTGTCACCAACAACTTTCTTGCTTTCCCAACTATGCTTATACCCTCGTTTCAAAGTTCAGTATGAATTACAGCTACATTGAATTCTCAGTAATGACTCCTTTTTATTTACTTTGTACTTGATTCTAAAAATTTATCTTAATGTCATTATCCTTTATAAAGTTATGATATTAAAAACTGGCCCTATTGCAACTGATTTTAAAACATAGCTAAATTTCCTATGGATTTCAGAATCACACTTGTGCCAAGTGCTACAATTTAAACAAAGCTAAAAGACGTCTCCATTCTTGAGTGATCCACATTAAAAATAAGTCAAGTTTAAAAAAAAGTGAGGTATCAAAATTTCTGGGTTTTTAATAATTTGGATATTGATATATTTCGAGTCCCGACAACATCCTATTTAAGAGTTAAGTGGATGTTACGTCATAACCGTATCTTCTAAGTTGTTCTTTTAAACCTTTCCCAGACACTTTTGGAAGTTGACCTACTTCTGCCTTTATTTAGTGAAACAGGTAGAGATATTTTTCCTCATGAGCCTCTCTATTTCTGGGTTCAAGAACTGTACTAAAAGATGCCAGAAGGATCACATACTTAATTGTTCTAATTCATTACAGGCCAAGTGAACATCCTAGCAGAATAACTTGGGGTGAGGGGTGGATGTGGTCTTGCTGATGAAGGAATAATTGGGGTGTGTGGCTGGCACTCTTGACACTCTTTTTTTTTGCCACAAAGTTCTCAACCCCAAATAAGGTTGTGAGGTGGTCCGATCCATGTTACGAATTAAATTTTAAACTCAACTGTAAATTCTGATGGATATATCACACTTAAGACAATATGAAGCCCAGGATGGGGCGCCTGGGTGGCTCAGTTGGTTAAGCGTCGGAATCTTCATTTCAGCTCAGGTCATGATCTCATGGTTGTGAGATCAAGCTCCACATCAGGCTCTGTGCTGGGTGTGGAGGGAGACTGCTTGGGATTCTCTGTCTCTCACTCCCTCTGCCTCTCTCTCTCACACAAATAAAATAAAATGTAATTTAAAAAAATATGAAGCCCAGGAACCTGGGCCTGCACCAGCTACAAAGGCAGGAAGGAGCAAGGTGAGAATTTTGTTTAATGAGAAGTTTTTTAGATGTCTAGGATCTGTTCCAGTATAATAATTTTAGATGATATTGGTCATTTCCAACTCAGATCCACTAAGACCATTTGGTGTGAAGGAAACTAAATGAGAAATGGAATAAATCAAAAGACATGACTTTGGGTTCTTGCTGTGCTCCTGCTGTGTGACCTTGGGAAAGTCTGAATTTCACTGGGCATGTTTTGTTCATGCATAAAATAAAAAATATAGTAATTATACCTACTTTTCCTGTTATGTATAAAGATCAAGTGAGATAGCAAGTATTAAAGTTCTATGTAAAACTTACCATACTTCACAGATACCATTTATTGCTAAGTGAAGGGGGTTTAGTGGAGTTGAGGATTATATGGTTCAGAGACTATTAAATGAAGTGTGAATATTTGGACTCATTTCAGAGCTTGGAAAATAAGTATAATTTATTCCAGTTGGTTCACAGGTCACATTTATTTAAACACAGTATATAATATTTTGTCAAAAGAGAGCATAATAATATATCTGTCTTTTATGTATTGATACCAAATGTAACATTTAGGCTTAATTTTGGCTCTGAACTATGGAAAAAAAACAATATTTTAATTTTTTAATGCTTATTTGTCTTGAGAGAGAGAGAGAGAGAGAGAGAGACAGAGTGTGAGCAAGGGAGGGAAAGAGCGGGGGGGGGGGGGGGACACAGAAACACAGAATCTGAAGCAGGCTCCAGGCTCTGAGCTGTCTGCACAGAGCCTGACATGGGGCTCGAACCCACGAAGCACAAGATCATGACCTAAGACAAAGTCAGACACTCAACCAACTGAGCCAACCAGGTGCCCCAACAAGATTTTAAAAATGGTAAAATCTTATTTCTTGCTCACCTAAGTGTAGGCAGCTCCCTGGTCATTAGGGACCCTGACTTTTTTTCTGCTGAACTAAACTTGCAGTTTCCACCTCATGTCTGAGATGGCTGTTCCAGCTCCAGCCATCATGTAAACGTTCCATCTCATAACAAACAGGAAAAAGGGAAACATGAAAAAGACACTTTTCAAAGTTTTCCATACTATTCTTGTTAATCTTCTCTTGGTAATAATTTAATCATATGACCTTAAAAGAAAGGATGGGAAATTCAGTTTTTATTCTGGGTCCCCACGTGCCCAGATATTACTTTTTTTTTAAGGTTGTGTTCTGTGGGCAAGGAGCGAGCGAGTATTGAGCAATCTAGGCGTCTCTACAGCAATGATGAAGAATTTCTCATACTTAATTACATGAAGCAATAGCATGTATATTCAGATCAAAACCTCCTTTGAAATTATTACTAACAGAGCTATTTTCTTAATTTTTTCATCCAACAAATATTTACAGGATAAAATTTGCATGCTAGGTATTCCACTAGACTTAAAAAAGGAAAACAAACCTGACCCTAACCAACTTTAATCTATGAAATAAGCATAAGAGTAGGAATTTCCAACAGATAATAGGATAATATAAGAGAAAGTGATTTTGAATTCATGGAGGAAAAAAAAGATGTATTATTCTGAGATACAATCATTATGTGCTATAGTCATGCATTAAATGGGATCCTAGAAACCTGAAAGAATGTGTACTCCTCTCAAAGTGCTTCATTTACTACAAGAGAGTATTTCATGCATTGAGAGGCTGTAATTGAGAACTGAACATGAATCATAATCTGATTCCTTTTACAAATATACATTTGGCATATTCATATTGAACTGAATGATATAAATAAGTAGGTGCTTGGAAAAGACGGATATTATTTATATAATATTAGCTTGATTTGAAATGATTCAGTTGTTTATAAAGTACTGTATTTGGTTCATTTGAATCAAGTCAATTCTTAACAAAGCTCTCTTCCTTGCGGAATCCTGGCATTAAGACACTGTGGTCAAAGTAGGAGGACAGGTTGCTGGATGTAATTGGATTCTCTTTCTTCTCTTTTTCTTGCTCCAATACTAACTTTGACTACTGCCACGCCTCTCCTCAGAAGGCAAAAATGTATGGAGAAAAATAGAAAGAGGCAAGGTTGGAGGTGGGGTGAGAGGAACAGTTTTCACCCTCTTAAAATGAGGAGAATGAAATTATAGCTCTCTAGAGAAGCCTGGGAACACATTTCAACTTCTTCTCCACCCCTCCTCACCCTCTCCCCGTCAACCTTGGGCCTGGATCTTTCTTTCTCTCTCTACACTACTGTTATGCTTGTGGGTAAGAATGGAGGGAGTTTCTCAGCTCATCCACATTACTTTAAACTGTATAATTTAAAGTCATGATATAAGAATAGAAGACTATACTTAAAATATTTGGTAAAATCTATTTTGGACATAATGGTCTTTGGGATTTTGCTTCTATTTTCCTCTTGACACTTTTTTCTGTTTTGGTTGTAATAAAAATTTTACGTATGATAAGAGGAAATGGTATAAAGCATGACATGTTGTACTAAACCAAAGGAGCTTAATAATAAAGCTTGGGATCAACCAAGAAACCATGTGATCCAGCTGTCACCGTTTCTTTTTTTTTTTTTTTTTTTTTTTCAACGTTTTTTATTTTTTATTTTTGGGACAGAGAGAGACAGAGCATGAACGGGGGAGGGGCAGAGAGAAAGGGAGACACAGAATCGGAAACAGGCTCCAGGCTCCGAGCCATCAGCCCAGAGCCTGACGCGGGGCTCGAACTCACGGACCGCGAGATCGTGACCTGGCTGAAGTTGGACGCTTAACCGACTGCGCCACCCAGGCGCCCCCAGCTGTCACCGTTTCTAAACAAAGTTTGAGGTCTCAATTAGACTCTGGATTTAAAAGTGAATTATACTAATAAAATTTAGTTCTATTTTATATTGATAAAATAAATTTCAGGAATCTTTTATTAAAAATAAAGTCAGAGTTTAAAATATCCTTATCTTCTTGACTTTACTCATTCCAGTAATCCATTTTAAACACATTCATATGTCATAATTGCTTACAAATGTGTTTTTGTGCTTATATAATTTTTATGTTTTTGTGTAAAATGTTTAAAATTTGATTCATACAGGAATTTTTCATACACTGGGTACTCAGTAAATATTTTGACCCTAAATTCCTCAGTGGCAATACCTGTTAAGACATGGTAAAGAAAAAAGATCACGTTGCATTTGACTGGACTAAGCTGTTCTTTTCCAATAAATGTTTTCCAAAAAGGTATTTATAGGAATTGCTTGTAAAAGTAATGATACTAGAAATAGTTTGTTTTGCCATCTGTCATTTTTGTCCAATCTGGATTATAGTGTTCTCACCACAGTCATCTGTCCCACCTGCTGAGAAACTGAGCATCTAGCCTGGCAGGGTTCTAAACTTTCAAAGGTAATTGTTTATTAAAAGGTAGGTAGCAGTTTGAGACACTTCTTCAGTCTTGCTTCAGAATAAGGGATTTGCTACAATGTGATTTCAGCATTTCCCAACCAATGGACTGAAATCTTGATTTGTTTTTGGAGTAGCTTCCATTGTTTCCATAGAGTGGGTTTGTCTTCTTAGGCAGAGTGTGTCATGAGTAGTCAAAGGGGGAAGAAAATAGAACCATATACTAGATATCCATTACAACAAGAACCCAGAGAAAACCCCTCACAGAAAAATAGCAAAACCAGTACTTCTTTATTTTTTTCATGGGACTAGAATTTGTGATTTCCGAGGTGGATGGAGGTTTGTACTATAGGTCTCTGGTTTTGAGCTGTTAGTATGCATGATTACTCAGCTCAATGGACCCTTCAGTGCTGCCTGGAAATTCCATGTTACCAGGTTTTCCAATTCTCAACAAAAAGAATTTCCTGTGTGTTTAAATGTACCCAAACCACTGATTGCCCTCCAACATTTTTAACTTTAACAATGGACTCAACTCCTATTCCAAAGAGAATTTGGTAGCCATCATGTTACCTTCCCACCACAAAGTATGCTACCTTATCTACATTTTCACCTAATATTTGTTACTTCCTACATGTGTTAAGTCAAGAGAGGACTTTCTTCTTATCAAAGGCCAGTTCTTCTCATGTGCTTCAGGTTTTATTTTTATCAGATATCTTCTGTACTTGATGCAATTGGTTCTCTCTCCTGATTCATACTTTCTTTACTTGACTCTTAACATTTAAACATACTTTAGTATTTCTCATTGTAAAAGTAAATCTTGTACCCATATCCTTTTGTAATGATTATAAAAATACTTATGACTATGACTCATATTTATTATTTGTATATGCCAGATATATTCTAAGATCTTTCTTTCATTGTAGAGGGGAGATAGTGGTAACATCTTGCCATACTTAGCTCAGGAGCTTCACTTGATTCTTGCCAAAGGAGGTAGGACCAATAGAAGGGTGGTCTCTTCACAGAAATCTCCCTCTGTCACTAATAGCTCATGACGGAGTGAGTGAAGGCCCCATCTAGGGCCAAGAAAATAGAGAGGTCGGTGGAGTCAATACACAAAATGAGAAGCTAGCTTAAGAGAGAAGGTGAAAAGTTCATTTAAATGTGCTGGGTTTGAAATATCTGGGGTTGCGTGGCTCAGAGATAAGCAATTAGGGATTTGAAAGGTAAGCACAAATGGAACTATTCAATCTCAGGATTTACATTTTTGTTTTGGAGTAGAAGTTCTTTGAGATCCTAAATTATCATGTCCAGCATCCTGTAACTCTGGCCCAGTGATCACATCTAGCACAATTCAACTGTTGTGGTTGTTCAACATTAGGTATTTCTCCTCAGGTATCTGGAGAAATCCAGAGGATAGGATCAGATGATAATCTGCCTTCTACCAGAATAACATCAAGGCCAGCATTACTCTGTTTTTGCTCCGTTCCACCCCCTGCACTGTTCATCGGTAGCTATTTGATTCTTTTTCCATAGCAGATTCTATAAAGAAGTCTACCAGTTCTAATGACATTCTAAATTAAAATATGAATGCATAGCAGAGGGCTCCATTTTCATTGCTCTTTCCAGAATTTTAGGAACTAGCTAAGACTAGATAAGTTACTATAATGGGTTGAAAATTTGCATAAATAGTCATTATTGTTTAATACTTTTTAGAGCCTAGTGAGAATTAATCGCTTTACATTTATTATATGTAATTTTAAGGTAATCCTATGTAGTACTTTCATTCTTATCGGACAGATGAAAGGCTTCAAGGCTGTGAGAAGTAAATAATTTGTGTAAGGTCACACATTTGGTAACTTCCATTGCAAGGAGTCAGTCTGTGATGGTTCAAATTGCTGACTGTGAATCCTGACTGCACATTAGAATCACCTGGAGAGCTTTAGCAATTCTAATGCTCAAACTCCACCCTAGACTGATGAACAGATCAGATCTTAGGGGAGAACTCTAATAGATACACATTTTTTAGAGCTCCCCAGGTGATACCACTGTGCAACCATGGTTGAGAAATACTAGCCTGCTTCTAAAGTCTAGGACCTTTTCATAATATGCTGCCTCTGAATCAAAAACTGTTTTCATTTCATTGAAATAATCTTGTGACACCAAGTCTAACTGTTGATTAAACTTGATAAATAGAATAATCAAATGTCTTCTTGATATTAAAGCATTAACTTCCCTTTGCCTTTCAATTCCTCAAAGAAATATTTTGTCTAGAAACCCCAGCAACAGAGCTACAGAGTTTTGTTTGTTCTGCGTCATACAAGTTTAAGGCAACTTAATGTTTCCATTGCTATTCTTCCTTTCTGAGTGACTATATATGGTGCTTAATTACACCAGAGGATATAAGTCCACTGACACTTGATTTTCTCTTCAGTTATAGAACACAGTGTAAATCAGTTCCTAGAGGTATCTTAAAGCTTATAATACATTTTAGAGTTTCTAAATTATTAGTAAAGCTTTAGTTGAACTCTTGGCCTTATTTAGCAAGTGCCTTAATTATATTTCATTTTGAATAAAATTGTTATTTTCTAAGCCTGGAGATAACAGTGTATAATGAAGCATCTGCTGTGTACGATGTACAAATGTTTGGATTCCCAAAGGACACATTTCAAAGACTCAGATTTTCCTGTTATGTGTGACAAACTTTCCAAGGTCTTCAAAATATGAACATGTTTTCTGCAAGATACATATTTTTGACATCTGTGAAACAGATTTTTATCTCTATTGACTTCTATCTAGCATTTCTTTCTTTTTAATAGTACTAGCAAATAAGGATTGTTATTGTTTGAGGTACTCCCATTTAGCAACTATTTGTGTTTCTTCATTTATTAACTATTTCATATCATACATGACTTTATATTAGCAATTCTGTTTTTCAATTTTTTTTTAAAAAAAAGAAAGGTGGCTCAGAGAGATAATAATGTTTCCTTATCATAGTTTTGTGCCACAGTTTTTGAGCAAATATTGCAACTTTTTAATGAAAAACCAAGAGTTTTCAAGATTAAACTAAAGCCTATCATATTTCTTCTATCTATATTTTGCATTATATCCAAGAGGAAAAATTTACAGGCTAAATATCGGGGTCTACGAGAGATATTTGTCAGTTGTCTACAAATGACATTGCTGTTGATCTAGCATGTCACAGCAGCTAGGGGATGAAGGGGGTTGAATGAAGTGACATTAGCAGAAAGCTCTGATTAAAGTCTTAATATAATAAAACCTTTAATTTAATTTTATGAAATGATGGAGCTTATGGTCACAATGCACACTGGTTTTAACGATCCATCTCATTGGGATTGAGGTGTTCTATCCACATAACCTCAAAGTACACTTGCACATGTGTTGATGGAATCCATGTAACCAAAACTATGCTTTTAAATGGTACATTCTTCTGTTGGTGGTGATTTGGGAAAAAAAAAAGACTAATAATTTAATATGGTTTTTGTTTCTATATAATAACATCTATTTATTACCATCTATATATGGCTATTTCAAAAAGATTTGCACTGGCTTGAAATTATACTATATATATAGTATATAGTATAGTATAACCATATAAATATAAACATCAGCAAAATCAGGGCCGTTCACAGCAAAGAACAACATGTTGTAATGGAAAGAGGGCATGCTGCTTCATTTGCTTCCTGTGTATCTTCAGTTAAGTTATTTAATCTCTCTGAGCTTCTTTTCCTAATTTATAAAATATTTACCTTGAAGCACTGTTGCAAAATTGATGTTTAAGGCAGAGTAGTAACTTGATAAGTTAGTTTTTTTGTCTTCCTTTAAAACATAATCTCAAACATTTTCAGTTATGTTTGTTTTGCCAAATAAAAATCAACCCATGTATTTGACTAAGCTTTTAATTATGACCTTATTATTAACAGTATTTTTTATTGAGTGCTTACTAGATGTGAAGTTATATGTGATCTTTGTGCAAGCAATTTTTACCTGTTACCTTACTTCACTCTTACAGTAATTTTATTTTAAGCCTATAAAAACCACTTTTTTTGAAAAATGTGAATAGGCAGTTATTAGTGCAGCCTTTAAAAAACTGTCTTTGAGGGGCGCCTGGGTGGCTCAGTCGGTTAAGCGTCCGACTTCAGCTCAGTCACGATCTCGCGGTCCGTGAGTTTGAGCCCTGCGTCGAGCTCTGGGCTGATGGCTCAGAGCCTGGAGCCTGCTTCCGATTCTGTGTCTCCCTCTCTCTCTGCCCCTCCCCTGTTCATGCTCTGTCTCTCTCTGTCTCAAAACTAAATAAACGTTAAAAAAAATTTTTAAAAACTGTCTTTGAAATCACTGTGGTGATACACCAGAGTTTCTTCCCATGGCATCATTCACATGTAAGGAGTTACAGGTACATCTCAGATTTTTATTCTTTGGATATTGTACATGTTTTATTCAATATAAATAGCAAGGCATATGTATTTATAATTTACTTTTTCCAGTTTTATTAATAAATAACATACATCACTGTATAAATTTAAGCCATTCAGCATAATTGGTTTACATATTTTGTGAAGTGGATTACAACAGGTTCAGCCAACATCCATCTGCTCATATAGATACAATAAAAAGAAAAGAAAGGAAACAAGAAAAAATATTTCTCTTTATGATGAGAACTCAAGATTTACTCTCAACTTTCACATATGTCATACAGTAGTGTTCACTATAGTCATCATTTTGTCTGGTTATTTATTCTAGACAAATTAGTGTGTGAGTGGAGAAAATTATCTAAATAATTCAAATAAGAATTGCTTCATATGGAAGAATGATTTGTTTGTCTAAGATTGTTAAATGTTGCAGTAATTTTGGTAATTCTTGATTTCTCCATAAATACTGTAATTAAAGTATGCAGATATTGATACTGTTTGAGAGTTTCTAAATATTCTCCTTAAGTGCTTCATCTCAAAATTCTGTTTTCCATATTTCTAGTAAAAGCAAGCTTTTCTGCATTTTATATTCCATGGAATTTTTTAATATATATCTCATCAAAAGCATTTTCTCTTTTGTTTTTTGAAATATTTACATAATTGTTGCCTACGATTGGTTATTTTTAAATACTAACGCTCTGATTTATTTGAAGGTTGGGAATAAGGTAAACATAGTATTTTGTTCTTAGAATCCTTGAAAGTCTGCCAAATGAAAAGAATAGTTATATTTTACACTTTAAAAGGTTCATCCCAGTAATAATGTAATAATATTTTTGTAGTTGGACTTAAGGAATCATTAAGATTTGAAATAAATTAGTAAAACAGATGTCTTTGATAAACTAAATAAGAAGTAGGAAACATAGATAAGCAAACTTAGAAGTAAAAAATAGTATTAAAATTTATGAGAACATTATATACAACTATATAGTAAGACATTGGAAAATATAAATGAAATGGGTAATTTTCTGGGAAAATATAAGTTGCCAGAATTAATTCTAGAAGACATGAATAGCTCAGTTAGACTTTTAATTAGATAGTATTCATGATATTGTAGAATTTTAGAGCTAGGGAAATCTTTAAATATCATAGAGGAAAAATCTCATAACATATGTGAGAATGTTAAGGTCCAAAGTATTTGGGGCAAACTAAGAAACTTCTATTTATTAGACTTGGAAATTAGAAAGCCATGGGTGATTCCTGTAAGAAAGAAATTTAGGGGAGATGCTAGATAGACAAAAAATATGTACGTTGGTAGTAAAGAAGTTGATGGTTAGCTTAGCCCTTCAAGAAATTTGACCATGATTGGAAAGAAAAAGAACAACCCAATGAGAACCAGTGTGAATAAACCAATAAAAGAAGGCTGATTGGTTGGTTGGGTGCGTGAGTGGATAAAGATAGATTTCAACAGATTTGTAGGCTAAGAGATTATGTATATAGGAACATGGGAACTAACTAAAGGAGGAGAGTATACAGTTGACCAAATACAGGATCAAGAGTGTTTGCTATGTATCAAGCTTATATGTATAATGACCTTTAATCTTTACAACAGCCTTATGAGGTAGATGCTATTATTATGCTCATTTTTATAATGAGGAGAGAGAGGCAAGGAGATTTTAAGTAACAAACAGTAAATGCAGCCGTGAGGGTATGAACCCACAGTGTGACTCCGGGGACCTGTCTCGGTTCTCTTATACCATCTCCTGGAAGGGGAGGGTTCTACTTTGGAAAGGAGAAAGGAATAGATGAAATTAAGGGAGAAATTTCAAAGTAAGGAGCACAGGGAATATGAAGATCTCAACAACATGGGTAGCCTGTACCTCATCAGTAATGTTGAAGGCAAGGTTATCTGATTTTAGACTAAGGAGGAAAATGAGGGGATAAAAATGATTTTGAAGATTAGACTATGGGTGTGCAAAAAATATTGTTAGAAAGCAGAGTGAGGTGGTTAAGGAAGTACACAAGACCTGGAGGTGGAAACCATGTTTTAACTCCTCCTCCTCACTGATCAATAATGAGAGATTGGACAAGTTACTTAGTCTCTCCAAACCTTCATGTGCAAAACAGGGATAGTAATCATCTGACTACATATTATTCTGTTTTATATCATTAGGAAAACCCTCTATGCTTCTTTCTTAATTTTAGACTTTTTGGACTATTTCTTTGTATTTGGTTTTTCTCTATGACTTAGAGTTGACTTATTTTGATAAATAAATAAATAAATAAATAAATAAAATTAAGATCTGATGGGAACTGCATTTTGGGAAAGAATAACATTTATATGACATTGAGTCTCCAATTCATGTCCATAATATATTTTCCATTTACTTATGTCTTGTTTTGTATCTTTAATTAAATGTTATAATTACCTACATGAAGCTCTTGCACATATTTGTTAAATGTTTTTGAGTTGTTTTATAGTTTATATTGTCATTACAAATAGGACCTATTCTTTTATCTGATAATCTTTCCCTAGTGATTTTGTTTTATAGGTGCAATTTCTTTTCTCAGTTTCTGAAGAACTTAGACTTCTTTGAAATTTTTATTTTTCTGTTACCTCTATTGTCTCTCCTTAGTACCCTATTTTTTCTTTTCTTGACCTTTTTTTTTTTCCATGTTGGAAGATTTTCTCAATTATCTGTGTGTTCATATATAAAAGCAAGGCCCTAAAAAGTGACTTGAAGTTCTATATAGACAGATGGACTTATTGAAAGGTAGATTTCACCCTGATAAAAGGAAGGAAGGAAGGAAGGAAGGAAGGAAGGAAGGAAGGAAGGAAGGAAGGAAGGAAGGAAGGAAGGAAGGAAGGAAGGAAGGAAAGTTGGGAGGGAGGAAAGAAGGAAAGAAAGGAGAAAGAAACTTAGATTTCACAGTGTGCTCCTCTTGGATGAGCCAGCAATGAAGATTCCTCCCCCTCTCTGGGGGTGAATGTTAATCTCTGACTTGGCATTCTGGGAGCAGAAGTAAGGGAAAAATGAGAGGAGAGTGCTTACTGTTTAATATTTACACTTGTATCTGCCTTGTACACCTACCTGTTAATGAGACTGATGCTTATGTTCTGAACCCAACACATTCAATTTTCCAGAGACTTAACCTCCCTGTGACAGTGCTGGACTGCATTAAGTTGGGGAGGAAACACAGAATTTCAGCTATTTTGTATATAGATTTTTCAACCAACCTCTCTCTTTTTCAGCCCCATGCAAACCTGGGTCCTCCTTCTGTTTCCAAATATTATAACCTTTTGAAGGCCTGCAGAGTGAATTGGGCCCATTACTATCAATATTTCCTTCACCACCTCCCACACTCTGTAAGCACTTAGGCTACAACATTCTCTGCCACTGTAAGTCAGTTATGCCATCTTCCCTCAACATCTGAATTTGCGAACATCTTGAATTCACTGTTGTCTAGTGTGTATTCTTTATCCTGTGGCTTAAACACGTGGTCATTCTAGCATGGTTTGAGAGGGAGGAGAGGTAAAGCTGTCATAATTAATTAGAATTTTGTATTACATTTTCCAATGGATATTGTTAATGTATAGAAAAATTAATTTTGTATATTGATCTCAGTGTACAGGAAATGTAATTATTCTATATTTACCTTGTATCTAGCTACTTTTTTGGTTCTTCTTATTATTTCTAATAGTTTAAAAATAGATCCTCTTGGGTTTCCTAATAAGGAGATATATTTCTTTTTATTTTTTTAGTTTTCACTTAAATTCCAGTTAACATACAAGGAGTATTAGTTTCAGGTGTACAGCTTAGTGATTCAACACTTACATACAACACCCAGTGCTCATCACAAGTGCATTACTTAATTCCTATCACCTATTTAACCCATCTCCCCACCCACTTCCCCTCTGGTAACCATCACCTTGTTCTCTATAGCTTAGAGTCTGTTTTTTGGTTTGCGTTTCTCTCTTTTTTCCCCTAAGATCATTTGTTTTGTTTCTTAAATTCCAGATATGAGTGAAATCATATGGGATTTGGCTTTCTTTGACTGATTTATTTCACTTAGTATATTACTCTCTAGCTCCATCCATATCTTTGCAAATGCCAAGATTTCGTTCTTCTTTATGGCTAATATTCCATTATGTGTCTAATGTATATATACCACATCTTCTTTATCCATTCATTAGTAAATGGATATTTGGCTGTTCCCATAATTTGGCTATTATAGATAATGCTACTATAAACATCAGGGTGCATGTATTCCTTTGAATAAGTATTTTTGTTTTCAGTAAGGAGATATATTTCTACAATGATGACAGTATTGTCTTTTCCTTTCCTATTGCTTTTTCTTGTATTGTTTTGGTGAGGACCATCTGTGCAACTTAGAATAGTAGAGGTCATGGTGGACCTACTTTTTTTTATTCATAATTGATGGGGATTCTTCTAATATTTCACTGTTAAATATGGTTTTTGTCATAAATTTTGGAGAGATAATCTTTATTAAGAATGTTCTCTATTCATAATTTGCAATAAAGATTTTTTAATGACAGTTGGGTTTTGAATTTTAACAAGTTCTCTCCCATATTTTGATATGATCACATTTTTTTCTTTAATCTGCTAATATAATAAATACATTATATGGAGGTCACTTTTAATGTAAAATCATTCTGCATTACTGGACATACTCTTACTTGATAATGATTTATTACGCTTTTACTATACTTCTGGGTTTGATCTTTTACTTAATACTTCCTCATTTATGTAGATAAATTAAAGTGGCTTACAGTTTTCTTGTTCTTTTTGGTGTCAGTGTTATGCTAACCTTATAAAATGAGTCAATCTTTTAGTATTTTTCTTTTTCCTGGAAATGTCTTATTAACTGGTGATTATATATTCCTTAAGATTGGGAGAATTTGCTTGTAAATCTTTCTGAAGTTTTTGTCATTTTTGGAGGATTATTTCCTTTATTACCTTTTAATTTTATCCAAAATTATTTTTTATCTCTCATGCCAATTTTGATTGTTTTTCTAGAAGAATGTCCGTTTTATGTAGGTTTCAATTTCATGTGTACATAGTACATACTATTCTTCTATGATACTTTTAATAACTTTTTTGATTTCTAATGTTATTTGTCTCCTCTCCATCTTTTAAAAAGGTCACAATTGCCAAAGGTTTACCTATTTTATTGGCCTTTTAAATTATCCTCCGTTTTATTAACTTCAGGTTATTTAGGTTAGGTTAACTTTATTGTATGTTTTATTTACACTTTATTTCTGGTTTTGTCTGTATTACATTTCTTCTGATTTCTTTAAGTAGCCTATTAATTTTCATTTTCTATTATTTTTCTATGTAAGGCTTTAATAATCCTGAGTACTATCATAGCAAAATTTCACAAATTTTGATGTAAATATATATTGCCTAGTTTTTCAGTTCTAAATAGTTTATAATTTATATTTTAATTTCTCTTTAATTCATGAACTATTTAAAAGCTTTTACCCCAAGAGGTACAGGATTATAATTTTTAGTTTTTGATTTATAATTTTATCATATTGCTGTTTGCAAAAAGTGCCCTGCAATAAACTTCCTCAAATTTATTTTATTTTACTTTCTTAGGAGTAGTTAACTTCTGTATTTTGTATGTTAAAGAGCTGCACATGCTCTGTTTCTTACATATAGTAATTAATCAAAGAAAGATTAATCACTTTTATTGTTATTATAATATTCCATGTTATTTTCTCCACTTTTCCTGTGACTCTGTGTATCTGTATATAACTGTCACTATTTATTCATTTATTTATTTATTTATTTATTTATTTATTTATTTATTTAAATTCCAGTTAGTTAACATACAGTGTAATAGTTTCAGGTGTAGAATTTAGTGATTCATTGCTTCCATACAACACCCAGGGCTTATCACAACAGTGCCCTCCTTAATCCTCATCACCTGTTTAGCCCATCATCCCACCTCCCACCTGGTAACTATCAGTTTGTTCTCTAGAGTTAAGAGTCTATTTCTTGGTTTGCCTCTCTTCCTCCACCACCAAGTTTGTTCTGTTTCTTAAATTCCACATATTTGTGAAATCACATGGTATTTGTCTTTCTCTGACTGACTTATTTCGATTAGCATAATACTCTCTAGTTCCATCCATGTCCTTGAAAATGGCAAGATTTCATTCTTTTTTATGGCTGGATACTATTCCACGGGGTGTGTGTGTGTGTGTGTGTGTGTACCCCACATCTTTCCATTAATCATATGATGGGCATTTGGGATCCAGGAATTGTGCTACAAGGCTTTTACCCAAATGATACAAAAATACTAATTTGAAGGGATACATGCACCCTGATATTTATAACAGCATTAATCAACAATAGCCAAATTATGGAAAGAGCCCAAATTTCCTGTGACTTTATGAAAGCTGTATGTTGTCTTTCATTATAAACCTAGTTTCACAGTTTTTCTTGTAGTTTTCTCTGTTTTTGTTTCACACACTTTGAAAAATTCTTATTAGTTTCACAGAGATGTGTTCTTTGGAAACTTCTTTATCACCTACTCCTTTTATCAGCATGAAAAGTCCTTCATCTCTTTTAATGCTTTTTTTCAATATTAACATTGTGACATCTGATTTTTGCATATTAGCATTTGCTTAATATAGCTCTTTTTATCTCTTTATTCCCAGTCTTCCTGTGTCATCAGGTTTGAGCTATGTCTCTTGTAAATAAATTACTAGATTTTGATTTTTTTTTATCCAATATGAAAGTTCTTAACTTTTGGGTGCCTGGGTATATCAGTCAGTTCAGTGTTTGAGTCTTGATTTTGGCTCAGGTCATGATCCCAGGATTGTGGGATTGAACCCTACATCGGGCTCTGTGCTGGGTGTGGAGCCTGCTTAAGATTCTCTCTCCCTGCCCCTGCCCCTCTACCCTACTCAAACGTTCTCCTTCTGAAATAAAATTTTTAAAAAAGTCCATAACTTTTAGCTAATGAATTTAAAACCTTCCCATTTCTATAATTTCATATATGTTTGCAACTATTTTTGTTATTTTTTTTATTTATCATATTTTCTAGTTTGTTTTTGTTCTTTTTCCTGCCTTTTATTAGGCTGATAATTTTTTTCTTCTATTTTTCCTCTACTATTTTATAAATATATTATTTGTTTGTACCTCTTTGTGGTTACCTTAACATTGTTAACATACATGTTCAAGCGTATTTTTCTTACATCTCAAGTCAATTAGTATCTCTAATATTCCTGAGAACAAAAAAAGGCTTAGCATACTTTCATTTTCCCCCAATTCCTTGCAACTTTTATTTCTCTCACCTTTTAACCCACCCTCATTACTATCATTTTGAATTTTATATACACGTGGCCATATTTTTAAAATTAAAATATATTTAAGCTTTTAAATAAACATTTTTTTTAGACTTAATGTATTTCATCACTCTCTTTGCTGCCCATTACTTCTTTTATCCTATTCCCTCTTCCTGGATTCTTCTTATTATTGGCTTATGTTGTCTACCAGTTCTCTCAGAGAGAATCCTGAAGTAGTAAACTTCAAGGTTCCTTTAATTATAAAAATATATTTATTTCTGCCTCTCACTTGAATAATAGTTTTGCTGGGTGTAGAAATCTATCTTCAAAGTTATTTTCCCTTATAATGCTGAAGGTATTATTCTACTTGTCTTCTTGTATCCTGGGTTGTTCACAAGGAGTCTGATGCCAACTTGATTATTTCTTTGTAAGTAATTTTTCTTTTGACTCTGACACCTTTTTAAGATTTTCTCTTTATCGTTGATCTTCACAAATTTCATCACACTGTAACTAGGGGTGTGTGTGTGTGTGTTTTATCTTCAATTTATCCTTTAGACCAGAGGATCTTTGAAGTTCTGAGAAGTTTTTCCATAATATTTCTTTAAATGCTGCCTTTCCTTGAAATTTTCTCTATTTTTTCCTTCTGAACGTAGTTTCAAACAGATGTTAGAACTGTGTGTCATCTGTGTATCTTACTCCCCTATTTCCATGTCTTCATCTCTGCTCCTTATGTGTAGCTTTGAGCTGGGGTATCCTTCTGTCTGCCATCATCTGCTCGTTTTTTAGATATTTCTCACAATCTCTACTCTACCACAGTTTATACTTCTTTTCTTTAATTTTATGAAATCTTTTCTATTATCCCTGAGGATTTGGGGTGAATAATATACATGAGGGTGACAGGTATGAACGGTGCTCAGTTTGCCAATTTAAATACCTTTTCAAGTTTTGTAATATTTGTCAACCACACTCAGCACATGTAAAGGACCAAATTGAGATTCGGCAAGGCAGGTGTAGCAGAAGAATTGGATGATGAACTTGAGGTGCTAGTGAGTCTCAGGTTTGGAATGGCAAGCTGTCAAGACTGACTTATTGTGTGAGTCAAAAGTAGACACACAGGTGAATAAGGAGAGGCTGTAAGAATAGAGGTCATGACAGTGAGTCCAGTAGTAGGAAAATTGAACAGATGACAATATATAAATCTGCTTATAGAAAAATAGAACCAGAGTGAGATTTCTAAATGTAAAAGTCTCTAGTACTGAGGGAATCCAAGAGATGGTCACTGTGGGATATAGGTTATGTGGAAAAAGGAAATCAAGGAATCCTGAACCCTGAATATTAGAAAGGCTACTCATGTGGAAACTGAGATGACACATGTGGAAAATAGTTTATTTGAAAATTGCTATTATAAAAGTTGTATCTTAAAAAGACAGCTTATCGAATCTATCAGAAAAATCATGTGTGTCTCATGTGCAATGTCTGAGTTTATAGTAATTCTTCATATGATGAAGAAAAATTAGCTCTCTCTTTATTTTCAGGAACATAGATTTTGTTGTACTCTTCAAATAAGATTAGTTTTGTGACTTTAGACCACTTTTTCCATATATATACATTCTTTGGGTTGAGACAGCTTTCCTTCATAGAACAGTTTCTAGACATATATGAATATTCATCTCATTATAGTAGAATGCGATTGCTAATAAAAATGGGTCTTAGTTCTCCAGTTACTACACATTTTCCACGCACACTGTGGCCATATTCTTGTCTAGAGAGACATGAATTATTGAGATAAATGTCAGTAGCCCCAAATTGCATCCATTTCAATTTGTATTAGAATTAAAGTGTGTAACAGAGAGTCCCAAAGCAACAAACATAATATAGAAAGAGCAAATTAAAAGTCTCTGTATTGACACAGTGAGCATTTTATTATTTCTTATAAAATCTCAGTGCATCTAGTACTTAGCATTTAATATTGCAATATTTTTACATTGTTTTATACAACCTTATATTGATAGTTTAAAATGGGGAAGGAATAATTTTGCTAGCACATAAATTGAGATGGGACCAACTGGTGGAAGGAAATGACAGGTGAATTAGAAAGTGTAACTATGGGTATTAAATGGAAGAGTTATCTTTGAAATTCAGATTGGGATTAGGAACCGTAGATCAGGAGTGAACAAAAGTAGTCAGCCTGCAGATATTTAAATCCTTACCTGGAAGAAAAGTCTCAATGTCTCAAGTATAGAAGGAATCACAGTTGGTTCAAGTGACTACATTATGCCTGAAATAGGAGTAAAGGTATGAGGAAAGGGTTCTAGAAATCCATGACTTTATCATACTGAGAATTGTCATCTTTGTGAGGATAAACATAAGTAACCTAGGATTTTTAAGTGCTACATGAAATAAGGAATCACATGCTGAAAACCAACTGGTAACACTTTAGTACTGTTTTTAAAATAATGATGACTATGGTCATAATCAGTTGATGACTTGCTATATGCCTAGCATGGTGCTACTCAGCTTCTGTACATTATCTCTCAACATTTAAAACAACCTGGAGAGATAAGCATGGTGAAGTTCTTTTTATAGGATTAAAAGAACTGAAAAGATGAATTAACATCTGGTGAATTTCAAGAGAATAAACAAATAATAGGAATAATTTGGGCCAAAAATTTAAAAGACATTTGGCTTTAACAGTGTATTGGGTGGAGGTGGGAAGATGAGAGTTGTATTTTTATTTCTCTGTTAATGAGGTTTTTTTATGATTGTTTTTCTAGTTCTGTGTTTTGCTCTTTTCAGTTTTGGGGAATAGCAAGACAGACTGACAGAGGAAGTTTAGTTAGTTACTAAATTTAGTTTAGTTACTGATTCTGATTTATGAAGACTTGCATTTTAACAAGATTTACACAAAGACATTATACTAGTAGTGAAATAAGGAGCAGCTTCTACCAAAATTCAGCTGCTCACCTTCGCAGATGAGTCACGAGTAACTAATGGTTGGCACATTCAGAATGATTAACTTGTGTAAAGTGAAATATCTATGAAATCATGGCTGTGTACTGCCAGTGACTCGATTAACTTTTCAAAATGATTTGATTACATACAACACATTGTAATGCAATAATAAAGAACAATGTATTAAGTACTTAAAAATACTTATGTTATTTTTGCACTAGGCTATTAGCCAAATCTCATTTTATACTTTTCTACCTTGAATATCACACTTGTATAAAAGCAATTTTTCCTTTTGGATGGCTGTTGGGTTGTAATCTTAACATCAACCCAGATAAAATAACAGAGAATTATCAGATAAAATGGAAGGATCAAGAATGTAGCCAAAAGAGTTATGCAAGATGTCTGCAACTTAAATTAAACCGAATGGGACCATTCCCATAATTACATTTCAAGAAAAAAAAATTCCAAGTAAAGTAGTAATTGTAATCTCCCTTGGGTTTTAATTTACATTCAGGCTTCTCCTCATAAAAAATTGAACATGCAAATGGAATTAGGACATATCTTTTTTTCTATCATACATATCATATGCAGCATAAAGACTGCAGGGTTTCTAATTTCTGTAAATAATTACTCTGTCACACAGGAGAGGTAGATATTTGAAATAAAAGCAACGAGTTGAAGATGAACAGTCCTCTGGAGGACACAAGATTACCCCCCACCCCCCCATCCCCCCCCCCCACTATATTCAGTGTGAGTCTTTTCTGTTTCCACAGAGCATCTGTACAACCACCACTGCATTTTTGCACTTTTTCTTCCTGGCTTCGTTCTGTTGGGTTTTAACTGAGGCGTGGCAGTCCTATATGGCTGTGACTGGAAAAATTAGGACCCGGCTTATAAGGAAACGTTTTTTGTGCCTTGGATGGGGTAAGCATATTAATATGCCCTTTCATGCTCTTGTTGTTAAAATGACTTTGAACACATATAATGAAGCAATAGAGTGTGATTATCCCCAAGCTACTTTTTTTTGTCCAATTTGATAAATGGAAGTGGAAATACATGAAGCTGGTTATTTTTGAACATTCTTTGGGCATTTGGAACTTTAAGAAGGAGTAAATATTGGATGACCACATAGCCATTCAGTTAAGCAGTGATGTAAGAAGAAGCCTAGGATAGCTACAGGCAGTACAGCAAAGTGTTCTCTGCTAATACATTCTGAAAATGCAAAATGTCTTACAGTGTTCAGGGCTCAAAACAGGTGCTAGTCACATATTCCCCACAAGAAAACTTTGAGAAGTCCATTCCAAGAGAGCTCAAAACAATTAAGGACTACAGCTGTCCATCACAGGAAGAAAGTCCACTTAGAGAGTGAATGAAACCTTGTGACTAGTGTGTGGGATCCTCAAAGGAAAAACAGAATTGTTGACAGACTGAGAATTAATTCGTTGTTTGCTTTTCTTTATTAGGAAAAGTTTCTGTCAAATTGCCTTACAAAATGGGCATCTTGAAGATCTGTGCATTTCATAAGGCCCATTCTAATGTTTAATTAGAATTAATTAGTTTCATTAGAATTAATTAGTTACTTTAAAGAAAGTAGTTTCAGAAAACCTCAGGATTTTGTCATTTTTGCCTTTGAGTTCTGAAATACTTGAACTAAAAAAAATGGGGAATTTTGGACAAAATATACAACAGATACCTAATAGACCAGAAGACTGGAGAATAGGATGCTTGATGGAGGCTGATAAATTACAAATAAGTGGACTTATTACAATAACAGAATAATTCATACTGGAAAAAGTAGGATTAATATATTAGGGCTCTTTACACAGGCAAATGGGAGAATGTATTCTACTTGCACTTTCATAAAACTTTTGTCTGAATTTCATGACAAAGACCTTCTAAAGTTAAATTGGTACTGAATCAGGGGACACTTTTGTCATGAATCAGTGCCATAGATCCAAGAAATATAGAATGCAGGTAAGTGACTTTACCTAAGTATAAAAAGTGGCAGTTTTCAAGAATGGTAACTACCTCATTTTGTGTCATTACTAAAGATCTTGAGGAGAGGGCTCACAGCTGGTTGCTAAGTTTACAGATAATGTTAAACTACTCTGAATAGCAAAAAAGCTAAGGCAATGGTGCTAGACTATCAAGAATTCTGGGAGGTGGCAGATTAGTGGCATGTGAATTTCTGTACAGCAAAATGCAATGTAATAAATTTGGGGAAATAATTACCCTAAATTGTACAGGTTGAAGACTATTAATGCTTTAGCTATGACCCAGAAGAGAATTTTTTTCTAATGAACTTGATGTAGTCAGTCAACAAGTCAACTATATATATCCGTGTGTGTGTGTGTGTGTGTGTGTGTGTGTGTGTGTGTGTATGTGTATGTGTACGGGGTGGGGGAGGCCCATATTTGTTTAAAAATATGATGTGTCCCTCTGAGATGCCCTTCATATTTTTTGTCATTAAACCTCATGAAGGAATGTGGTGTTACTTGAAAAGACTCACAGAAGAGAATAGCAGGAAGGAGGGGAAATGATAGGAAGAAAGAAGGTAGGTGGAGGGGACTCAAGAAGGTGATTAGATGATGGATTTTCAACCTGAAAAGGCAAACATCACCTTCCTGAAAAGAAGACATGACCACAATTTTTGTAAAATAATTAAACAGCATGGATTAGACTGAGCTCTGTTCACCAAAACACAGGGGCATTCCTTTGAACTTGAGTAAGGAGAGCATGATTCAGACAAACATAAACTAAAAGCTGTTAGGTCAGAATTGGCACAGGTATGCGGGCAATTGAATTCCAAAATGGACTGAGCAATGTGTGGAGTGATACCTACCGAGAAGTGCATGAAGCGAAACTGGCATATATTTTCTGACCTTCATTCAGGATTGCTAAAAGGATTATGACCAAGAAGCCCCAAAATTAATTCCTTAGGGCCCTTAATTTGGCCCTACACTCTTGTTATTATAAGTAAATCATAAAGAAAGAATTACATGAATGCTTTACTTTTTTCTGTCTTATAATAAGTACAACTTGATATGAATCAATATGGGGCCACCTGAAATGTTCCACTTCTGTGATATTCTATCACAGCAGAACATCCATTTTTTGCCTTTCTGATTTTATAACTATAAATTTCCTTTATAACAGTGTAAACCCCTAGGGAAAAAATAACTTAAAAGATATACTAAATCTCTGTTATTAGTTTCCTTTAAACCCATGTCAAATGTGGTGGTAACCTAGCAACATTAGAGAAGTGCACTGAGTTAAAAACCCAGCTGTCGCTCTCATATTTTTGTACTTGAAAGAAATTTTGTAATGGAAACATACTTTATGAAGGAATTCATCCAAATGTAGTTGCTTCGATGTAAGCATTTTGAGTCTGTCCTAGCTTTTCTTGAGCCAGAGTGCACAGTGGTTACAGCTGAACGTGAAGTCTGACCATGTTTTTCTTGCAGGTTTACCAGCATTAGTAGTGGCCACATCAGTAGGCTTCACAAGGACGAAAGGATATGGCACTGATCACTAGTAAGTCCATCCACAGTGATAAATCATGTTTATAATTAAGTAAATCATCATCTATGCTCCATTAGTCTTGGTTGGCACTGCTGATGGCTTGCATTTTGTCACTGAGTCATTAACAATGGTAGAAATCACATTAGTGAGGAATGATATAAGGTAGCTGAAATGCGCAGAGGTTAGGAAGTAAATGGTGAAGCCCTGTTCAGAATCCTTGTTTCAATTTCACATTTCTTCATAAGGACAATGAATTTGATTTTTAAAATATTTCAATATTTACTTTGTGTGTTTAATCTCAAATGCATTTGTTTAGATCTGGATAAATCTTGATGTTTACCTTTTAGAATATGATCCTGATGTGAGCTTCTAATTTCACTGATGATAATGCATATTAGTATCAACCAAGTTGTGAAAGATCAGCTCAAGTTTTGTTGCCGCATTAGGGTAATACTGAAACTTAAGGATCAGGGGGATCAGTAAATTACACATCAGAAAATGCCTAGGCTGTGGGAGAAATAAGAGGGAAGAAAGAGGGTGGGGTATCAGCCCATCCTTATCACAGCTGTAACACTGATAAATTCAAGAGAGATTTTATAAATAAAGTTTATATTGAAATATTTAAAATTTAAAACAATGCACTTTCATATTTTATTTCATCTGCTCTCTCAAGGTGAGGAGGCAGTTGAGAAGTGGAGAAAAAGATGGGCGCATCTTCTTACAAGTATAAATTTTTAAAGTGAGATTTTCTGTTTGTCTTCAGGTTTGAGATGGGAATTAGTGCTAATTAGCCCTTCTAGTGGGCCCATCCAAATGGAGACTGTGAGAAAAGACATCATTTCACCTGCCCAACAAAAGGACATTTCCAAAGAATTTAAAGAACTCATGTCATTAGAGCACTTGTTTTTCTTCTGCCACCTATGTTATAAACACACAAACAAGCAAAACTCCCTGATAGCGTATGTTGTAGTGTAGTGCTTACTACAGCACTATTACCTTTAAGCCATTACCTTTTACAGGAGTATGACTTTCAGTATAAATCCAGTATTTGAAAGGCACTGTATTGGAGATATAGCAAGAGGTAGGAATTATGGATGATATGGTTCCAACTTTCAAAGAGTTTTGTGATTGAAACCGAGCACAATATAATGAGTAATATGTCAGTTTAAAGATTAACTCACAAAAATACAGTAGAAAATCAGTGGCAGTCTCAGAGACACCAAACTACAGTGTTCTATCAGACTACAGGCTTTTCACCCAGGTGTTTTATTTTAAAATGTAGATATTAAATTATCACCCCCAAAGTAGGAAAGTAGAATTTTATCTGTTCACTGTTATGGCAAGGAGAAGTAACTAAATGCAGACTTCGAATACTCACATACACACACATTTGTTTTAGGTATATATCGATACATGCATTGCTGTGTGTGTGTGTGTGTGTGTGTGTGTGTGTGTGTGTGTGTATAACTACTAGATTAAAATTTTTAATTAAGATAAAATTTATGCAGAGCAGCATTCACACTGTTAAGTGTGTAGTTCTGTGAGTTTTAACAAATGCCTAAGTCAGGTAACCACCACCACAACCAATATAGAAAAAGTGTATCCTTAGAAGCAATATACAACAGTTATTGTTAATTGTTGTTAATTTTGGAGCCAGCATGATGATTCTGTGGACCTAGAACTAATATTGACAGGGTCAAATGTCAAAAGCAGATGCAAGAAGTAGTAAGTGTGACTCATTGCATCAGCAGAGATAAAACATCTCCTGGTGTTTTCCTACATTCCTTATATTTCCTTATATTCCTGGACCATGCACATGCAGATGGGCCACCTTGCAAAGCCTCCAGTGCCAAGCCCCATGCCTTCTTCATGCCTCTCTACTGTGAGAGAATAAATGTTCTTACCTAAATGGGTTACCATGTCAATATCAGTACAAACCTGCATCTCCTGGTGAATTTAGTAATTGAAATAAACACAGCCACACTTATTTTTATTCAAAAGCTTATCTTTACTGAATTTTGTTAGTAGTCTGGGGCAAAAGTAAAATCAGAACAAAACACAAGCACACAAAATATAGATTATTTGTTCCTTTCAGTGATGGCTTTTAAACCAATTTCTCCCAATATCTCAATGGCCTCAAGGAAGAACACATAAATGGCATACGCAAGACTCTAAAAGCATGCTGTTCTTGCTTGAAAGAGCATTTGAAAATTTTCATAATGGATACAGAGCACCATTTTACAAAACTTATTTGATAGTCACCTTTGTACTAAAAGTCAATATAAAAATCTCACTGGAAGAGTAATTTGTCTAAAATGTTTTAACTGCCTGAAAGTAAGGCCTTATAATAAAAGTTTCTTTTCTGCGAAAGGTGTATAGTGTTTCTCACGCATCAAATGCTCTCATTTTTGCTTTTTCCACCTCTTCCATGCATTTCTGCTTAATTACAAACCTTCAAAATGGGCCCAAATTTGAACGCTAAGTAATTTGTATCACACTTCAATGGTTTAGCACTTATCACTAATTTCTGTTAGTTTTTATCTGATGTTGTTTTTAGCTGCTGGCTCTCTCTTGAAGGAGGACTACTCTACGCTTTTGTTGGACCTGCAGCTGCTGTTGTCCTGGTAAAACATCAAAATCTACTCATTCTGTTTTCTTATCAAAGACTACTTGGCTTCAATTACAGTGACAATTTTTGTGTTCACTGTAAAGAAACTTTAACGTAGAATGTGTTATAACTTCATTATTAATTACTACTTAAATTTGAATACCAGCTGCTCTTTAGTCCTTTAGTACTCTAAAATACTCTTACTTTGAAGACTGAAGAATATTGAACATGCGAGTGTGGGATTTCTCTTACAGTAATTTCACATTTATGAAGAAGTTTGAGTAAGTTTCAACCGATTCTTCATTGTTACTGTACACAATCAATTATCATTTCACTTTGCACCGTTCTGTGCGATCTCCATCGTTGTTAAGATCGCTTAATCTTAGTAACTGCTGCTGCTACCAAATGTCAATAAGAAAACTTATGTCCATGTGTCCGAGTTTCCTAACCTCAGTGCACAGATTTTGGATAACATACTTCTTTGTTGTGGGGCTGTCCTGTATATTTCAGGGTGTTTAACAGCATCCCTGGCCTCTACCTACTAGATAGATACCAGTAGTATCCTCTGGTTGGCAAAAATCAAAATTGTCTCCAGACATTTCCCAATATTCCCTGTGGGCAAAAATCATCCCCGAGTTGAGAACCCCTGCCGTATTTTGTGCATAAGGATTTAATTTTTTTTCTTTTTAGAATCACTAAATAATTCCTTTACATATTTAATTATGAGAACATGGAATTTGCTACCAATTTACCTTTTGTTCTCTCACTTTGATATTCTAGATGACAATACAAATCTTTCTTGTCTAATAAATCTTTAAATGAAAATGTAAGGGGGAAAATGGTCTGAAATACAAAGATCCACATCACTGTGCAATTAGAGTTCTAATTGGAGAACCACCCTTTGGTTTCTTGAACAATTTATTGCATATATGGAAGCTAGCAATATCTTTATTAATAACTCTATATGATTTTTTCTTTCTTTAACATTTGCTCTCCATCCTCTAAACTATAGCAGGGAGCAGAAACTGTCCATGATTCACAAGATAAAATCTAGGCATCAGTCTTAGAGAAGAGCATAGGGAGATGGAAGCTATTAGGCACATTTTTGTCTGCTGCATCGAATTCTTATTTAATCAATTGAATTATTTCCCTAAGGTACCAAGTTAATATACATATAACCCTAAAATGGAGAAACAAAGAGTATATGTATAATTGAAAAACCAAAGTATGGTCTTTGGAGTAGTGATGGATTCCCTCATGATTAAATTGTAGATTAATAGGATCCATGGAATACACTTTTTTCTCCTAGTTCATATAATGAGAAATGTGAAGATGAGTAAGTCTTTCTCTTGATTAAATGGTATCTTGTCAGAAAGCTATGAAGAGTGACACTTCCTAATAAGTCCCTACCTATCAGTTGCTTTGGATCTTCCTTATACCAGCAGTTAAACAGATTTCAGCTTTATATTTCATCTGGCCAATGTTCTGGGAAAAAGGAATTTTTCTTTTTTCTTAACCAGTCATCCTGTTTAATTTAAAACAGACTTTTGTGAACCACTAGTTTCAATGTAAAGGTTTCATCATTTGCACTGGGGGACGCACCAAGATTCCATTGATCATGGAGGGTAAGGGGCAGGAAGGCAAAAAGAAAATATTTTTCCTTGATTATCTTGGTCTCAGCATTGGACTGGATTCCTTTGTCAGGAAGTGCTGGTAGGTTAGAGAACTGTGGGCGCTCATCATAAATAAGTTGCTACAAATAGACCACAGCCATCTCTACAGCTTTTTACAATTTTACTTGAGAGAGAAAAATATGTGTGATTTCATTTCAGATGTATTATGCGCAAAGATCTTTTAAGTGAGGGTAAGAGAGTCTTAGAAAATGCTGAGAAGTGTTCAATAGAGCACATTTTAAGAGTTGATGTTAGTATCCATCTCCTAAAGGATGCTGGTGAGTTGAATAGGCTTTCTCTTTTGTCTAGAAAAGCATGGTACATCAAAATGCTCCCCCAACCCATAGGAGAGATAGCTACACAGTATGAGGAATTTAGACATTCTTTTCTCACTTCTGGGGACAATGACAAATTCTTAGCACCTTTGGCTGCCAGGGCTCAATCTAGTCTCACACTGTGAGACTGAAAATCTTTTGACTCTCATAGGGTAAAACTCATTTAGACAATTGATTTTAATCAGGGGTGACTTAGAATGCCAGACTCACATATTATGGCACTGTTTAAAAGGTAGACAATTGAATGTTAATCTCCTCAGTGTTAACTGCAAAGCATGGAAATTTAATGTACTTAATGTACTTTAAAACTTTAAAGTTAACACACCATTGTTAAATTGTTCTCCTTTATGCACTTATAAAATATTTGACAAGTGCTTTCTATCACTACTGTTGTAAGTTTATAATTCTGAAATGGTTATAAATTAATCAAAGAGGGTTTTCAGGAGAAACAGGGACCTAATTTCCTTCAATATCATTGAAAGGTCAACCTTTGTTTCTGTTTGACAGGTCAACATGGTGATTGGCATTTTGGTATTTAATAAACTTGTTTCCAGAGATGGGATCCTAGATAAAAAGCTCAAACACAGAGCCGGGTAAGCTGCAATTGGTGGATTTTGTAGGTTCCTTACCAGTGAATCCCATACTCCAATTCCAGATCATCATTGACTGCATTTTAACTGTGCCTTGAATTTTGTTCCTGATGAACCGATGTGTCTGGTAGAGTCTGCCATTCAGATTTTTTTTTTCAATGTGCTATTCTTAAGTAATGCAATTAATATCGAAAAATAATTTTAAGACCATTAAAAAGTCTGGGTTTGTTTGTGTGTATTGCTCGTTTGTAAGATAAGAAGATTAGATGTTAAGGCTGGAGTGAAAATACTTGTTCTTTGTTTGTTTCAAGTTTTATTTAAATTCCAATTAGCTAATCTATAGTGTAATATTGGTTTCAGGAGTACAATTTAGTGATTCATCACTTACATACAACAGAGTGATCATCATAATAAGTGCCCTCCTTAATGCCCATCACCCATTTGGCCCATCCCCTGCTGACCTCCATTAAACCTCAGTTTGTTTTCTATAGCTAATAGTCTCTTATGGTTTGTCTCCCTCCTTCTCTTTTTTCTTCCTTCCCCTATGTTCATCTGTTTTGTTTCTTAAATTCCATATATGAGTGAAATCATATGGTACTTGTCTTTCCCTGACTTGCCTCACTTAGCTTAATTCTCTATAGCTCCATCCATGTTGTTGAAATGGCAAGACCATTCTTTTTTATGGCTGAGTAATATTCCACTGTGTGTGTGTGTGTGTGTGTGTGTGTGTGTGTGTGTGTGTATACCACATCTTCTTTATTCATTCATCAATTGATAGACATTTGGGCTCTTTCCATAATTTGGCTATTGTTGATAATGCTGCTATAAACATTGGGGTATAAAAATACTTCTCCTTAGTTGAACATTTTCAAAGTCCCCCTAGTTTGCATCACAATGGACAGGAGGGTAGATCAAACATAATGTTGATATGTGACACAATGGAATCGAGACAAACAATTCCTACTAGGGCAAAAATACTAGATTCTCTTTGATTAATTGTATATATCAGAAAATTTCTTCACATGAAACAATCACTAATGAAACAGTATTCTTGTCATATATTTTCATTTTTTATGATGTTTTGACTATAAATTGCTAGGAAGAGTTATTTTTAATTTTCATTTGCACATTTTAACCACTTATAAAATTTAGGAAAGCATCTCCTTTAATTTTACTGTTACTATGATACCACCACATTTAATGACTAATAACATTCCATAAGCAGATTGATATACCAGCCTTTTAAGGTTACATAGTCACCTCATCTTACAAATTTGTAGAAATCTAAAGGAAATCTTAATGCTTTTGAATTTTCTTGTGTATATTTTCTTATAAAAAGTTTATAGCTTTCTCCTTTCTATTTAGCTGTACTTTCATTCAAAACTTACCCTACAATTGTTATTTCTTTACTAATTTATAGTACTATTTAATAGTCATAGTATTTGATCACTGACCAGTGAGAATTTTAAGTCCTTTATGTTTTTATAATCTATGCAATGACTTCTAAGATAACCAAGGTATGTTTTCCCCTGGTAAAAGACTAGGTTTAATGCTTATATAAAATATAAATATAAATATAAATATAAATATAAATATAAATATAAAAATTTGATACCATTAATATCAAACATTAGAACTGCAGTGATGTAACAAAACATCACTGGAGGTTCCCTTCAAAGAGGGGCCAACACGTCAGAGGAGTCTCCATAGACTTTTCACTTCAGATGAGTCTCTATAGTATCTTTAACCAGGTAAACCTGAACCTGCACAGACACTGCTTTCTGTACCACTTGAACTTGAAGCTTTCACACTATTATTCTGCCATGTATGGTTGGACTTGGAGCAATAGCTTCAGTATTTCTGCCCAGATTAATTATATAAGAATAAATTGACCATACTGAGTATGGTGTATGGAAACTCACTTCTGCCACTAGTGGCATGCACACACGTGTATTATTAATTGGAGGCGTGGGGGTTAGTGGTTAGGAGAAAGCTTTGAGGTAAAAAAATGTTTTTAAATAAAGCCATGCTCAGTATCTAGCTCTGTAGTTTACTAGTGGTGTGTGTCTTTCGGCATGTTATTTCATTTTTCTGGGGTTCGGTCTTCATACCTGTAAAATGGGGATAATCATTTTTGCTTCATAATAGAGTAATGTGTATAAAGGATTCATTAGAGTAGCAAATAGCAAGTACTCATTCAACCAATTGTGGCTATTTTTATGATGAGTTAAATGAAGAAAAAACCCTGATTTCTATCAATCAAGCATCTATGATTCCACCACTGATGACCTTGAGGTCAAAAAAAAGAGATGAGATCATCAGAATGAGTATAAAGCTAAGGATTTATTACATTTGCAGTTAGTATTTTTTTTCTCATTTAATCATTTTATATGTAATATCCAGTTTGATTCACATAGCTCTTTGTAAGAGAAAACATATGTTTAAGAGAAATGACAGCTTTGTCATGTTATGAATTTAGAAATTATCCACTTTAATCTACACATTAATTTTAAAACGTCTATTTATAAAAATAGTATTAGAAGTTACATCTGTTTTACTGGCAAAATGGAGCCAGTGTTTTTCTGGTTCAAAGGCCACTATTGAAGAAATAAAAATGTTAATATGTGTATAAAAAAGCAGAATGTTGATTACTGTTCAAAGCAGAAAAGAATTATCAACAAGTTAATAACTCTAGGTGTTAAGAAAGTCTTTCTATAATATAAAATGCAATTTATGCCAAAGTATGTATAGATTAAAATTTGCTATTTCAAAATGTTATTGAAGGAAATTTTTTAGAAAATATAAGTGATAAGCAGCATCCGGGTGGCTCAGTGGGTTTAGAGTCTGACTTGGCTCAGGTCACGATCTCACAGTTCGAGATTTTGAGCCCCTCATTGGGCTCTGTGCTAACAGCTCCAAGCCTGGAGCTGGAGCCTGCTTTAGATTCTGGGCCTCCCTCTCTCTCTGCCCCTCCCCTGCTCTTACTCTGTCTCTCTTTCTCTCAAAAATAAATAAACATTAAAAAATACTTTAAAAATATATGTATATATGTGTTTGAAGCTACTTTCACTTCACAGAGAATCAGTGAAGGCAATCATAAAGACTTCAGTGAACAATCAATAATCAGAATTAACTATGGAAACATTGAGCAGGAAGTTAATTAACTTAACAGTTGATGCCCCTAATTGTAAATATTGACCATTTCAGATTGAAAAAATATATATATCATGTTTATGACTTGATATGTTTATGAAACATTGTTTATTATTTAGACTCAAATATGTTCCTCTTCCCATTTTTTCTTTGTTTCCTCCATTGTATAATTAATTATTATAAACTAACCAAGCATAGTTTATGCTCAATAACTATTTATAAAGGAATGAGTGAATGAATATTTAAAAATACAGTGTCTTGACAAGTTTATTAATACCCAAATTATATTAAGTTTTTCTAACATGTAAAATATAGTTACCCAAAAGGGATTGATTGTAATTAACACATCCTATATAAAAAAAAATTGGAAATAATGAAAAGACAAAATGGCATGTGTCTTCTTAGAACATCTCAAGCAAAATATTTCACTTTTTTTTCCTTTTTCTTCAATGGGACTTTCTTATCTACTGTTTTAAACTGGTTTTATCTCATCTACATAAGTTAAGGAAACTATCAGGATCTTGTACAAGTATCATGAGATTTTTCCAAAGGGAAAGGGTAATATTTTCTTTTCGGGTAGTTTACATGGTATCAACAATAAACCAATCGGACAATTTTTTTTTTTCTAAGCAAAAGAAAAACAAAATTGGGAAGGGAAACTTGTAGACCTCAAGACCCTGCACGAGTAGACAGCATAATCTGGGTGAAATGACTGTGTTGCTGCCCTGGTGAATATGGTAACATTTGAACTTATGGGAAAATTCAATTTTT
Source organism: Neofelis nebulosa (assembly GCF_028018385.1). Lineage (NCBI taxonomy): Eukaryota > Metazoa > Chordata > Mammalia > Carnivora > Felidae > Neofelis > Neofelis nebulosa. The sequence continues at coordinate 66,140,219 of NC_080787.1, forward strand.
TTAACCGTTGACACTTTTTATTTTATACATGTATAATTTCCCCTGTAACAAAGAAACAAGATTTTATTTCCATTGCAGCAACCCTGTTCTGCATTTAGACTATGTGTTCTTCATACTGTATTAATTTCTGTAGTGGTCATACAAACTAGGGGAAAATATTCTGTCTCCTTGGATAACGTATCTTTCCTCTGCTCCATATACATCTAATAGTCAAATTCCAAAAGTGCCCAACCAGTTATCATCAAGTGTAGCTTTCAACAGTTAGTCCTGACTGAAGGAAGTATGTATAGCCTTTTAGTCACAATCAATCTCAACTAAAGAGAAATAAGCATTTCAAATACTGACTTCAGATTTATTTTCAGGAAAGTCCATACTTAGAACAAATTAGTTTTTCTCAAAGCTAAAATATTCGTACCATATAGTAAAATTAATTTTTAGTCACCTTTGGCTTTTCAATCTTGTTTTAGAGCCTAGAGACAAAGAGTCCTTAAACTGAGAAAGCCACATTTGTATTTAAAGCACAGATACCCAATAGCATATCTTCTCTGATAAAGGAAACAATAAATAAGTCATGTCTTTTTAATATTAATCTGATGGAACTTAACAAGATTGAAGACACTCAAATATATAGTTGCAATTATGTGAATTCCTGCTTTTCATCAGAATAATCTATGGAGCTTTAAAAAACACAAATGCCTTCACCCTATTAAATTGGAGTCTTTGGGGTCTATCTATCTATCTAGATATATATCTATCTCTATCTATCTATATAGACGGATAGATAGAGATAGAGATAGATATATAGATATCTCTATAGATATATATTTATCTGATGATCTATATATAGATATGTAGATATCTATCTATAGATAGATATATAGATAGATAGATATATCTGATGTGCAGCTACTGTGGAGAATACTGGTATAGGTACTCCTTTGGGAGAAGTTTCAAACACATTAGCATGCCTGTTGAGGCACTCATGATCCAAACTGAATAGACTATTGCTTACTTATTGTGAAAAGTTTGGGCACATGTGCCAGTACATAAGTCTTGGGTTGAATCAGTAAAATGAATAATTTAGTATCATAATTTCCCACCCTCACATCTAACTCTAAAAGCTTTGATTTTTCTCATGAGGTCTACTGATCAATCTACTTAATAGCTTTCAGATTTATTATCTCATCCAAGCACTGTTCACAAATGAGTGCACTTTTTAAAACAAACCAGACATTCTGAATTATGACCATCTTAAGATGTTTCTCTGTACTGCCACTTTTATTAACACATGCCCACTAAATATTATTTTGGAAAAACCTACTAGGAAAACATTTTATTTTATTTTATTATTTTATTTTATTTTTATTTATTTTTATGGTTCTCATGTACTTTAATTATAAATATTATAGGTCACCTATGGTTTGCTGTAGGTATATTTTATTTTATTTTTTCTCAAATTGGCTTCTATACAACACCCAGTGCTCATCTCAACAAGTGCTGTCCTCAATGCCTGTCACTCATTTTCCCCTCTTCCCCAGTCCCCATTCACCCTCAGTTTGTTTTCTGTATTTAAGAGTCTCTTGTGGTTTGCCTCCCTCCGTCTTTGTTTGTAACTATTTTTCTCCCTTCCCTTCCCCCATGGACTTCTGTTAAGTTTCTCAAGATCCACATATGTGTGAAAACATGTGATATCTGTCCTTCTCTGACTGACTTATTTCACTCAGCATAATACCTTCCAGTTCCAGCCACGTTGCTGCAAATGAAATGATTTCATTCTTTTTCATTGCCAAGTAGTATTGCATTGTATATATAAACCACATCTTGTTTATCCATTCATCATACCAAATAGCATATCTTCTCTGATAAAGGAAACAATAAACAAGTCATGTCTTTTCAATATTAATCTGATGGAACTTAACAAGATTGAAGACACTCAAATATATAGTTAGGGCAATTATGTGAATTAGTGAAAAAAGTTGATGGAGTTTAACCTCTTTCCATAATTTGTCTATTGTTGAAAGTGCTGCTATAAACATTAGGGTACATGTGCCCCTATGCATCAGCACTGCTGTATCGCTTGGGTAAATTCCCAGTAGTGCTATTGTTGGGTCATAGGGTAGTTCTAGTTTTAATTTTTTGAGGAACCTTCACACTAGGAAAACATATATTTTAAACATTAACTGCACAAGAGAATTGACGAGAGAAGTATACCATGGAAAATTATTTCAAGATGTTTTGATTTTGAATCAAGTAATTTCTTTTTGGTTTTTCATAAGAAAGTTATATTTTAATAAATTAGTAATTTTCAAGGGATTATTTTCTAAAGTAAAATGTGTGTAAAGTTTTTTTGTATAGCATGACTTTGCTTCTATGATATAGTAGATTGAATCTGAATAATTTGTATCTGAATTTACATCCGAATTTGTATCTGAAAAATCCTCCAGACTAGAATAGACCATTTAAATGCTGTTAGGTTGGAGTCTATGAAAAAATGTTCAGAAAGAATATTTTGAACTTAATGTTAAAGTGTTTTATTAAAGCATTCAACTGTCACCCCTCTTATTATAAACTAATATTTCATCAAATTTCATCAGCTCCTATATTCAGATCATCCTAAAATATAGATAATACATTGATGGCTGTGAGAAATTTCAAAATAATGAATTTGTTGAGATGAAGGCTACATCTTCCACAAATGATTAAAGACCTAAAATATATATCTTCCTATATCGGGCTTCTGAGATACATGTTTACATTTCAGAAGGTTTTAGTTGGTATGATGTCCCTTCTGCAAATGACAATGAAAATCTTTGAAGCTAGGAGTCCTAAGGCGTCTGATAATTAGAGGTCTGAATAAAGGGTTTTCACCGTATGTCTACACAAACACATGTGTATGTTTAACTCAGTGTATTGGGCAGTTTTGATCTGTAGATACAAGGGCCATTTATGGTATAATTGATGGGTATATGCTTTGCATGCAACAAAGGCCCATCTTACTGAAAGGTATAATGTTACAAAAATAATGTGTGGTGTTAATTGCGTCTTTAAAACAACCTAGAGCATTCATCTTTGATAAGTAAACTTTTCTGCATGAAATCGTATTAAAAGCTAACTTGCAGCAGCAACGTTTTTTTTGGTGACAATTCAATATTTTGTTCTTTTTGTGGGTGTTCTGTTTGTTTGCAGTCAGATGAGTGAGCCTCATAGCGGTTTGACGCTCAAATGTGCCAAGTGTGGAGTAGTTTCAACAACAGCTTTGTCAGCCACCACCGCCAGTAATGCCATGTTAGTCCCAATCATTTACATCTTCTTGTTACAAATCTTTTACAGTGCATGTGAGAAAATGCTATTGTGGAAAAAAAAATCATGTTTGCTAATATTGGAGCTAAGATGATACTTAAATATTTATAATTGGCAACTGCTTTTAAAACTGTTGTGGGATTGTCTATTAAAAAATAAATAAAACTATCCAATGTTATCTGCTTTATGGTTTCCAAGTTAATGGTCTTGGTGCCACATACAAGAATGCTTTGGTGAACAGGGGTTTGGTTACTGCCTGGGGCGTGACACGCAGCTACGTAATGTTGCTTTCTCTGTCTCTCGACAGGGCGTCCCTCTGGAGTTCCTGTGTGGTGTTGCCCCTTCTGGCTCTGACATGGATGTCTGCGGTTCTGGCCATGACAGACAAACGCTCCATATTGTTTCAGATACTTTTTGCCGTGTTTGATTCATTGCAAGGTTTTGTGATAGTCATGGTCCACTGCATTCTTCGGAGAGAGGTAAGAAAGAGAATTCCTCTGGCAGAGAGGCAGGATGGTTAGACGATTAATTTCGTTGTTAACAAATATGATCTTTTATTTTAATATCTTCAGATTAAAATCATTTCCCCTAAAGACAGTCATTTGAAAGTTAAAACTAAAGGGAAGCTCTAAGGCAAAGTTCAAGCGGGCTCCTTGGACTCTGAAAGTGACAGTTAAAACAGATAGGACCGTGCAAGAGAAGACGCTGCTGCCCGGGTGCCAAGAATCAGGGAGAGTAGATTCAGGAGAGGTCATAGGCGGAGACGAGTCTGTTAGAGACACTGGTGGATAAGACGCGGTGGGGTGGCATATTTTTAAGAGGCATAGTTCATAAACATAATACAGTGATATTTCCTACACCCACTCCCAAACCCATGTTTCTTTCTATACAGCCTATCCCCATTCCTTCATACTCTACTAATTTCATTTTAGATAGAAAATGTTGAAGATTAATGGGCAGTTCTTGTGTCTCTATACTAAATTCAGTTAAGGTTGCTAAAGATGAATGATTTTGAGATGGATATTTATTCTCAGAAAATACCAAAAATGTGCCCAGTCGAGAAGGGATAGGCAGTAATTGTCCTCAGGAACTCTAGATCTATAATCACAGCCTTTCTCCAGGTCATGGTTGAGGTTTATTGTCAGCAGTGAAGAAAACCAGTCCTGCTTCATGAGTTGAGATGCCAACCTGCACCAAATCCACTGAGAGCAGTGATAGATGTCAGACATGATTTGTGTAGGGAGAAAATATTGTTTTCCAACCAGTGCAAAAATTATGCTGAGTGCTTGAAAGCACTGACACAGTATTTATAAGGTTTATGAGTCATTTTAGTGTTTACTCTGGGGATGGTGGCGACTAAAACACAATGACACAGTGCCATGTGAGTAATTTTGAGAAAATGGTCCACACTGTCATTTTGCATTATCCAGCTTGTTTGAGAACTTTTTTATGATGTACACATTGCAAAAATACTCATGTGCATATGAATACATGCCACATGGTTTTTACAGTGATGTGTAAGGTAACCAAAGGTTTTTACCTGATTAACCAGATGGGGAGAACAATATTTCTGAGCTACTTCGGTGAAGTACAGATGTCAGCAATAAACCCATACATGTGTATTCTAAGAACATTATAGGGTGAAGAGTGACTTCACATTGTAAAGGGGGCAGTATATCATCATTTAAAAAATCTGATTTAGCAGGGTGCCGGGGTGGCTCAGTCAGTTAAGCATCCAACTTTGGCTCAGCTCATGATCTCACCGTTCATGAGTTCAAGCCCCACAACGGGCTCTGTGCTTACAGCTCAGAGCCTGGAGCCTGCTTCAGATTCTGGGTATCCCTCTCTCTCTGCCCCTTCTCCATTCACTCTCTCTCTCTCTCCTTCAAAAATAAAAATTAAAAAAATAAATAAAATGTGATTTAGCTTACAGTTGCCAAGCCTTATAATTCCTTCATCACTAATGTCTACCTGGAATATCAAGATTAAAAATCTTTCAAGTATTCAATTCTTTATAGACCAAAATTAAGTAAAAGTTAAAAAGAAATTGTATAATTTAGGGCTATGCTATTCTTGAACTATAGCTATCTTGTGGGTCTTCTGTGTTAATATTATCTATAATATGTTTATGTAACAAAATTTGTTCTAAGTGAATGGATGCATGATGCCTTTTTGATTGACAATTAAGACTGAACATTTGTGGGCTTTAAGCAAGATACATAATATATCCACACACAGTTTTCAGAAGATGTTAACACTTGAGGTGTTGAAGAGGAGAAAAGTGTCCCATCTCTAAGTAAGCCTCTCTTTTTCTTCAGAAATAAGCTTTTCAGATAGCCCTAGGCTACGATAAAAATATTCAGGTTTTAAAGTGACATATCTTGATGGCTTATTATCAGATTTTTGCTCCTTACATGAAGAAAAATATTTTATTTGGCACAAAAATTTATTTCCATCAGAACTTTTTTCATACTTGCTAATTGAACTAATAAATGTCAAAAAGATTATTTATGGGGAATTAAATCAAATCATATAAGTGCTTCTGTTAAAATAGATGTCTGTAAATATATGTTTTCTGTTTTAGCGGGGAGTAAAAATATGAATATTGGCCCTATTATTATTGCATTTTCAATAATTCGGATTGAATAATTTTATAGCTGATAAATTAATAGCAGAGTCTCAAAACTCTTCATTCTAACACTGAAACGAACAATGACATATCCATTATTTTTTCATTGACCCTTAAGATTACCCTGTAACAGTGCTATAAGAACACAGAGCAGATTTCCGTTATAGGGCAAGTCTTTTTCAGAATTTCTCAAAGGAAATTTTTACGGAAAAACCAAAAGAACCTTGTTTAAGTGGGCTTTGCAAATCCCAAAGACCACATCATTGGAGGCCTCATGGGGTTCAGAGAAACTCTTTTTGACCTTCTAACTTCATATTGCCTAACACCAGCAACAGGTGTGTGTCCTACCACCTGTGAATGCACCACACTAACATTGGCCACGGTCTAAGAGAATAGGAGCATCTTCCCATATCCTCATGTCTCCTGTGAACAGAAGTGCCATAGAAATACACTGGAGCAAATGGACTAGCTACCTACCTGTAAAATACTGGGTAATGACTCCTATCAACTACTTGATTATCCCATAGGAGATTTTAGAAATATGATTTTTACCTCCACTGCTTTTTTCCACTTCAAACTATTTTTCACAATAATCCAAGACAATTTGTATGGGTTTTATTTATTAAAAATGTATAAGCAATATAAGAAATATTTCCTTTGATTTAGAGGGAGACTGGATACAGGTATACTTATTTTTATTTCTATGTATTTTTGACACGCAGTAACATAATTTGGTCATTTGTAGTCTTTATTGATTCTTCCAATATGAATTCAAAAGTCTTTTCCCATATTTACTTTTGCAATCTTCCTGTGAAGGAGGTGGGTGTACGCAGTGGAGGAATATAGCCTTGCAGTTTAAGAAGGAGAAAAGAAACGAAACCATATAACTGGCATTTTAAATGTGATGTATATGGGGCTTGATTTATTCTAAATGTGCCTTTGCTTTTAGTGGATCCAATTTTAAAACCAAATCATTTCAAGTCAGAAGGGAAGGGAGAAATGCTCACTTTGGTGCTGTCAATTATATTCCACATTAAAAAAAAAAAAAAAAAGCAAATTGATTATTTGCATAACAATTTGTTGTGACCTTCAGAGTTGACATCTTAATATGTAAATTTTGTAAAATTTGTATTCCTGAAAATACAGTTTCTTTTTCTGGAGCAACTTTCTCTATTGAATTGCTTTAGTAGATGCCTCTGACAAACGAGAAAACAAAAAGGGGGAATAAAAGAAAAAACATTAAACCAAATGATTTATCACACATTACTTTCAGCAACAAAAACTAGGTCTTGGAAGCTAGTATGTATAATACCTCATAAGACAGAATCTAATAGAATAAATATAGTTGCTTCCTTCATTTATTCGTCATTTCATGATTGGAATTCATTTGCATTAAGCACATAACGACATCTACTATTTACTATTCTCCACATTGCTATGGAAATTCAAACCACACAAGTTATGAAACCTTTGAAATAGTTACTGTTGCTAGGAAACCACTTTCTTAGTGCCTGCACATTCTTCTCATCTCTCCTGTCTCTGGCTGTGCCTGGCTCTAAGACAATCTTACAGCTTAATGTCAGAGGGGGAAAATAACAAGATTTTGATACAAAATAAGCTACAATAAAACCCTTTCACTAAATGGAAGGAAAAAGGCAAGTACTTAAATAGATAATTTTGTTGTATCAGTATGTGAGGGTCCCGTGGCTGCTCTGTAGTGGAAGGAGAAGGGCCAAGCTCCTCTTTTCTCTTCCCCCAGCACTGGCAGGAGGTCTAGGCTGAACCAGATGAGGTCCCAGAATCTTCATCCAACCCACAAAGTGATTTTGTAATAAAATGCTTAAAATAAACATGAACAGCTTTTTCTTTCCTTTTTTTCCCTCATTCTCTCTTTCTCTCATTCCCCTCTACCTTTTTTTTTTCTTCCATTTCCAGTTGGTCTATTTCCATAAAGGATACAGATAAACAAAATGATTTACAATCACATGGCAGTGAATATATGAAACAGACAAGCATCCTTACCTATCTTACCTAAAACCAATATTCTCTCAAACCATTAAAAAAATAAATGAAGCCAATAGTGGTGAAATAACTAGATAGCAATTTGAAAAGCAGTCGTATTGCATATAATATAGTTCAGATGGAGAGTTGCATGAATCTCCAAGCCTGACCATATACAGGGAAATTAGGTGTGACTCCTTATTATAGAAACGTGTATCTGTGCACTCCCTTACTGAAAGGCAGCAAGAGTTTCAGTTAGTCTTTGGAGATGAGGGAGTGGGTGATAGGAGACTTCAAAACATAATGGGGTCCTGAGAGGGAAAATGGGGTTAGAGGATTAAGGGAGTGAAAATTTCAAGTAAGGGAAGATGGAGAGAGATTACTAGGCATGTGGTTTCCATGGAATGCACCTATGGTGAATATAGAGTGGTCTTCTCTGGGACCATCTGGGGTACATGGAGGAATAAAGCAAGTGATGTGTTCCTAGACACTTGAGTGATTTAAAAAAAAAATTGGTTGTAACTGTAACACCAAGAGAAAGGCAATACTTACATTTGAGGGCATAGCATTGATTAAGTGATATTTTAGAGCTTTCCCATGGGGGTGTTCAGTGGCCATGGTAAGAAGCCACTGTGTGTCATGTCATGAAGAAGCTCAGTAGATTTTATAAAGTTAGTGAGTGGTCCAGGATGGGAGGGTCAGGGTACTACTGATCCTAAGATTTTCAGCTTGCTCAGAAGGACAAAGATTTAACAAGGAAGTACGTTGCTAAGAGCCTTGTCTTTGTCACGCTGAATTGAAAGTTCAGGAAGAAAAACATTTAAAGATTATTTTGTTTTGTTTTCTGGGAATAGGAGATTAGCTCATGGTACTGCAATAAAACTGGATTTTATCAGGGGCACCTGGTGGCTCAGTCGGTGAAGCGGCCGACTTCGGCTCAGGTCACGATTTTATGGTCCGTGAGTTTGAGCCCCACGTCAGGATCTGTGCTGACAGCTCAGAGCCTGGAGCCTGCTTCAGATTCTGTATCTCCATCTCTCTGCCCCTCCCCTGCTGGCGTGCTCGCTCTCTCTCTCTCTCAAAAATAAATGTTAAAAAAAATTAAAAAACAAAACAAAACTGAATTTTATCAGAACAGAGAATAGAAAGCACAAAGACTGCCTTTAAATAGGAACATGGATGGGACATAAACAAGGAGGATAAGCTTATATTACTGTAGACTTATTTCCAGAAATCAGCTCATTCCACCTCTTAAGCAAGGGAATATATAAATCCTACCTCTCCTTCCAGAGTAGGCTTTCCTGACTTGAGCATACTTGCAATTATATTATGAATATTTACATCAGTCTGAATCTGCACTTTTGGTTCTCCAAGCCCATGCAGAGATCTAGGAGTTTAACAAGAGCACAAAATCAGATGAGTAAAATGGCATCAGTGAACAAATTGAAACACAGAGTTCATGGCAGAGATTGCCAAACTCAGGCATGTCTGCTAGGCGGTACCCAACCATGTCTTGCTTTACCTAAAATTCTTCTGAGTATCTGGCCAAGTGGATAGGCAAATCCCACTTCCCACTCCTGCCACTTCCCTGGGGTTCCACTCTGCAACATTGTTAAACTGGTGGCAGGAAGTCAAGTATGTCTGGAATAGAGGCTTGAAATAAATGGAAGTGTGGAGGTCATGAATTAGGATTTTAGGTCCTGCCTCAAAGTGGATGGCAAAAGGCTCAGATGAAGTATCTTCTGTGAAGGTAGGGGTGTTGGATCTGACACACAGCTTCCTCCCCCCTTTTCTCATTCACATGCCAAAGAAATGCTGTTCCGTTTTTCAGATCACATATGTGACTTGCCCTCTAGGGAAGCTTGTGCTGTGCCCAAAACTGATACCAAAAAAGCTAAAAATCTAGTTTTGAGAGTAAGTGATCCTTTAGCTGTTAAAAGATTACAGTAGAAAGTCATCAGGACTGAAATTTAGGACTGAAGTCCCTATTTTCCTTCTATGTATAGCAAACAACAAACCATTTTTTATTCCCTTTGTTCTCAGAGAAGTCAGGTAATACTTTCATAACGTGAAGTCATTCGTGTTGCTTATGGCAGTTGCGTAATACACATGAAATTGAGAAGAACCTTATTGGTTAATTTAATGATTAAATTACATGGAATTTAATATGATTAAAAAGAGCTGAGTCATTTGTTTAATATGAATCAATAATAAACATCAGATTCAGAAAAAAAATACAGAGTACATAAAAAACTCCCTCCTCCCCTAAGCTACCACACTCAAATAATTATAAAAATGTAACTCAATTTCTTTTCTTGTCTTAAAATGATCTCCGGAGAAGGAAATGAGGAATAACTGGAGGTAAAACTGTCTTCTTAAAAGGTAGAGATTTGGGGTCTGAGCTGCTTGGTAACTAAATACAGATCCCATTTCAAACAGAGCAGCTCTTTCCTGCGTGGCTTCTCTGAATTGCAACGCTGCCAGACACCGCTCGGTGCTCTTCCCCAGCAATCTCTAAATCTGGCACCAGCTTTCACAGTGACACTCTGCCAACTGCCTTCAGAGTGAGGACCAACCGAGAGGCTCTCAGCTTGCTGCTCCTGAGAGGAAGCAGATCCCTCTCCTGTGGGGGACGAGGGAAGTGAGACACACCCCTGCACACTTCTTTGAATTCATGTCTCACCCAGGAATGCATCCACAATAAATGGGCGTATAGCTTTGCAGGAGTTTTTAGAGCAGCCCCCAGCTGGAACCAGCCGGGACAACTCTGGTGGTGCCCCTGGTAGATACTTTCAGAAGACAGCCTCCATAGCATATTCTTTTTACCTCATCTTGTTTTTGAAGATGTTTCTTGGTATGCTTTTTTCATTCCACAACATGACATCAGATTTCCTTAAAGTGCCCTATATATTCCAAGGCTATTTACATACCTGTTCTTTGCTACTCCCCCAATACTTTTTAACCCTCTGTCTGGTTGTCACTTATGGCGAAAGACCCATTGCAGAGTATTATAAAGAGAGGACATTTTAGAGACTAGATTTTAATTGTGCCAGAATAAGGCAAGTGTCTAATTACTCATGGCAAGTTTACTTAAAAATTGTATTTACTTGTCTTATGTAAGTTTAAAAAATGATAACATTGCAAGATGTGAGAGTTACATAAAAATTTTTAATTAAATTGTTACCTAAAATAAGTGCCTTGTTCCCTACGAAAAGTAATAAGTTAGGTGAAAGAGCTTAAATAATAAATCTATGAATCTTCTAACAATTTTTTTTCTTCAGTCTTAATCACAAGCCAAGAAACACCAAGACTGTTATTGTCCAGCACTGTAAATATGACAGTTGGCACAGAAGAGTTCAATATCAGGATGGAATAGGCTGATAGAGATTCTGTCTTTGTTTTTTGTGCTTCCTTCTTATCTAGAATTAATACTATTTCTTGTGGTCTTGCTTTTTAAACAATTCCAGTTGTTCCCCAACAGTTCAATCCACATTGATTCACCAAAGATAAAAGTCATTTTGTTTACTTGATGGAAAATTCAATTAATTATCAAAACGTTTCCAAATAGCTGTAGATGCATTTCCCAGCTACTGTCTTGCCTAAAACACCCTTTTCTGTGACATGGAATATGCATTATGAAATCTAGCCTAATCATTCTTCCCTGACAGTGTTGGACAAATATTTAAGGCTAATTCATCTAGATCGCCTGAATGCACTTTTAAAATTTTGTAAAAATCGAACAGAGCATTTGGAATCGAGGTGAATTTCTCCTGCAGAGCTTTCTGAATTAGAAGTAACTGAAGCCCTAAAAGTGTCAGAGAGTCTAGCACTTAAATTACAGCATTTAGGGGCGCCTGGGTGGCGCAGTCGGTTAAGCGTCCGACTTCAGCCAGGTCACGATCTCGCGGTCCGTGAGTTCGAGCCCCGCGTCAGGCTCTGGGCTGATGGCTCGGAGCCTGGAGCCTGTTTCCGGTTCTGTGTCTCCCTCTCTCTCTGCCCCTCCCCCGTTCATGCTATGTCTCTCTCTGTCCCAAAAATAAATAAAAAACGTTGAAAAAAAAAAAATTAAAAAAAAAAAAAATTACAGCATTTATATGATCACTAAAATGACTTTGAATTTACTGGAGAATTTTTATGTTTTTCTGTTTTATATTTCTTCTGAATAGCATTGACTGATTCACAAAGCTGACATCATTCTCCAGAGTAGAAATGCCCTTAATCCATTGTCATATTTGGGAACTGGGGAATTTAAAGTATTGATTTTGTATGTGTATGTTATGAAAAAGAGTAAGATTTCTTCTGTATCTCCTTCACACGATCAGATAGTGGATTTTGAAGAGAAACTTACAGAAGTTGCTTTTCCATATTTCATTGTCAGACAAAAATAGCCTTGGCAGCTACACTCTGAAGGTCTGAAAATAGAGAGTGTTTAGTGGGTACCAGTTCAATTACTGTTGGTGTTACCAAGTGCCACTCTCATATGTTATATATGCCAGTATTTAGAAATAGATTTGAAAAAAAATCTTCATGTGACAAGCTCCTGGAAGGCAATATTTTGAACATATTACTTATCTACCTTTATAAATTGTGTTTCTTTAACAGTTGCCTTTGGCACAAACAGAAAATTAGCGTGTACCTATTTTTCTGACAAATATACTTTCTTAGTGTTTTCTCCCAATGCAGATTTCTGTGTAGCAAACAGTGATCGTCTGGCAAACACTAGACACATTACCAATTTTTTTATTATTAGTGTGTCACTCTAGGACCTACAGATATTACTTCTTAATCTAAAAAGGAGGAGCCTGGAAGCATTTGCATCCAAAGAATCTAACTTTGTCCATGTCATGTCTCTTTCAAGGGAGAAGCTGTATGATTTAGTTCTCAATATTTATCCAATTCTTCAGGAAAAGATGATGAGAGTAGATTTCACTGAGCTTGTGCTTATACCAATGTGTTTTAAAGACCAAAGAAGAAATTATCTTGCTCAATTATATCAGGGAACTTCTCATCCTTTTTTCCCAGTAAATCTCAGATTAAAAGATAATAGAATCATAGGATAGAAAAGAGGTCAGAGAGCACTGAGTTCATCCTCCACTCCCTAAATTCATGGCAAGAGTGATCACATCACCAGGATTAGAACCTAAGGTGGAAAAAAAGAAATAGACAAGGTCTCATCATACATACTGGTTGGCCAGGAGTCTGCAGTGGTGACTAAACCTTATGTCACTTTCCAAATCTTTCAGTAATGACAATCTTTTCAGTTGCTGAAAATAACTTAATAGGCTCAGTTTTCTTCTGGCCAACATGTATACTATGCACATCTCACAGTAAAACAGTGACAGGATATTTTATGCCAGTGCTTCTCAAAAGTAAAGATCATTCATTATGTGTTCACTTTTGTCGTCTGTGTGATGGCGCTACTGTCACACAGGGGATATGTGACATCATCTCTGCTTTGTTTTTTAATCCAACAAAACAGATTAGAATAAACTAGAGGGAGAATATCAATACTGTGAAGCCAAAACAACAAAATATGAACAAAATGACCTTGCCATTGACTTGGATAAGAAGCAACTGCGATAATGTCTATCAATAGCTTGTTAGGAGCCTAATGAGCCACAGGAAGTGGAAAAAAGACCTGTTGATGCAAAGGCATCATATGATCAGAATAACTCTCAATTGATTTGTGTGTTTCTTATTCATCCATTCATGTTTGCTCCTTTAATAAAGGATTTAATGTTCACATTTCCTTGTGGTATGTGTTTCTTGATTCAGAATCCAATTGTGAATGGGTGTTAAGGAAATTTGGCTTTGCTAAGTGATCTTCTTCTTCTTCTTCTTCTTCTTCTTAAACAACCAGAGACAAGGTGTTTTTGTTATCTTTCTGTTTCATTGTGTTTTCTTTTTACACCAGGGCACATAGTACTTGAAGGGAGATAAGAAATCATTTCCCCAGTAGGATCCCTTACATGAGACATAATGGGAAAATCCCAAATCAATTCCAGTTGAAGATCATTGAGTAATCTCATTTTCACAATGTTTAAAGCTATTATGAAGATTATGCCACACCAAATAGTAAATCCCCCTTGAAAGACACACACATTGTTTGTAACAGTGAAAATAAAATCTGCCCGCTGGCAAGAATTGCTGTTCAGCCAGACACAGCCATTGTGATAACTGAGGACTTCCCAGCGCTTCCCTCTATAGATTATGGCAAGTGATCAATTTCCTTAGCATAAAGTCCAGGTATACCAGTATACATTTTAAGAAGTAAACAAAAATGGGTATTAGATCATAAAACAATGATAACTGCTTTCTCAGTTGATTGCCAATATGGACAGTATCTTGTCATTACCAAGAGAGAAGGAAATTGATGTTTCTCCCTCACCCCCACAGGTTCAGGATGCATTTAGATGCCGATTGAGAAACTGTCAGGATCCAATCAATGCTGATTCTTCAAGTTCTTTTCCTAATGGGCATGCTCAAATAATGGTGAGCTTTTATTTTTCTTCTGATGGTTGATTAAGTCATGATTTGTGAAGGGCATAAACAAATTTTGAGTGACTTTGGCTTTAGTTCATGAACAGACTGAGAGACACCAGATAACCATTCTCTCTGGATTGCTTAGGAGGAGAGGATCTGTTATTGGCCCCTTGGTGTCTTGAGTATAGGGTCTCCATGCAACATCAGAGTACTCTCATCCGTGCACAAAATTAGGGATAACAGTTTGTCCACAAGAATATGTTTGTTTACAGATCAGAATACTGTGGACCTTCACTTCTGGTCTTAAAGCACTGGTTCTCGACCTTGTTTGTGTATTAGAATCCACACTCCAGATCAATGAAATCAGAATCTCTGGAGTGGGACCTACATATCAGTGGTTCCAATATGCAGCCTAAGGGTCGGCTTTAGCTCAAGCGGTTACTTCGCATGTGGTTACCAATATGCAGCCTAAGATTAGAACCACTGCCCTCAAATAGAAGAGGGTAGCCACAATTCCACTAAAAGGGCTGTCATTATACTGGGCTCCAACTATTGAGATTAAGGGGTACTTTAAGCGTCGGCACTTTGGTATCTTTTAGAAATAAGATTTAAACTATGATTTGTTAAAATCAGGGATCAGAGATTTCTTTTACAATATATTTAATTTATTATGAATGTTTTGGGATTAGGCAACATAAAATAGTGTAAGCTATATACTAGTAGCTAAGACTTGAGAAGGAATAATCAATTCTGTGTTAAAAACAAATATTGAAATTTCTAATTTAAAATATTAAAAAATTCTAAATAATATCATCCAGCATATGACCAGAAGAGCTTGATTAAGATGGGCTAATTTAATTTTACCATTTAAAAAAAGTACATGAGTTATTTAAAATAAAAGTTTTAGGAAAATACGGAGATGAAACTGAACCCTAGCAGGTTGTAGACCAGCTTAGTATTGTTTAATCTTCCATTTTAATTCCTAAACCTAAAAGTCTTTTGTCAATTTGAATGAAAATGGATCATGAGAAGAGCCTAGTTTGACTACCAAGGTTTGACAAAGCTGTACTATAAGATACTATATTATAAACAATATATTCAAAGTGAATACTTTGAGAATACAAAAAGACATGTATTTAAGTATGTTTGTAATAGGGCGATTCTTTTTTATTGTGGTTTAAGGAATTGCCTTGAAATTCTATCCTTTTGTATATGGTGTCAGTCTCCTGACTGAAGATGACAGTGGGTATTGTATTGCTTTATTAAAATTGTATGCCATTTTTCCACTGCTTTTATTCAGCATTCGGTCTCTAGGAAGTAGTCTTGAACACAATTTGATTATTCCTTGAGAATTTTTTTTGCACAAAATAATAATCTAGTGCTGCCTAGTCAGATATCTGTAAACTTCAGTTAATCTAGTTAGTAAAAGTCGCTTGAGGTCTTCATCAAATGATGATTCTATACCTTATTATTTCTTGTTACAGACAGACTTTGAAAAGGATGTAGACATTGCTTGTCGATCAGGTAAGAATATTTGGATTTTGAAAATATCATTAGGGATGTTAAATCATTTTTATGATTTTTATTTTAAAGAAAATGCTGCAGTTTACATACCACATATTACTGCGGATGAATAGAGAATCTTCCAAAGGGAAACATTTCAGTAGCAGAATGTGGTGGAGAGGGAGGGGTGGGGGGTGAAGGGCGAATGAGGATTGAGAAACTAAGAATTAGGAAGCACAGCAACAGGAGAAAAGCATTGACTTAGAGACCTAACACTTCCATTCCACTGCTTACTGGTTGTCAGGTGTAAGGCCAGGTTAGCCTCTTTGTGCCTCAGTTCTACCATCTGTGAAATATGGGTTGTTGCAAGGATCAAATACATTGTGTGTGTTTGTGTGGATCATACTGCTGCTATTGTTATATTCTTAGCAAGGCCCAGAAGAAACCATGCAGCAGTCTCTGCCTTAGAGCGCTAGGGTCCGTCCCATGGACATGGTCTCTGATGGCTATCCTCAGCCTGTGGCTAAACCCTCACCAGGAGTAGATGATTCAAGAGTTTCAAAGGAAACTACTTGTTTAATTTTTTGGATAATTCCAGTTGTTGCAAAAGTTTCTTTATATTGGGATATATAACATACCTTATTTTATCTTGTATTCATTGACTTTAGTGCTACTCTCTAGAATAAGACTGGATATCTACTTCATCTAAATATCTGGATGTTTAAAAGCAAATACTATTTAGTCCAATCCAAGTCCTTTTTCTCCAGACTAAACAAACCATGTTTCCTCATTCATTCCTCATAGCATTCCTCACCGGCAAGCATGGTCCCCCACATAGCCTCCAATTTGTCAATAATTTTTAAATTATGGTGCCCAAATGTACACATTTGTTCAACATTTCTCATAGTTGGCTCTTTGCTTATATTAATGTTATCTACATTTGCATATTATTTCATAGCAACTGGTATATTACTACTGTCAACTTGTCATGTAAACCTCAAAGACTTTTTATAGTAGTTGTCACAACTTTACCAGTATAGGATTATATAGAGGCTCTGGGTTTTTTTCCCTTGAAGAAAAATCTGGCCTTGCATTTATCTCTGTTTGCTAGTTTCAGGTTAGTGTTCTATCCATTTGAAATTTTTTGGCCATTGAAAGTTTGATAAGAATATTTTCTGAACATTTATTCAAACTGTCAATAAAAAAGTGGGATGGGAGAAGAGTATAGATCCCTGCTGTGTTCAGTAGGGCACTTCCCACCTACCCCACACTGACTCCCTTTAAGTATATTTTTCAGACTCAACTGATAAACATTAAACATCTATGCAGGCTCAGAGATTACAGAGTTGTTATAATCACAAGAATATGAGAGACTAAGTTCATACTCTCATTTCTTTTTTTAAATGCTTATTTAGCTATTTATGAGAGGCAGGGGATGGGCAGAGAGAGAAGGAGAGAGAATCCCAAGCAGGCTCTGCACTGTCAGCACAGAGCTAGACATGGGGCTCAAACTCATGAACCATGAGACCATGACCTAAGCCAAAATCAAGAATCAGATGCCTAACCAGCTGAGCCACCCAGGTTCCCCCATATTCTCAGTTCTGAATTTACTGAAAGTACTCACTGTAGAATATGGTACCAGCAGAGCAGAATAACTGTCATAACTTGGGAGCACATAGTGGGCCTGGGGATAGGGTATTAGGAATCATTCTTTCTTGTTTAATATCCAACAAAATATTGCTAAGAAACAATCTTACTGGTGTTTGGATTTCTAAGTCTACCATTTCTGTTTTTGGAAAATTGATAAAACATTCTCCTTTGTTCCATCCGCCTCCGTAATTTCTCAAAGATCACTAGCCATGGTGCCAGGTTCCACATCTGTGTTCCAAGATGGGACATGATCTGCCTGGGGTCCAGAAGCCCGAGTTTATTTAAAATAACTAAGTATTCATTGGATTCCTATTTTCCTACCTTTAGTTTAGTTTTCTTTCAGTCTCTTTTGGTGTACTCTTCACAGTTCTCCTTGACAGAGAATCAAAATAGGAACAATTAGTTTTGCCCAGACCAGCAGTGTTAGCATCATCTGGGAACTTGTTAGAATTGCAGACTTTAGGCGCTACCCCAGACCTACTGGGTGCTGGGGTACAGTAATCAGTGTTCTCACAAGCCATCCAGGTATTCTGATGTATGTTGAAGTTGCAAAACCACCGTGTTAGACCATCCTCTCCAAGCTGTGATCTCATTCATCAGTATTCATCCTGCTCTTTTGTTAAATGACCCCTTAGCCCCAGACTTCATTGCATTCTGGGATTTAGTATTCCTACCATTATTTTATTGGAAAATATTTTTGTAACGTTTTCATTTTTTGTCTGGGCCCTTTTTAACTGAGCTCATCGGGAACTTTCCTCTGAGTTTTTCTAGAGGTTTGTGTTCGTGTACAAATAGATTTAATTTTAAAGTTTCAATTCATGGACTCTGAGTAATCTTTCTCTAAGTTATGTTGAAATTCACTTTCCCAAAAGGTAGAATATATATCTGATAATGCAAAATATTTAGGTGCTTTTTGTTTTGTTGTGCTGTGTTTGGGTTTTGCCTTTCACAACTTAGTTAATTTCTCGTCAAAGTCCTATCCCTTCAACATCATGTCTGTATGTGTAGGTGGTATGCATTTGTTTATGTTTATCCAAAATTTGGATATCTATTTTAAGTAAGTCTAAGAGGAAGACCTATCTTTCATATCGAGTAGACACTATTTCATAAGAAGACTTATCTTTCCCCAAATATTTAAGATATATAATTTTTCAGTAAAGATAGCTGTGTCATTTGATAAAAATGTTGTGAGTAGAACTACAAATGGTATTAACTGATACAAAACTAAATGTAGCTTGTACAAATACAGATCATAAAATCAGTATTCAGTACCAAAGTTGCACTTATAGTTTACAATATGTTCATAAAAGTATAAAATTATCTGTATGTCCTTAATGTCAAAAGACATGTGCCTGTAACTGCCTTTAAATTGTATTTCTATAAATTTTGGATTAATTTTTACATATAGTTAAGATTAAAAATTTAGAGATTTTTTAAAAGTATTTTATTTAGAATGTCATTAACTCTATTAATTTAACATAATTTGCCCATTAATGTTTTTATGCAAATTGTTCCTAGCAACCACAGTTTATCACTGATCTATTAAGAGGTTTAGAAATAACTTTTTAAAACTAAATGATTCTACCTTTTTATATAATAAATACAAAAAGTTACATCCAAATTGTGGATTAATAAAAAATATATAGGGGCGCCTGGGTGGCTCGATCAGTTGAGCGTCTGACTTCGGCTCAGGTCATGATCTCCCTGTTCATGAGTTCGAGCCTCGCATCGGGCTCAGTGCTGACAGCACAGAGCCGGGAGCCTGCTTCAAATTCTGTGTCTCCCTCTCTGTCTGCTCCTCCCCCGCTCATGCTCTGTTTCTCTCTCTCTCTCTCTCTCTCTCTCCTTCAAAAAAAAAAACATTAAAAAAATATATAGATGTAAGTTTAACTTGATTTTTAGTGTCTGAAACAGAGACCTAATACAATAATTATATACAGTATCTCAAAAGATAAAAGAGATTACATGAATGATGCTTTTTTTTGAATGATGCATATTTTGCAGTAATTTTGAAGGCTTCTTTATAGTGGGGAAAGACATTCATGATCTGTTTTTCAACCTCTGCTTTAATGCATAATTATGATGCTATTTGAAAATTGGATAACAAAGGGTAAAATTCAGTATATCTGAAACTTTTCATGAGGAAACAATAAACCAAATATTTTATAGTTATCTATGCCTAATGACCTTTTCATTGACAATTGCTCTGCTTTGTACATAGAACAGCGTTTGTGTTCTGTGTGCTTTCAATGCCAAAATTACCAAGAATATTTTTTTAGAATTCCATTCTTTCCTACCTCAAAACTGACAGTTGTTTACAACTAAGCGTGCTTCAAGTCATTCTGCTACTATTACTCATAATATATGACTTTCTTCTTATATAGAAACAAAAGAAAAAAACTAAAATATATTTCAGTCAGAAATTCTGAACCTTTTGTTGGTTTATTTTGGCTTGGTTTGGTTTCATTTTTCCCCTCTCTTAGTACAAGTTAGCATGCATTTTTAATTTTTCTAAGTCATTATTTTTCAAGCTTAAAATTGAATAGAGTTGTCAGAGACTCATACAGTGTTTCCTGCTTAAAGTCAGTGGCAATTTTAATACCCCCTCAAGGGCATTCGAGCATATGGATTGATCTTGTAAAGGAATTCTTTTTTTCCCACATGGAACTGAAGATGATAAATACTTTTGAACTCTGTATCTACCTTGACCATATGGACTTCATAGATAAATGCTCATTAATTTTCAACATGCATAATTTTAGAGGAATTTTTGATGCAGGATGAAATTCTCATTGATTACCTCTCTCGAGAAGTATTTTAATGAATAGAACTTGCAGAATTCTTTAGGGGAAAAGCCTTGAGAAAAAGTCAAATTTATGTGAACATATCCATAATTTCATAAAACTCTTTGCAGTAGATTGATGGAGAAACTTCCATGGTAATCTGCCTTTTCCCTGAAAAGCTATGCAGAGTTGTGTAAGAATAGGGTACTGAGATTTTTGAAAGTCCATTAATCAACTTTCCGATGTGTTTTAGTTATGGACTACCTATCAGAATCAATGAAGAGTGATTGAGTAATCTGGACCATCTACAAACAATAGATACACAGTTTTTTAAATATTGTTTTTTCGTTTACTAAGGAAATTATTTAGTAGAGAGATAGCAAAATACAGCAGTTAAAAAATAAAAACACATTGTCTTTTCTGAATTTTTATATCCTAACTTATAGTTCTTCACAAGGATATTGGTCCTTGCCGAGCAGCAACAATAACAGGAACACTCTCTAGGATTTCTCTAAATGATGATGAAGAAGAAAAGGGAACAAACCCTGAAGGGCTAAGCTATTCAACACTGCCTGGAAACGTCATTTCCAAAGTCATTATCCAGCAACCCACGGGTATGCACATGCCCATGAGTATGAATGAGCTGGGCAATCAGTGTTTGAAAAAAGAGAACAGTGAATTGCGAAGAACTGTGTACTTATGTACGGATGACAATTTGAGAGGAGCTGAAATGGATATAGTCCATCCTCAAGAAAGAATGATGGAAAGTGACTATATTGTGATGCCCAGAAGTTCTGTAAATACCCAGCCATCAATGAAAGAGGAAAGCAAAATGAATATTGGTATGGAAACCTTGCCACATGAAAGGTTATTGCACTACAAAGTGAATCCTGAATTCAACATGAATCCCCCTGTAATGGACCAGTTCAATATGAACTTAGATCAACACCTTGCACCCCAGGAACATATGCAGAATTTGCCCTTTGAGCCTCGCACAGCTGTGAAGAATTTCATGGCCTCTGAGTTGGATGATAATGCAGGACTATCAAGAAGTGAAACTGGGTCAACGATATCAATGAGTTCATTAGAGGTAAGCAACAGAATAAACCTTTCCTTGATATTTTAAACAGTTGATATTTGATAAATTGATTCATGTGACACTGGATTGAGTCACATGAAAAGAGTCACATTACCTCTTACAGTTATGTATCACACAAATATTTTAGGCATGTTGGGATTAAGATTCTAGATATTTTTTTTTCCAGTAGTACATCAGAATGCCCTTTCTCAAGATCACGTTTTAAAAAAGGAGTCCTCTAGGGGCACCTGGGTGGCTCACTTGGTTAAGCGTCCAACTTCAGCTCAGGTCATGATCTCACGGTTTGTGAGTTCGAGCCCCGTGTTGGGCTCTGGGCTGACAGCTTGGAGCCTGGAGCCTGCTTCAGATTCTGTGTCTCCTTCTTTCTTTGCCCCTCCCCAACTTGTGCTCTGTCTCTCTATGTCTCTCAAAAAATAAATAAATGTAAGAAAAAATTTTTAAGAGGAGTCCTCTATAATTAAAAGGATAACTATCAGTCATAATTCTTTCAGAATGGGAACCAAGTAGAGCACTCAATAGAAAAAATAGAAGATCCTCCTGATGTTTGTCAGGTACTGGAGATCCTTCTGGTGGTTGAAGTAGTTCCTGGATGGCATTACAAACTCAAACCAAAATCTGGGTTTTCTGTATAAGAGCATCCATTAGAAATACCAAAATTGGCATGTTTCTGTGGGGTCTTCCATTACACTAATTATAAACTCTATTATTATGTTAGGTCAATATCTTTCAGAGTAAATGTTGTGATCTTAGCTCCTGCATAATGATGACCACTAAAACTTTTCATCTTAAATTGTGAACTCTCAGGAGGGATGTACATTGATCAGGTTAAGAGTCAGGACTCTCAGGTCCAACCACATGGCTTTTATAAAAAAAGCATATTCCCCTCAGCTTCTTTTTTGCTCATAAAGTGAAGTACAGAGTAGTCAACTGTTAGCAGTATCATTCATAATTTATTTCAGTTAATCAAGTAAGACCTAAGGAATGTGTCTTGCTTTTTTGTGACATGCATCATATCACTGTTTTATAAGTGACTTTTATATCTTGTATCTTGAAATTTTGCTGTAAACTACATGTATTCTATTACATATGTTCAGTATACAATGCTGATCTATTACATATGTTCAACATATAATGCAATACATGCATTCTTTTGTATGTCTTGCCAATTGTTTTAATATTCTAGATCATTTCATAAGACACTAGTTAGAGAAAGATACTAGAACTGGTTGCTTCCCCTTTCCATCAGATATATGATGATCACTGTATGTTCTAGTGTTCAAAAGTGCCCAGAGACAATTATACATCCCTACTCCTCACAAAGCCATTCCTTCTACTACATCAACATGAAGAGAGATCCTGTAAGGCTAGAGTAACTTGGTGAGTGGTATGATTTTGAGATTTTTTTTCCCCAACTGGACCAAGGAACTTCTAGACTAAAATGGGAAAGTGAATGGGATCAGAATAAATCCCTAGATTCTAGATCAACCTTAAATACAATGGGGTTTCTGAGAAGAACCATCCCTTAGAACCAAAAGAATAGGGACAGTGAGGCCAAATTAAATCTAGAGTGGCAGGAGCTCCCACTAGACAAAAGTGTTCCATCTTTCTCAATTAACAGAATAGCTACTATTTCTCTGTGTCTAACTGGTATCCCAGAGACTAGCATTACTACAGTAATGACTACATAAGCACAAGCTACATAATGTTTATATAAAATCACAAAAGTTTCAAAACGATTTTCTGTGAGTGTGCATATAATAATATAACATCCTAAGTAATCATAATTCTGATGTACTACTTGAAAATCATAATGATCGTATGGAGTCTTCTATATGGAATGGCTCTTTAAATTGTGCTACAGGGGTTAGAATGGAATTATATTAAAATATTTTGCTTATTATAAAAATGCTTTACATCTAAAGCCTAAAAACCCTTCCAGGTTTGAGATTGTACAGGTTGTGTGTGCTTGAACAATAGACTGAATTTCCAAGTGCTGCTTTGTTCGGTTTGTAATTTTTCCAAATCTCCATATCCTTATTACTAACTATAAGCATCATATATAACTGCGATTCAGCCAAAAGATCTACATTTAAATGACTTAGAGATCACAAGGCTTGCATCTTGAAAAGGAAGAAAATGCAGGATTCAGAATGAAAATTCAGGTCCTCATTTTCATTCTTTAAGAGAATTTAATAGTAATTGCTTATGGGTGACCATTTTAGGAGACAGCTGAAAGAGAATATATAGATGTGGGAATGAATAATAAAAATTAGCATTTATATAGCATCTTTCATTAGTAGATCCTCAAATCACCTTAAAAACATGAATTAATTAATCTTCACAACACCTCTGTGCAATGGATAAGTTGTTATAATCCTTGAAGTAAAGTCATTTATTCAAGGTTACAGAGCAAGTGCATAGCACATCTAGGAAAAGAATCTTTCTGTCCTGATCAATTTTATGCTGTCTAAAAGAGACAGTAATGTGTCTGGACATTAGCAGGAGAGCAACTTTAAAGTTAGTTTTAACCCTTGACAGACACATGGTCTTATGGTGAATAAAGACATGAAATGGATAAAGTATAGGTATACAGAACTAGCAAATTTTGGAGACAGGACTGTGGGCCATGCAGATAAAGTCAGTGGTGCTTTCCTTATTAGCAGAGTGATGCAATGTCAGGTCGAGTTATCAGTTCTGCTGGACTGTATCTGTAGGGACAACTAGTGGGGGAGATGATGTCCTGACATTAGAGAAAAAGCCAAAAGGTGACTGGAGTATCTACATAAAGAGGGGGTCAATAGTTCAACTTGAGTCGTCTCCCCCTCTGCGTGAGAAGGAAGATGGCAGCCACAGGAACATCCAGCTTGGGAAGCTGGATCAGGAGAAGATGGCCAGGTGCATCAGGATCCTTCCAAGGATATAATAAAAATGATGTTCATATTAATTCGGGAAGTTTCTTCCAGAGGGGTGGGTATTCACAAATTGCCATGGTGAGAAGTGGGGTGGAGTGGGAAAAAGAGAAGGTAAAAGCTGTCAGTTGTAGCACAGGATGTGATATTCATAAGAAAAACAGAAGGCAAAGGAAAAACAAGATTTGAAGGAGAGGAAAAGAAAGCCAAGGAGTGGGTGTGTGTGTGTGTGTGTGTGTGTGTGGAAATGTTTACTCAAATAAGCAGGAGGCAACAAAGAAAGAGGGAGGCTCCCCAACCCTGAAGGCAGTGCTAGCAGAAAAGGTTCCAGCCTCCAGGGGACTTTGTTTAGCTAACCCCCAATTATTTATTGGGTATAAAAAAAATTGATAAATGCATGAACTTTCCTTTACTAGTGCCTAGTATTACCTTCTTTTTCTTTCAATGTGTGGTCTTCCATCTTCTAAACTATATAAGCAATTCTGAACATTTTAGTTTCTAAAAGATTTAGTTTCCACAATGATGGGGTAATTGCAATTTTCTTACGGTAGAAATCCTCACAATGGCTCCAGACCTCCATGTCCTCAAAGTGCTTTAAGGTTAAGAAGAATAAAATTGTCATTAGCACTTAAGTCATTCACCTTCAATAACTGAGAAAACAATGTGTTGATATTTGGTGTGTACATAAAGCAAATAACCACTAGGTGCTATGGAGCAGGTGGGGGGAAAATGGAGGTATCCTAGTTCTCAAGCCATTTTGAGGACTATGAAACATAGTTTAAATTTTGGATTGCAGTTCTATTTTTTTTGTTTTGTTTTGAAAAAAATCTAGAGATACCATTGTAAGAATACAGGTCAGTATTTGCTTTGAATCTTTGGAACAGGGGTATTTATTCCACAGCCTATAGCTGTTAGATTTAAAACGGAAACATTTCCTCACTCAAAAAATTTCCCAGTTTCTAAGCATGTCCTGGGCTTATTTGGCACATGGTCCCCTGCATCACTAAGAGTTGATGCCGATTCCTGTGCCTCTGGCTGACAGAGAAGATTGGCCACTAAGAAGCACTGGGGAGAGATTGGAGGTGGGCAGAAGAGAGAAATCCAGTATATTTCTCCCTCACTTTTTCTGCTTTAAGCAGCACCTTGTGTCTATTTAGCTGCTATTCCCTAAGGCTTCCAGCTTCTTCCAGGTGCCTCAGCCCCCGGCTTAGGTCACAAGGTCATCTCCCTTTGTCCAGCCTGAGGGGATAGTCTCTTCTGCTAATCTCTGGGTTACTTCATGATCCTGTATGTGGCTTCTCAGCTCCACCATCACTTGAATTCTTATGGAACAATTTGCTCAGATGTAAATACATTAAGTGGTCCCTCTCATTCTCCTGACAGACTTTGCCTTGGTTTTTCTTATTCATGAAGAAACTTTTAATGACTAATCAGAGTTAGGTAGTAGATTATGAAATGGTTTTATCAAAAGTAGAAAGTTTGCTACTCGAACTTTTCTGACCACGTTGGTGTGAACTTAACTATATATCTGAAAATCCCTCTCAATTTATAAATGGGTACGAAGGGACACCATTCTAGGCTAAATTTTTATACTCCAGTTTTCCTCTGGACATGAATTGTAGAGCTTTCACTATAATGGTTTTTAAAGGTAAAACATTTTAGCTATAATGTCACATTACAGTTGCCTCCCTTAGAGCTACTGTGTGGATCAAATTAGATAATGGATGTGAAAAACCTTTGAAAATTGTAAGCACTTCAGATGTAAGGTTGTGTTATTATTATATCATTACCATTATATCTTGAATTTCTGTGAAGAAGCTTGAATGCTGTGCTAAATCGATATTTAGGATTTTACAAAATATTATGGCCTTACTTGGGAGCTGGGAGACTGTCACTAGCAGAAACCATTATAAAACTGACCATTGTGCAAAAGCTACGTTTTCTTTTTTACATTTTTTTCTCACATAGCTGTGGTGAAAGGGTGCCTCGCCCTTCTTTAGTGTTTTGTTTTTGCTCCTCTATTAGGGAATTTTGTTTATGCACACATACAAACAAAACTGGCTGAAATATGTCATTTTTCGATATTTATTATCCTCAAGGTTTTTTTTCACAGATGTTTTCAATGGATTTGGTATCGAAGCTTTCTCCTTGAATGTGTCCATTGCTCGCTCTGCAATAAAAGTTTTAATGGCAGTCGTATTGCCATTTATTAGTCAGTGCAATTTATCCCTTGCAGTGAATTTTCTAGTGTCTTGTCCAGTTTAATTTGAAGTGACACAAACAATGAATTATTCCCTTTGAGAAATTATTCATCATTCTAGAGGATTTAGATATGAAGAGATGCCTTAATGCATATACTTGCTAAGTATTCCTCTGTGTAGCCTCATACTCTTGTGCATTTTCTTACTCTTAAATCATCCTGAAATTTTTTCCCTTCTATTAGTGATAAGCCTGCATTCCCCTAAATTGTCTTGATCCTTTTGGCTGTCAATTAATCCATTCATAATGGTTTTCTTTGTGTAGTCTGCCTGCTTATCTAAATTCTCCCAAAGAATGAGAAAAACAACAACAAAACAAAAATAAGAAACAAATCCAATTATTTTGGACTTGTTTAGCTCCCATAGTGTACCTCCTTCAATTATTCATCCATAATTTTGTGAATTATTGTGCCAGGCCCTTTTGTAGATGCTGCGGACATAAAAGTGATCAAGGCAGATGTGGTAAATTTCCCTGTGGTAAATATACCCTATGGAATAGATAGATAACTAACTGTTAATAAATGGATACTCTAAAAGAGTGTGCTGGGCTGGGGAAGAACCATGGAATGTGAGGGAGAGACTTCTTTTGATAAAGTGGCCTGAGCTTTCTGAAGGGTTATGTAGGGTGAAGCTAAGAAGGAGCGTGGCCTATGTGGATCTGGAGGGTGAGGAGATGTTTCAGGCAAAACAAGCTGCATTGCAGGGGTCCTGAGATAGGAAAGAGCTTGGGATACTTTCACAGGATTAGAAGACCTGCAGAACAAGGGGTGAGCTCCATAAAATGTCGCTGGCATAGGAAAAAGAAACCAGATTTTGCAGAGCCTTGTATAAACAATGGAAGCAAGCAAAAACTGTTGAGTGAAAGATTGTCATGATCGTTTCCCCATCCATCCATCCATCCCTTTGATGATTTGGGAAAGA
Organism: Neofelis nebulosa; assembly: GCF_028018385.1. Classification (NCBI taxonomy): domain Eukaryota; kingdom Metazoa; phylum Chordata; class Mammalia; order Carnivora; family Felidae; genus Neofelis; species Neofelis nebulosa. The sequence goes on from NC_080787.1 coordinate 66,167,755, forward strand.
GAATTAGGATCCAGTAATATTAGGAGAGGGAGTACAGCAGAAAGCCTGAGGACAGTTAGGGAGGTACTGAAGTTACCCAGACAGGAGAAGAGAATGTCTTTGACTATACAGGTGAAAGTGAAGATGGAGAAGAGTAAGTAGATCGAGAGAATTCAGAGGTGGAATAGATAGCACTTGCTGGTGGATGTGATGTGCAGGATGAGAGATGTGGGGAACAAAGCATGACTCCTAAGTCTCTGACTTGACCAGCTAGATAGCTGACATTTTCTGTGATTGGACAGACATGAAGAGGAAAGGGGTGTTTGGAACTTAAAGGATGGAATTTGCCAGCATGGAATGAATGCTACTATCGAGGAGAGAAGATGAGAAAAAAGAGACCTCAGGAACTCAACACTTAGAAGGCAGGGTGATAAGGAAGAGCCAGCAAAGAACACTTGAGAATGAGCCACAGCAAACAAGGCGAGGGAAGGTGGGGGGTAGGGGTGGGGGGGAGGAAAAGCTAAAATGATGTGTTTTAATGAGGAAATGATTAAATTTCAAAAGCTTCTGAGAGTCCAGCAAGATAAGGACAGAAGGTTGACCTTGGAAATTGACCAGATGGAGCTCATCAGAGACCTTGACAAGAAGAATTTTAATGGAGTGTTGAGGACAGAATACAAGTTAGGATGAGTTCTAAGTGGAAAATTAGGAAAAGGAAACCACATAGAAGAATTGAAGAGATTTTTTTTATCACCTACTGTGACAAAAAGGATTATTTGTATCAAGTTATTTGAGAAGTTGGGGATCTAGAGACAGAGGGATTTATATCTTCATAAAATATTTTAATACCAACCTGGCTTATTTTTTTTTTTAGCATTTATTTATTTTTGAGAGAGAGAGAGAAAGACAGAATGTGAGCAGGAGAGGGGCAGAGAGAGAGGAAGACACAGAATCTGAAGCAGGCTCCAGTCTCTGAGCTGTCAGCACAGAGCCTGATGCAGGGCTCGAACTCACAAACCATGAGATCATGACTTGAGCCCAAGTCAGATGCTTAAGTGACTGAGCCGCTCAGGCGCCCCTTCCCTGGCTTATTTTAAACTTATATGTACCAATTCTGCAGTTGTCAACTTAATCAGAAAAAAATTATCATGACCTGATCACTTTTATTGATTCTCATTTTTTAAAAATATAACCACTCTTTGTAACCACTTTCATACCTTACAATAACTTCCCAGCAAGCTCAGAGGGACATTTGAATAAACATGTGGAGAGACGGGAACCCTCTTGCACTGTTGGTGGGAATGCAAATTGGTGCAGCCGCTCTGGAAAGCAGTGTGGAGGTTCCTCAGAAAATTAAAAATAGACCTACCCTATGACCCAGCAATAGCACTGCTAGGAATTTATCCAAGGGATACAGGAGTACTGATGCATAGAGGCACTTGTACCCCAATGTTTATAGCAGCACTCTCAACAATAGCCAAATTATGGAAAGAGCCTAAATGTCCATCCACTGATGAATGGATAAAGAAATTGTGGTTTATATACACAATGGAATACTACATGGCAATGAGAAAAAATGAAATATGGCCTTTTGTAGCAACGTGGATGGAACTGGAGAGTGTGATGCTAAGTGAAATAAGCCATACAGAGAAAGACAGATACCATATGGTTTCACTCTTATGTGGATCCTGAGAAACTTAACAGAAACCCATGGGGAGGGGCAGGGAAAAAAAAAAAAAAAAGAGGTTAGAGTGGGAGAGAGCCAAAGCATAAGAGACTGTTAAAAACTGAGAACAAACTGAGGGTTGATGGGGGGTGGGAGGGAGGGCAGGGTGGGTGATGGGTATTGAGGAGGGCACCTTTTGGGATGAGCACTGGGTGTTGTATGGAAACCAATTTGACAGTAAATTTCATATATTAAAAAATAAATAAATAAATAAAAATAATAAAAGCAAAAAAAAAAAAAAATGAATAAACATGTAAGTCCGTCACAGTTTCTACAAACCAGTGCTTTGAAATACTTTCCAATATACTGCCTGTATACCAAGGGTAACAGAATTCAACACTCTGGTTCTTACATTATACCACAATTTCTCAGTACCAGATACCTCAAAATAAACTGGATTTTGCATTGGGAGACACATCATGGAAGTGGAGGTTGGCTACTGTTTGTGACTGTATCATTGGTCATGAAGTATTACAATGGTCTTTAAGTTACTGTAATCATCACAAATTATAATGCCATTAGCTCTTTTCTCAAATAAGTATCATATTGATGCTTTTTCTCTTTTAAAATATAATTGACAAAAGTTACTCTGCTTGACCTTACTTTATGGCTGGAAAGCATCTCTGTCCCACTGCTGTCAGCCTTGGATTGACTGGGTCCTCAAATGTTATTCTTGCTGAATTCTAGTAACAATCAGCAAACTATATCAGGCATCCTGGCTATAAAATATTACCACCCTTACCACTGAACAAGTAGTGAGAGACAGTGGACAAAATGCAGGGTTTGGAGTCAGAAGACCTGAGTGTGAATCCCAGCTCATTTGCTTACTACCCAGGTGAAGTGAGCAAGTCATTTTAACTACTCTGGGACTCAGTTTTCCTAATTCATAGAATAGATATAAAAAAATAATACTTTCCTGACCATCCCACAGGGCAGTTACCATGTTCAAATGTGAAAGCACTTTATAAACTATAAAAGGTTGGAACACTTGGTCAGTTTGTGGGGATATGAATTAGATGTCACAAATTTTAACTTCCCTTGGGCTCTGAAAATCTACCACATTTTTCCCATTCTCTAATTTTTAAGTCTTCACTGCTCACCCCCCACCCCCACCATCTTTAGGCTCTTTTGATTAAAATCTGCTTCATTTATTTTTTAGCCTAATCCTTTGAGGCTGCTAGTTCTGCTCTACCTTTATGTTAGAATTTAATTTTAATAAAATTAGAAGAGAGAGAAATCTATTCGTAGGAATATATCCATTTTCTTTTTTCATATTTCATGTCAACATAGGTGCATAGGTGACATCTGTCGGAAGCAGAATCTATTTCTGGTGGTCTTCTAGGTTCCCGTCTTTTGTTCTTGTTCCTAAAATATGTGACATGTGTCCATCAGCATGTCCGGTCCTTAGGCTACACAGCTTTGCATTCAGCAACAACACAACATACTGCTGTTGCAACCTTTGGCAAAGGGACAACGCCAGCAGTAGAAAGGCCTCTTCTTATTCTGCTAGCTAGCTGAAACTTCTCATAAGATCTAATTTCCAAATGGAACTCAAAGCTCATGACAAATGTTCTAGCTGCTTAAAACTGTTTCCATGCTTGCATGTTGCTGCATGAATGAAAGAATCTTGCTTAACATATACTTACAAAAACGTCCTGCAGAGTCACAGTGCCAAGAAGGCGAAGCATTCAAGAGCAGAATGGAAACACTGACATGTAGAATAGATATTGCAGCAAAGTGCAACGCGCTACGTTGGAGCCTGATTTTTTTTACAACACAGATAACAATAGTGGTGGGAGATGGCAAAGGAGGCCTGGGTTAAATGCCTTCCTACACACTTTTCTCCTTGCAGTGTGTCACCAGGGCTAGGCCACAGTGACACTAGAGACAAGAACTGAAGTGACATACATCAACGTGCAGCCTTCATTTAATAAAGCAGTGTCTTCAGGGGTACCTAGGTGGCTCAGGTAATGATCTCATGGTTCGTGGGTTGGAGCCCCTCATCGGGCTCTGTGCTGATAGCTCAGAGCCTGGAGCCTGCTTCAGTTCCTGTGCCTCCCTCTCTCTCTGCCCCACCCCCAGTCACACTCTGTCGCTGTCTCTCAAAAATGAACAAACATTAAAAAAATTTTAATAAAGCAATCCTCTTCTCAATGCTCTCTTTGATCATACTTGAAGACTGGATTCCACGATCCAGCTCCACTCTAATCAAATAATTTCAAAGTTTTTCAACTTTTTAACAAAATCTTTCTTTTAGTATATCTTTTTGTCTAGTGAAGCATGCTTTGGGGAGGTGGTTATATAGGGAGGTTCTGGTTCTATGTTACATTGTAACTCTAGCTGTGGAAATGTGGGCATATTTGTCAATAAACTACATTAGTGCCTGTCTCTACTATTTAGCAGTTACAAGAATCTCTCAACTATATGGTTAGGGTTCCCTGTTAGGTTATTGAACTTAAGATAGGTATTGGGATAGCAGAAGAGAAAAATATAAAAGACATTTGCCTAAAGGTTTACATATTCAACTGCTTATTGTTTTTAATATTTATTTTTTTGTCCCCAGTTCATCAAAAAAAAAAAATTCATAGTACAAACAAAACTCTGGAGTGTATGGGTGGCTTGGTCAGTTAAGCATCTGACTCTTGGTTTCAGTTCACATAATCACACGGTTCGTGAGTTTGAGCCCCACACTGGGCTCCGTGCTGGCAGTGTGGAGCCTGCTTGGGATTCTCTTCTCCCTTTCCCTCTGCCCCTCCCCCCTCACTCTTGTCTCAAAATAAATAAACTTAAAAAAAAAAAAAACCTCATATTGGAAACTTGTTCTCTAAATATTTTGAGGACCCTTTCTATATTTACCAGATATCTCCTTCTATACTAAATCCCTCTTGGCACATGCTAAGCATACCTTCCTTACACTAATATTCATAGAATCACATTAATTTCATTTAAGTAATGTTTCCTGATTTTATCAGGCCTACTGTCTTATTTTATTAATACATATTGATCTATAACTAGATTCAGGAACTGTTTGACAGAGTCAGAGGCATAGAGGAACACTGAGATAATGAACATCTACACTTGTATATCACTGGGGTGTGGACTATTTTTTTTTTTTTTTTACTAAATTATAATAAATACGTCAGTTCCTAAGAACTAGCAGTTAGGACTTTCTTATCATGGAGAACCATCAAATACCAAAAAAATTGTGGGTGAGACATACAGAACTTTGGGAGTCAGAAGGCCAGAGAGAGTTTGATAGAAATGAAGACTGAGATAGGCTGGTGGGAAGTCTTGAGAGATGTATATGATGTTTTCCTATATAGCTTTTACTCCTTTGTGTCTCTAAAATAAAAATTATAGTTTTGCTGTTACAGACCTCAAGTCTGCTTTAAGATTGAAAATTTTGTGAGAATTCACATTTTAAAAAATTCTCCTTGCTGAAAAAGTTAAGAGATCAGGATGAGAAATATTCTGTATTTTTATATTCTTCAATTTTAATGGAAGTTCAAAGTAAAAATGAAATCATATTGATGAAAGAATTTGAAATCATAAAAATTCCCACATTCTTATGTGAAGGAAATACTTGTAATACAAAGGTTACAATATATTTTATTGAAAATAATAATTTTCATCTTATTTGAATGACTAAACATAACTTTATGTTGGTTTTTCTTCTTTTTAAAAAATCTGACAGAGAAGAAAATCACGATATTCAGACCTTGACTTTGAGGTAAGTTTCTACGGATTTTTAAATAATTTTAATTGCTTTGATTCAAAATTGACATACAACTCAACATATTGTTCTGCACTCTATAGGGGCTCTACTCTTTAAAAATTAAATGAGAAGTCAAACATTTTTAATTAAAATCCATATTGTAAAACTAGTAGAAAAAAATTTTAACTTCTAATTGCCTTAGATGTATGCTAAACTGAGATTTTCCAGACATGGAATCCATTTTATAAATACTAAGATAAATGGGCAATTTATGGAGAGGATTTAATTAGATCAATTCAGTTTGTTGTGAGGTAAGAATGTTGGTTTCTTCGTTTTTCATATTTACAACAGTTACATTGGTTTCACCTCAGTGACTACCTGAAGAGAGCCTGTTAGAATGCTTTGGCTGGTTAGCTAGGCTTTCTCTGGGACTTGCCTTGTGTACTGATTCCTCTTATTCAGGTTCTCTGCGCTACATTCCAGATTCTTTTTTTCAATAGCAAGTGTTGGTTCAGTGTGCTCCTATGTTCAGTAAATGCCTTTTTGCAGATATAAACAAGATGAAGATGTTCATTTTCCAATTTGCATTGAATTTATATTGATGTTGTAATATCGATGCTAGAAATTACCGAAATCATACCATTTGAGCAGCTTATGCTAAGCACAAAATTAATGATGTTTGAGCGTCACATAAAAGGCACTTATGCATCTTGATAATTAGATATGATTCATAGCCTGCTGACATAATTGGATATAATACATTATAAATTTCCCCAGCATATTTGTACTGTGTTGATGCTTACATAGAACTCGATACTCTTAGCTGGTATTCCTAAAATTATGGAAACCTCTCGGAATATGGGGACTCCTAAATCATTTTGTTGATGGAGATGAATGTTGTAGCTCAGCAATAATAAATCAGGTATCAAAAGTGAGACTTAGCAGTTTGTATTTACTACAATGGTAAACAGGCTCTGGTTTTACCTTGAATAGAGTCCTTACAGAATTGGTCTTTTTTAGGAAATTTTTAGAGTTCAAGAAACAAAGTGATAACCTGGCTTCAATGACTATATGCCAAATTTCCTACTGATGTGTCTCAGTTGTAGCAGCCTGGCATGGGATAATAAACGTCATTATATCTTGTTTCAGGCTACAAAGAAAAAAACATTCAGCAATCTTCAGTTTTAGATTTCTTACTGCCTTTTAAGGGACATATTTTTCCCCTTTTTCTTTAGTTAACCCAAAATTGAAGATCATTGTGTATATATTTTTTGTCCTTAAAGCACGAAGTTATGTTAGTACAAAGGAAAGGAGATGGAAATTAACCCACAAGGCATCAGTGACAAAATATAGTAAAAAACTAGATCTACAATTAGGCCTCAGTGCAACCAACCAAAGCTATGTAATCACAAGCTCTGAAAAGAAATCTAATCATATTGTGTCACTTGGAGCATTAGAAAACCTATTCCTTTTTCATAGATTCTCTGTGGCAACTGGTAGACGATTCCTTAAGCTGATGCTTTTTTCCTGCTGCTTAGTATCTCAATGTATAGCCATGGTATTATCAAAACATTTGCTGAAAATGGAAGGATGTTGCAACACAACAACCCTAGATAGTTAGCTCTTCAATTGCTGTAGTTATTGCATGATTGTGAGAAGTGTAAAATTTGAGGGTGGGGTGGGGGCATTTTGAGATAGTACATTTTCTTTGCAAACCTTTTAGTGCCACTCCCCTTAGTCTATGTGCAATTACAGTTATGTGGCAGTTATCTCAGAAATGGTGTTCAGAAAAATTACTCCTGGATTTAAATGCTGATATATTTTAGTATGATATATTTGTACTTTGTGGATGGTCCTAGATGAAGAACCTCACTTGCCTCCCTCCCTTTTAATTCAGGCTTGATAAATTTTGTTTATATCAAACTACTTGATAGTCCCCCAACTCCCACCCCATAAGCCTTCCCTTCCCACACAGTGGCCAACTTAGGCATTTTTGTCACTGGCAAGCAGATTTGCCTCCTAGGCTCCTGAAAATATCTTCCCTTTAGGCCTCATACACTCCGCAGAGTCTATACACAATAACAATATTCTCTTAACTCATAAATCATTGCCTGGTAAATGTTATACCTGGAGAAAAGCCCTTTCATGTTGCCAGTCTCCAAGACAACACTGTATTTTTTTTAATAAATAGAGCAAAGTGTTGACTAGCCAAAATGGTTTAACATCCATTCTTACTTTCAGGAAAGGATACAGAGAATACTGTAGTGATACTCCTTTGTTCTGTGACCAAACCCCTTATTGGATTTGCATTCCCAGCTCCAAGCAGAGATCTGGTATATAGTGTCAAACTTAAAAATTAAACAACAAAGGTTATCAAGCAGCACGCAAGTTTATTTGGGAATTGCAATTCAGGACATGCAAGCCTGGAGAGGAGAAAAGAAGTTGGGAGGTACTGTTTTGAACAACAGTTCACTAGAGGAAAATAAGAGAGTTCCAAGGGGTGGCACCTTCACACTGGCTGCAGGAAAGGACAGCTTGCTGCTGCTGGGCCCAGGGGAAATATTCCTTCTGTCGAAACACACAAGTTGTAACTACTGGTAGTATATGAGAGAGCTCCCCACTCAGGAATTCCAACCCCATTCCTTTGTTTATTTTCATATCTCTCCCTTTGGCCAAGATCTTAGCCTTAAAAAAAAAATTGTTCTAAATTCCAGAGTTTGCTCCCCTTAGCAATGGCCTGGGAGATATAGGTGGAGGTTTTATTTTTCCAGGCCAATGCCAGGGGAAAAAGAAAGACTATGTTTAAAGTATGAAGTCTTGATCCAGGGTCTTGAGTGGAAGCAGTCTGCTTTGATGTCAGCTGCTTCTCTTGCAAATCTCCAGGGTTTGTACAGGACAAGATGTTTAGCTGTGTATGTATACCCCATTATTGAGCCCCTGAAGTCTGGCTATCATTTGGGTAATGAGGAGGACCTAGGATAGTTCCTTTCAAGGAGGATAAAGGGCAGTCTTTGTTCTTATTCATTCCAAATCAGAAGCATGGGAAAAAAAAATCAGACATGTTAGAGTCATAGCCAGATATTTGAGAAAACCAGAACTTAGCATCTAGAACAGTTTATTAACAGGATTAGAATCTAATATAGACAAAAGTGCAAACATAATTTTTCTTTCTATACTTACCCTTTTTTTTTCTTACCAAAGATAATCACAGCAAAACTAATTTGTTTGCATTACATTTGGCTTATTTCTACAAGCGTAGCAAGAATAGTGATTGACCCTATAAGATCTTTTTAAGACTGCTTTGCTAGAACCTTGTAAGCAAGGTGCCAGGGTGATTTTTCTGAGGAGCTTTATTGGCTCCATAAAGTCAGCCTTTGTTTCTTAAAAACTGTCCTGTCAAATCTGAGACTATGCACATCTCTCTCAAAATAATACAATCAGAGCCTTGGTAAAATAGCCAATATTTCCAATTGTTATTACAAGGAGAACAGATTCTCATTGAATTTATGCAAATAACTAACTGCATTGCCATGTGATCCAAATTCTGAAGGGACCAGGTAGGGAGAAAAAGTAGATACATCTTTGTTTACCAAGTTATATTTTATCAAATTGCTCTATTTCATAGGTAATTTTAAAAAGAAGAAGGTGTCCTTTTAATGTTGGAAACAAAACAGTAAAGGACCAACCATGTGTCAAAACTAGAAGTCATAAAAATTATAATCATCTCCTCAGTTCATTCTCTCATGTTGTTATTGTTCCGCTTGAATCCAGTTTTTTCATTAGTTCTGGAAATTTGTACCCAGTTCAATTTTATGATCTCAAAGTTATCAGAAACCTGCACTTTTTTTGAGCTCTGAGTCTCTTTGAAGATAAATCACTTCTGTAGGTTCACTTTTGTAAAAGCATTAGAGTAAAACTGTAACTCCCTGAAAATGACAAAAGACTTAAAATGCCCATTATTAAAGATCTGATGCAAGTTCATTATAATGGAATTGACGAGAAAATTTGGTTTTCTGTATAAGATTTTAAGATAATAACTGGAATTATGACTGATAACATTATACTAAGATACCAGATTTTCAGAAATTTCGTATAATTTCTATAATACTTACATTAATCACATTCACCTGCATCACATGACCTAAGATGGTTTATCATCACTTATTTTAAAATGTTTCTCATGTAATTTAATATACCAAATAAGCCTAATCGGTTTAACTTCTCTCTTTTTATAAGGAGAAAGAACAAATGTATTGAGATCTGTGTTAGGGAACTCTTAGAAAACTCAAAGTTAGTTCGAGGTCAAAAAGACTATTTAGAATTGGATTTTGGGAAGTTTGTCAAAAATATCAAAAGGTTTTAAAACACTTGGTTAAATAGGATCATAAGTCTATGAAACAATACTTATCCGTTTAACCATGGTAACAAGGGAAGATGTTAAAAGGCAAATATAGAAAGTCACATTGTTCTGAGTAAAAACTTACATACTCAAAGACTTGATGAAGACAGCAAATACATAAAATTATTTTAATGAAACAATCCTTTTTTTTTAAAAGCCAGATTACTTTAAAAAAATTTTTTTTAACGTTTATTTATTTTTGAGACAGAGAGAGACAGAGCATGAACGGGGGAGGGTCAGAGAGAGGGAGACACAGAATCTGAAACAGGCTCCAGGCTCTGAGCTGTCAGCACAGAGCCCGACACGGGGCTTGAACTCACAGACCGCGAGATCATGACCTGAGCCGAAGTTGGACGCTCAACCGACTGAGCCACCCAGGTACCCCTAAAAGCCAGATTACTTTAAAGATAAAGGAAACCTTTTTACAATCTGTTATTAAAAGCAGACCAGTATTCAAAGAAAAATTTGTCCTTTTATCAAAGAAAAATTAAGGTTTAATTTTACATAAATACCCTATTAATATTAAAGCTTGTTTTTGAAACCCTTATAAAAAATTTTATCTAGCTTGATCATACATAAAATTTTTTCCCAAGATTTCATTTTTATAGACCTTCTACAACTTTCTATGTCCATCTTAGTCTGTCCTTTCTATTTCCCTCAACAAAAATGTATCTCCACCTCATACTTTTTCTTTTTTTCCTCATACCTTTCTAACCAAAAAACATACCCTCCTTTCTTTGTATACAGAGTTGTTTCCCTTATTATTTCTAGTAGCTTTAATTACATATGTTAACTAGAATTGTTAACACTTAGAAACCTTAACTAGAATCCTTAACCCTTAGAAACCTTATTTTTTAGTGAAAACTAAGCAAGCAAGCAATTATGAACTTTTACATTAGCATGTAGGTTGGTGGTTTCATGAATACAACTCAAAATTTCTAGAAACATATGCTTCTTCATAGTATAACTTTTCAGTGTGGCACAAAGCATGTTCATTTATAGACCCAAATATCTTTTTGTCTCTCTGTAAAAAGAAACCAAAATTGGATAAACCTATGTTCAGTAATTTTTCCATTTTCTATCTTATTTAGAAATAATGGCAGTATTCAATGAGTATCTATCATTTATTTTAACTTTAGCAAAACTAAAGTTTCAGGTGACCAAAATGTATTAGGGAAACTAAAAAGTTTACTTAAAACCTTTTTATCCTACTTAAATTTACTTTACTTGTTCTTAACAATTATGTTTAGATTACCCAAAAAACTTAATGAGACATTAGACGACTAGCCATCAGCCTAAGCTATTTTCTTGCTCACAAATTTTGTAAAAGAAATAACATGAACTTACTGTACTTTTAGTAAACCTAGGTAGAGCAAAAGTTTTATATTTAATGGTGAGAACTCCAAGGACACACATTTTAATTGAACCAACAAGCTAAAAATAGCTTTTATACCCAATATTTTTACAAATCATGTGAACCTGAAAAACATTTGGGTTGGTGTCTATTTATTTCTGAGAAATAGGTACATACACAGGTATGTACATAATAATAAATAATAATACGTACACATGTATTTCTGAGAAATAGGTACATACATAGACATTCATAAACACATAGATAAATGCAAAAAGAGACCTTAGAAGATACTTTAAGGTGTTTTTGTTTTTTTTAATTCACTAATCTCAGAAGGTAATCCATTTATAAACAATTTTAAGGATTCTCCCTGGGTTAAGTAAATTCTTTAATTATGACCCATAGTTTGGTAGATAAGGAAGTAGGAGGTATAGAGGATGTGGGAGTGGTACGGGAAGGAAAGAGGAAGCTGGTACTAGATAGAGACAAGGAGGACAGAGAAGGGAAAAGGTGACCTCAGAAGCCCTTGTCTCTACTTTGAATTGTTTGTTTCTCTTGGTTAACTTAGAAATCTTATTTTGCAAAGAGGTGATTTTAGACTCTTGGATATGTTTGGAAAACTCCACACACCAATTAAAATAGGCATCCTATTTAGTCTGTTTAATTTTAGAGCTGTCGTCTTCTAATCTGGTTGTGGAAAAACAAGTTTGGTGAGGTCAACAGTTCTCCACAGCGGCCACTGGAGTTCTAAATTATCTTTGGTTAAGTTGGTCCATTTGGTTAAGAATGTACATGAGGAACAGCCATAGTTTTGAACACAAAACTGGCCAGGGTCCCAGAAAGAGGACCCTCTGGAAAGTATTTAGATTCCATACTTTAAAACCAGAGGTTCAGCAAAAAAATGGGTAGCCACTAAAAGGCTGATACCTTCAAGAATAAAATCATAGAGCTCAACCAAAAGAAGGCTTGTCTCTGACAAGAGGCCTACCAAAACAAAAGGAAAAAGATGACTCAGAGAGAGTGCAAGAGGCTGAAGTGGGTACCATACACCATGCCTGGCGTTGTTAGTTCCTCAGGGGTTCATCTTCTTCAGATTCCACTTCTGACACCATGTAATGTCAACCTTAAAAATCAAACAACAAAGGTTACTGAGCAGCAAATGAGTTTATTTGGGAATAGCAAAGGAATTGCAATTTGGGACGTGCAAACTATGGTGAACAATAAGCAAGTCTAGATAACAGAGTGGGAGAGCATCTTTTTATGGAGGAAAAAGAGTTTGAAGTGGTGGCAGCTTCTCATTGACTGCAGGTCTGGGCAGCTTGCTGTTGCCAGGCTGAGAGGAAATCTTTCTTCTTTCTGCTGGGTATGCAGACTGTGATGAGTCGTGGTGCATGAGAACTCTCCCTTCATGGATTCCTCACTCCATTTTGAATGAGGATTCCTTTATTCATTTTCACAGTAGTAGATATTCAATAAATTACTATGGAAAGAATGATATAAAATTGAAATTAGTCTAGTTTTCTTTAATAAAAAGTTATCAAACTCTATATCTGATTTGGAGCAGAGACCAGTATAGAAAATGGACTATGGAGTAAACAAAGACAGCCATACTGGACTTCAAGGATATTTACATGATATACAATTCAAGGAGATGAATGGTAGTTGGCTAAAGGCTAAAGTATGGAATGCTCAAGAAACCAGAAGCATATTATAATTCACTGAAACATGAGGTCTATGGATAAAAAGAGAAAGTAATTAAGAAACCATATAGTAAAGAGCTTGCACCCAAAGCGAAGAATTTTTATCTAATTTATTACTAAAAGCTGCTAAAGTGTTCTGTTCTATTGTGTTCTGTTTATTTTTTAGTGAGGAATGACTTGCCCTGATCTGGAATTCAGAAAGATGACTATGGCAGTAATAGGAAGGACAGCGTGGAGTAGGGTGAATGGAGAAGTTGAGATACAAATTATGAAGTGACCAGTCCAGGCAAGAAAAATGAGGTGGTAGTAAAAGAAAGGAATGAGGGGACATGGTAGAGTCCAGATCTGGGGAATTTGGTTCTTAACTGAAAATAGGGGATCAGAAAAAAGAGGACCCTGCAGGTCTGAGCCTGAGTTTCCAGTAGTAACATTGACAGGTCTAGGAAAAGCAAGCAGACATCTAGTTAAGCCAAGTTGCATTCTAATACCTTGGGGATTAAGGTGCCTAATAAGATGGTAAATCAGAAATATCAGGCAGGTAGTTTAAATTGTCTGTCTTGAGTTGAGGGCAAATCTCAAGGAATGATTAGGAATGCAGTTACAAATATCTCAACTGCAATAGACAATATTATCCTTTCCATGTTACATATAAAATGGATGGAGAGGTATTTATTTTTATCTTCCCTTCTAAAAACATGAGGATCAACCTTGACACATTCTTCCATGGAAACATGTAGCCTCTTAAAAACACCTTAGAATGTTCCTTTGAATTTCCTAATGAACTCCACACATCCAGTAAACCTATGCTTCTCAAACTGGGGAGAAGTCATGGTGAGCAGAGAGCACAAGAAGGCATCAGTCCAGGATAATCATGGCCCATCGTTGTGGGGACTTGAATTTTTAGATTTTGGGGAACATAAGTAAGATAAAATATTTTATATTAATTTTATATTGTTAACACAACTAAGCTATGGCACAGAAGATAAAAATTATATTATGTTCTAAATATAAAGCATTTCAATTTCCTTTGTCACTGATCCCCTGCAGTAAGTGCACTCTGTTAGGCAATCAGTACACTTTGAGAGGAAATGTTTGAGCAACCCAGTCCTTTGCTACATCCATATTTTCTATAATACTAAAATAAACTGTTGCAAATATCTGCAGCCAAGTATACCCTTGAGTGACAGTGACAAAATAAAAAATGATATAGACCTTACTCAGTTCTTTTTTAGATCCCTTGTCTAATTTAAGTCCTGAATATTTATTTATTCAAAGAGAAACATGCTTGAAACATAACTAGATGCTAGTAATGTCAAGCAGTCCATGGGGCTCCAGGTTCTGTCTTAGGGATACTCTGGGGCTCTGGCCAGAGAAAGGTATGTAAATCATTCCCTTTTCACAACACAACTTCAAGAATCAAGATTAATTCCTGCAGTGTATGTTGCTTCCTTAACATTAGTTTTCATTTACTTCAGACTGTATTCAACAGCCCACTCTGTATTGAGGACTCCTATGCAATGCAAAAAAGAAGAAAAATAACCATAGGAGTATACTAGTAAATATGGACAATGACAGTATAGGTGTCTATATTCCTAAGGCTAGAAAAGGTAATTTAGGCAAAGTAGTGTCTAAATTCTGTAGCACATGATTTCCAGGCCCCTTACTCTAAAGTTTATAGTTGAGAGATTCTCCAACTTTTTCTAACAATCTGTTTCTAAAATTCTACATATAGGAATGCCTATCTTATCTGTAGTTTAGACTTAGTGATTCACACTTCTGAATTTGGAAAAGAAAACCTCCAAGTAGTTTGTTTCAAACCCACCTGCAGGCCCTTTATTTCCATTTGTATGGAAAATAAGAGATCACAACCGCATCAGAATGAGCAGGCAGGGTTTCCATCAGGGCCAATGAAAGAAGTCTTCTCTTCAGCAGGGAGACCTCAACTGGAGGGAGAGAAGGCAAGATTTATGATAGATAGCCTTCTATGTTACAAGCACCTTCCCTGGCCTGTATACCTATGCCATCACAGTAATTTCATTTATCCTGTGGACATTTCTTGAGCACCTACTAAATATCAAACACTGTGTTAGGTGTCAGGGATACAAAGATAAATGTCCACAAGGTGTTCAGAGACAAGATATGGAGATCAGCCCTTTAAAACATAGTTGCAGTACTTTACGGGACAGTTGCAGGGTGATCAATATCCAGTTTATGGACTTACTACAGAAAGCACCGAACCTACCCTTGTTTGTTTCACCTGCTTTTCCATCTGAATAGGGCATAATCACAAATTTGAGTAATCTAAAGGAGGGTGCTCCCTGAATATGGAATGTTTCTAAACAGCACACAAAAAGAATTTACTTTGGATTCAAAATGCGTTCCAGCTGTCTCACCACTGATGCAAGCTTGTGAGCTTTACTTAGCCTACCTGAACTTCAGTCTCCTCCTAATCAACAAAGGGTGATAATGACTACTACCTTCCTGGTTATTGTGAGGATTGAGAAAGGTAATAATGGCTACCAGTTCTTACATGGCTCTAACCTGTGTCCTCCAGTGATAAATGATTTATATCCCTTTTTAACTCTTCAGAACAACCCTATAAGGTTATTCTGACTACTAAAACTGGAGCTACAAGGAGATGGCATTTTGTGCCTCAGACCACACAATTTGAAAGTGATAGAACTGAGATCTAAATTCAAGTGTGTCCAGGCCCAGAGCTGTTAGATTTGACATGTCCCAAGTATTTATTCTAGAAGAGAGCCTGAGATAGGGTAGAGGTTCAAAACATACAGGTTTGTTCACACCCTGATTTTTTTGTCTAATGTCTACAATTTCATGAAAGCACTTTACAACCTATCACTTTTTCTTTTATATAAGCAATTAAGGCAGCCTCCCTTGAGTTACCAAGACATAAAATAAAAGATAAGAGTTTTATGAAATAAGCTATTTCAGGAGATACTTTTGTGCAGTTAGGTTGCTGGTCCTCTCAGGATGGGGGTTCATACACAGCTTCAAAACACGTCATAATAACCCGAGTGCGAGAGAGCGTTACCTAGCATTTCTCTTTACTGCAAAAGATACCTATGTTATTTGGCAGGTATTATAACTAAAGCAACCTGAATTTTATACATAGTGTCAATTAGAATATGTTTTTTTATTTGAAAAGAAAATCTACATGAGGTGTAGTTTTATCATCTTCACAAGGTTTTTAGAAAATTGAGTTTTTCACAGAAATCAATTTCTTTGGGACACAAGATGTGTTTGGGTCACAAAAGAACAAAAAAAGTGAACAGATAGACACTTAAGGTGAGTAAAATCCAAAAGTAGCCATTAAAATGGACCAGTAGGATTTACTGTATAGAAACTTCAAATTAGGTGGTTAAGACCATCAAAGGCATGTGTGCTGCAGATAAATAATTATTCAGACAAATAAATAAGGGGAAACCGTTATTATTTATGGAAATTAAAACCACAGCATGTTTTTATCCCAAAACATTGCTGGGTTGGAAACTCTCCAATATTCACTGTGATACTGGCTTTCATATCAATGGAAGCTTCCCCACTACAAAAGCTGAAAGGTGTACTTAAGTGAGTGAACAAGAAGGAATCATGCATGGAAATCAAACTGAGCCCATGACAGATATGTAAGCTCTTGATTGGCAGCTCTTATGTGGTACTTCTGTCAGAACCATCAGGCCATCATTGGTATGGTGATTTCTGGCTGTGCCAAGGTGACAATTTCAAATTAGAATGACTATCTGGCATGAGGATGTATTTGCAATTAATGTATCTAGGTAGGAAGGGGCCCAGATTTCAGCATCCAAATTTTTCTTTCCATCATTCTATGTAGAACATTGCAAATGTTTCTTGGTTATATAAAACTTGAGTCCACCATATATATTTGTGAGTATGTTCTAGCAACATAGCTCCTCAAAATAAAATCCGCTCAGTTCAGAATCAGCTGTGGCCTATTCAGTCAATAGGATTATAAAAAGTCCTATCAATTAACATATCCTAATTGCTGTGGGATATATTTAACACTTTGCTTCATTAAACATGCTTTATCCAATAGAAATACTTGGTTGCGAGAGACATAGAGCGACTTAGACTAACAAAAGAGAGCTTTGTTGGAAGGATATGGATGAACTGACTTAGCCAGCAGACATTAGGGACCTCCACTGACATTTCCACCACCATGACAAAGCATAACTCCCTGGTGCAAAGTTGGGTCCTCTCATGATGAAAGGTAAATGGAGACTGCACAGACAAAATCATCATAGGCCCACCTTAAAATGAGGAAGCTGTGCCAATAACATCAATTATCTTACAAGAAAATGTGTTTCTCGTCTTTGGAAAACAATCTCACTGAGGAAAGGGCATAGTATTAAAAATTATACTAGAAATTCTATGAATTTTATAAAATGGAAGAGAGAACAAACAAGATGCAAGAATAACTGATTTGAGAATTTTCAACTTAAAAAAGAGTATGTAAAAATTTGGGAATCTGCCTCCCTTGCATTTATTTTAGCGAATTCCCCTATCACTTACTCTCATAGCCACACCATTTGTTTTACTTATCTCAGTTCTAAAATAACATGTATTTGAGTTCTTATGTGATTAATGCCTATGTCCTCCATTACATACCTCAAGCTGTAAGAGGGGAGAGACTGTACCGGATTTTGCGCACCATTGTTACTTCAGCATCTAGCACAATCTGTGGTGCTCATGAATATGTATTAACTGACAGAACAAAGTATCTTTAGAGAAATGTCAGTAGCGTGACTTTAGTCCTA